>NC_090930.1:176216485-176519515 GCF_040938575.1 Ambystoma mexicanum | reverse complement strand
GAAAGCTGGATGCAGACTTGCAGGCACAGTGAGCGTTCCGTTGCTGGATGCAGAATAACGCGAAGCGTGTGCTGCTCTTCGGGCGTGGTTTAAATAGCCTCCAAAGTAGTCCCAGGTAAGTATTCCTCACCAGCCCCGCCCGAGTAAAAAATAGTCCCTAAGTAAAGTAGTCCCTTCCAAGCCTCCCTTGGCATGGATGGTTTGCAGCATGGTCTGCATCAGGTAAGTTTTAATCTATGAGCCTGGCGCCTATGGCGCCAGGACTGACTCTCCATATGAGCCTGGCGCCATAAGCGCCAGGACTGGACCCAAATAGCCCCTAGCAGGGGTTGTTGGGCTTGCCTAGGATTACTTGATGCCTGCTTCCGGGGTTGCTGGACTTGGTCTGGGTCCCCGGGGGTAGGCATCATGACAGGCGCAGATGGAGTCGACCTCGAGCTCTTACAAGATTTCTGCGGTTTCGCCGGGGACGAAGACCGATACCTGGATTTAGCACCTCTCTGGCGATCAACCTGAACTTTGTCCGAACGTGACCGCAATGGTTCCCGATGAGTATCGCGCCGAGAACCCGGGCCCGAAGGCGCGCAAGCAACAGACTGAGACCGTTCCCTACCGGCTTCTTCCGAAGGCACGGACGGCACTGTGCCCTATGATTGAAAAATCACCAGCATCTGCTCCCTGAAGGCCTCCCATTCCTCTGGAGTCGAGGACTTAGTGGGACCAGCCACTTTCCTTGCAGTGCCATCATCTGACGGGGAAGGCGACCAGTGATGCTGCTTCCGGGAGTGCCGAGATGAGGACGGGTGGCGGGACCCACTATGGGTTCGAGATCCCCGGGCCTCCTTCCAACGAGTCACTCCTCAAATCGTCAGTGGACATCTCTTTCGCAGATTTACGGGACTTAATGGGTTTAGTACCCCAACCTACTTTTAACTTCCCTGTATGCTCCCGCAAGGCCTTAGCAGTCAGCGACTGGCATTTCGAACAGTTGTCAGTGTCATGACACTCGTCCAGACACCACAAACAAATGCGGTGCGGGTCCGTAATCGACATCTTAGACTTACAGACCTGGCAAGTCTTAAAGCCAGACCGTGGAGTTGGAGGGGTAGATGAAGAAGACATATTCACGAAGAATACACGAGGCGCGCCAAGTTCTCGAAGCAAACACGTTTGCAGAAAAGACAGAACTGAGGCTACGGGTGCTGTGTGTCCCATTTATAACATCCAGTGATGTCGCCCTCGATGGAGGCCTTTGAGGGACATCGACCAAACGCCAGCGACGCAGGACGCCCTCTGCCGAAAAAATTTCCGAAGTAGCACAGCTGTGGACATTACATGTCAAAGATGTGGAATACGTTGTAGGACACAATCCATTAGAAATAGGGATTACTCAATCCCATCATGCATCTTGCGAACAAGCTCAGGGTCTTCCTTCACCTAGAGGCCAAGCAGGATTGACAGAGTTGAGGGGATTTACCCTGCACTCTTCATTTCTTCCATTTTTTGTTCTCAGAGACGTTGAACATCCTTGTCTAGCAACAAAGCCTCCACATTTTTTATTATTAATAAAGTGCGTATGGTTGTATGAACAACCATTGACACTAGGGTTCAAAAGATTACAATACATGTTCTATCATTTGTAAAAAATAATTACAATGACATTTATACAATTAATTTCAGTTAAGTTAAACACCTTTAAAGGTGATGTTAAAAATAGCATTGACAATGCATTGATGCAGTTTTAAAATGTCCATTATAAAAGGAATCTCAGTCCAGTGCACATATTTGTCGAAGGTGTCACACGTAAATAAAATATTGTCAGAACTTTAAAATGTACTATAGTTTGCTCCAGGAAGGCTTTGGCCCTGAGCCAAATGTGATACGCAGAAGATGCCACAACAAGTGACTCGGCCGCAAAGATCATGCTCCAAAATTGGTCTGACTCAATTGACGTAAATTTGGCATAACCTTTAACAAGATACGAACTTAAAACCATACAGTGCAACAATATATGTTGCACAGTCTCTGTTTTATGCTTACAAAGGCGACAGATGCGCTCATCATAATGAACACCCTTC
Organism: Ambystoma mexicanum; assembly: GCF_040938575.1. Classification (NCBI taxonomy): domain Eukaryota; kingdom Metazoa; phylum Chordata; class Amphibia; order Caudata; family Ambystomatidae; genus Ambystoma; species Ambystoma mexicanum. The sequence continues at coordinate 176,517,437 of NC_090930.1, read as the reverse complement.
CAGGCACCAGTGTTTGCATACACGGGAAGAATGTCAAATCGTGAAGACAAGACAAAGCGCATTGTGACAGGAATACGCAGCTGGACTAGGCACTGCCGCGGACTTGGACTGAACAGCCCTTGTTGCGCATAAACCATGTATTAGCGCATTTTTATCAGCTGGGCCAAAGATACAAGCTGATAATAGTCCTGAGTCTTCTGGCCCAATTTACTTAAAAACACAGGTACCTCTAGTTCTGAAGTACAAGTTAGAGACATTTCAGAACAGTGTATAAGGGCCAGGTTCTCCATATCCCTGAACCAAGCGCTATGGGTATAGCTCTGAGCTGAGCCATGGAGCAAAACAAAAGGAAGTCGTTCCCATTTCCCCCAAACTTAATGTCAAGCCATAATTTACAAATAGACATAATCCACAATGACTGCAGAGATTGCAGGCCTAATTCTAGTCGTATGGCCTCCAAGGGTACTGAGTTTGGTAAACCCATCAGGGAACTTGGGATTTTTGCCTCCAAATTGGGTAACCAAGTGATATATGTGTCATGTCATGTATAACGTGCCTGTACACAAGAGTTTTTAAACGTTTTAGTTAGAACTTCCAGAGCATACATAATTCTGGTATAATGGAGACCTTATAAGCAATTATCTTTGCCTCAAGAGCGGCCACCACATTTGTCGATAATTTGCCTAATTGCTAGCCACTTTTTCCATACTTTGGGAGGGATGAAGTCTGACAAATACGAAAAGGACGGGATGCCTCAACATATATGCCCAGGTACCTGTATAGATCAGTATGAATCAATCGAGTAGGGCCCAAATAGCACCTAAATGTTGTGCCCCCCCATATGCCTTCTTGCCTATGGATAAGATTTTAGTTTTGCCTATGTTGATTTTTAGGCCATTGTTTTCCGAATAGGTAACTAGGGCATTGAGGGAATGCTGAAGACCAATGGCTGTCCTGTCCAGTAGGAAAATATCATCTGCATAGATGACAGTTGACATCCACAGGGCCAAAACGGGGAGGATGTTTATGCGCTGCCTTTAGTGCTGTCTCAAGGTCGGCCATATATAGATTAACTAGCAAGGGTGCTAACATACACACTTGCTTAAGCCCAATATTTGTAGCAAACAATTGAGATTAAATGCCTTCCTGAGAGAGCCGTACCTTGACATGTGTCATTGTGCAACTGTTTTATGAAATAGAGCAGTGAAGAATCAATTCCCCATTTTGTCAGTTTTGCCCATAATTTTGTGCATATGCCGCCATCGAAGGCAGAACTAAAATCAACAGAACAAAGATATAAAGATGTTTCTGGATAGTTGTAAGTATCTGAGATTAAAGAGAATGAAACCCACGTGGAGTGCACAGAGCTAAATCCCTTCCTGAAGCCAAAGGTATTTTGGCCTAGTAGATGGTTAGCAGCGGACCGAACAGAGAGCATTTCAAGCACGATACTAGCGAAAACTCTAGAACTACAATCCAACATTGCTAGTTGCCTATAATAGCTGGTCTGAATCCTAGAGCCCTGCTTAAATACGAGGATAAGAACAGAGTTACGCCAGGAACTCTGGATAATACCGGTCACAAAAATGTGTTTAGAAGATCAGCCCAGAGGTGAGGGTCTTCTTTAAGGATCACATTACATAAACCATCGGGGCCAATTGCCCAAGAGGACTTCATTATTTTAATGTTGCCACCGTGTCGAAATGGTTCACATAGTGCCTTACTGCAGACCCCTCCAACTTTGTATCACTATCGCTAGAGCCAATTTCCGAACTATCCCAATAACGGTCGTTAATGTATCGGGGCCCATACTTCTTCAGTGATGCCATTGACTTCAATAGGCAGCATGCCTGCTCTAAAAGTTCAAAGCAGATGCTAAAAATGTTGGAATCATGCGTTCGAATTAAAGTATTTATGACCTTCCATCTAGCAGTAGATTCTTTATATTGATACTCACTTAACTAGTGTTTATATCCTGTTTTTGCCATAGTGGCCCTGCTTGTTTTTTCTACAAAGTTCAATGAGCTTTTTATTCTGCGCAACTCTGCATTTAAAACTAGTTTCATTTTTGAGATGGCAATGTCATGGGGGGGCTCAAGCCTTGTTTACAGGAGTTCTAACAATATAATGTCTTTTTTCAAGAGGCCAGACAAAATCCAGCATACATTTCAGGTCCCAATGACAATCCCACAGGATATCCCCACATGTGGGCACACAGTTTTTAATTGAACCAATAAGGTTATTGATATTTGCAGTTGACCAAATAAGCCTATTCCCTCGCAGATTAACCGCCAGATTGGTACTTATTTCTTCATACGATTTCACCCCAACAGGTTGATAGTACACTGTCTCGAGATGGGGAGATGAAGACAAATCTAGTATGACCTGGATGACGGGTATAACACTGATTTGACTGTTGTATTTGCCGTTTGACCAAGTATAGTTAATGTCAGGGGTTTTGGTGACTAGAGGAACTGGGTCGAATTCAGCAAATAACTCTTACCATTCCTTTCCCCATTCTTGGTCCCGGGGGCATAGGGCTCTCCCGTGCCAGGAGGCGTGCTACTGGTTACAATCAATATTAAAATCCCCAATCTGAATAATGGCCCCCATACGATTCAATGAGGACTACAAGTATAGAATATCAAAAACAGCTTCCATGAGACCCAGTGAAATTTCCACCCGGAGGGCCTTACAGGGTGGCCACTAGAGTGCCTCCAGAATATTGGGTTCAACATTTAAGCACAGTCACAAGTACATTGTCATATTCCTTCACTCCCTCAAGCAAGGTAAGAGTGTGCGATGCTAGCGCCAATACAAAGCCCCCCTTTGGACGCCCAATACGGGTAGGTCTGAAAGACAGAAAGAACGTGGTGTAGCCGTCCAAAATAAATGGAGAAATTAGCCATGTCTCCTGAAGAAGAAAAAGGTGAGACATCAAAAGTTCCTGTCAGCCTAAGGGGTTAGTCAGGAAAGAGTGGTGGATGTCTGTTCAAGATAGAACAGAGAAAAGCTTGGGCTGAGTCACGCCCGGTCATCCGAGTGATCACAAACCCTTTGCCAACTGCCCAATAATCTAGCAAGGGTGGGACGTGGACCCAACCTACTCATGGCTAGGGCGTGTCTGCTATGCAGGTTTCCATAATCAGTGGCAGAGCCAACATACTGGTATCCATAGTGAGTAGCAGTACTGAAATTCCTCAATCCTAGAATAGTTAAAAGGAACTACAGCAGCCACAGTCTGGCAAAACATTGACACTTCAAAACCCAGCTCGTAGAGCACATTTGCATTATTGCAGACTAGTTCTGCTACCAAAGGAGAAATGGGCGAAGCCACTACCCAATTAGTATTACTAGAGAACATGGGCATCTTCGGAGGAGATCATATCGAAGTTGGGAATAAAGTTGGGAATAAAGTGCAAAAGTTCCAGTAACCAAGAACAGTTTAAAAAGGGGCTAGCCGTAAATGGTTCGATCTCCACTATTTTAATGTGTTTAGAGCTTGCTTGCTTGATGAGCGACTTAATTGGAGCAGATGGACACAATGAAGCAGCACGTGTAGACCAGAGGGATCCATTTTGATTAGGTGCTTCAATTTGTCCCTCCTGCAGATCAATATTTGTGGTTGGGGCAGGGGGTAGAGGGCAGGGGCCAAGTGCACACTGGCTACATCGCACACTTGTTGAGCCGCATCAGCATTCAGGGTAATGCCACGCGCCGGCTCACTATTAGTTACAGTACTTGGGTGCAGGGCAGAAGAGAAATCCTGCAGGACTACCTGTCTGATTACTCCGTCTCCCAAGTCCTTGTTTCTAATATAATGACCAGCAAGAAAACCCTGCTTTAGACAAGCTGAGGACTTCCTTGATTCAATTTTTGCACGTACTGATGAATTAGTAAATTCCACCAGCTTGCCCCGTTGCGAGAAGCGATCACATAAGGTAAGTATTTCTCGCTTACTTGCAGGAGTATTAGCAGGGCCATTGAGCAAAGATTGCTCAGTGCCGATGGCTTCCAAGGCATGCTTCCTAGTAACCGCTGTAACTCTCAAAATGTCACTCTGGAGCTCTGATGAATTTAAAGAAGTAGACAGAGCCTCACAATTAGAAGCTTCAGACTCAGTAGTGTAATGAAGGCATGGTATCAACAGTAAGACAGACACAAGTGACCACAGTTCAATGGTGTTTATTGAACTTCAAAAAGGGTATGATAAACGCCTGTCTAACCCTAAATGTACAGATGGGAGCAAGCTACAACCATCAAATAATATTAACGCAGTCCTAGTGGTGTCTTGTCAAAATAAAAGGGGCCTATACTAAAAACAAACTATTGCCAGTCCTTTCCTCTAAATACGAATACTGTAGGGAATAATGTTATGAAAAAGAAAGAAGTGGTCAAAATGATATGTCAGGATGTTTGGGCCGATGGCCTCCCTTCCCAATGTTTTCAGCACGGGACACAGTGGTTCACTCTAGCATAGCACACTCTCTGGCTTCTTCCGCATGAGGACAGTTCAATTACCAGCATCAGGGCCTTCTGTTCCCAAGTCTCGTTACTTATCAAAGTCTTTTGATTCAGACGGGCTGATGTACCAACAAACTCAAGTCAGGTGATTCATACTTCACCCTGGATCCCCCTCAGCTGGACTCGGATCCATTTTATACAATGATTGTTACTTTGGATCCCCTCTTCCGGGCTCAGATCCCCCTTTACAATGTTCAGAGAATATTCTTACTTGGGTGACTCACGGTTCGCCCCGGATCCCCTTCAGTCAGGCTGAGATCCTTTCTCTTACACAATTAGACTCCCTCAGCCGAGTTCGGTCCAAATTTAGCTTTCGAATGTGCACAGGGTTCAGCTTAACCCGTTGCTGGACCACTTCAATTTCACAATTCCTTTTTGCATTTGCTAGCTCTCTTTTGGATAGCTAACAGAGACCTTCGATTGAGCACCCATGTGGTGCTGGACCACTGTTTACGGTATCTATTTTGGCTTCAAAAGTTCAGTAATTCACCTGCTGTTCAATTATATTCACGTCACTTGTCACACACGCCTCTGTTATCTCGGGACCCGAGCCAGGTAGTGCACTATAATAAATGAAGTCATCCCGAGTCTCCAACTATAACCATAATGGATAAACCAGGCAGTATGGACATGAGAGGTGCTTCAATTTGTCCCTCCTGATCAAGGACTGGGAATAAGGTGGTTGCAGGCTGCCATGACAGCAGACACTATGGCAGTTTTTCAGGAGTATTGGAGAGGTGCCAGGCAACATGTGGAATTATGTGAACTACTTTTCCCAGAATGCTTTGTTATGAAACCCGCCAAACTAGCAGAAACCTAAAAGCCCCTAAATCTCAGACAGGCAAAAACCCCAGTAGTAAACACTTTCCTTACCCTCTGGAACGGAGGATGTTCAGAGCGAGAAAACAGGGATGGCAGGTTGGGGAAAAGGAGGAACAGGGCTGCTGGGTTAAAGCAGAAGAAACGCAGTTGGGAAAAGGAAGGGGCTGATTGGGAGGAGAGGGGAAGAAGTGAATACACATGGAGATGAGGGAGGAGGTGGGGAAAGAAGGCACAAAACAGGATGCATAAACTCAGAGCGTTGTGTTGTTGTTTCACTATCCAGGGACAGAGCGAGAACTGTGGAGAGTGGACCGACGACGTCGCAGGATTCCAGTAGGCTTATTAGGACACAGAGCCCGGTCACAGTGTTGAAGCCATATGTGCGACCAGAAGCCAGGAAAAGCGGCATGGTTTTGGGAAAGGAGAAAACTACGCGAGGAGCGGAAGAGTTCTGTTGGGAAGGCTGCCCAACGAACGTGCAGTGATTAATTGGAACTTTTGTGTCTAAGCACGGCAAAGACAGAATTCTGCAGGAGAGACTTTTCTGGACGGATCTTCTTGCTATTCCAAAACTCCACAAAGCGGACAGACAGAGGTGATTTGTTTTTTTTTTTTTTACATCAGGCTGCTGGCTCACAGTGTCATGAGGTGTTTACCGCATTGGAACATTCGTTTTTTTTTCTTATTGTCCAGAGCAAATTGCAGAAATAAGACTTTCGCCACTGCAACAACCCGGGAATGGCAGTGACTACGAAGTTGAATGGTGTATTTCTTTTTGTTGTTTGAGAACCATACCGATGATGTGGTCTGCTTAAATAAAGGTACGTTGCTTCCACCTGATTATCGTCTCCCGCCCACTGGTTAACAGTGGTGGCAGTGGTGGGAGTGGTGGGAGTGGTGGGATTCAGTACCAACCATAAAACCACACAATGGAGGCCATGATCAAGACCTTGGCTGAGGGGAAGCAAGAATTGCAGCAATTAATCCAGGTTCAAGGATACCAAGCCCAAGCAGACAGGCAAGCACTGCAACAAGCTATACAAGTGCAGAGCGCCGCCCAGTAGCAAGGGAGAGAAGCGCTTAGAAACCTGGGGGAAGCTGTAGCTGCCACCAGAACACAACCTGCGTTGCCAGCCACCGTCCTACAGAAATATCAGAAAGGGGGATGACCCAAGTTTTTTTTCCCCGTCAACTTTGAGCGTATAGAACGAGCTGCACAACGGCCTCAAGAAAGATGGGCCCCTTAAAAGGGCTAGGGAGCAACCCCTAAAACAGACTCTGCATCCTATTTTAGAGAGAAGCACGGCCTATTCTACAGAGTGACCATAGGAGGGGACAACAGAAAGATAGAACAATTGTTGGTACCACAGTCCTACCGCAAGAATTTGGTACAAATCGCACATGACCACAACACGGGGGGTCATTTGGCAGCAAATATGACCGTGAAAAGACTCCTCCAGAATTTCTATTGGCCAGGGATATATGCCGAAGTGGCTAAATATTGTCAGGAATGTGCAACGTGCCAAAAGACCAGTAGCCATATTCCACCCAGAGCCCCACTGCAGAGAATACCCATCATCACAGAGCCCTTTCAGCGAATAGGGATGGATATTGTAGGGCCTCTGGAGCCAAACAGCAGAGGATACAAGTTTCTATGGGTAGTAGTGGACTATGCCACCAGGTACCCCGAAGCGTTTCCATTGAGAGGTACCTCTGCCAGGCAAGTTTGCGACGTCCTGCTTCCCTACTTCGCCAGAGTGGGGATACCGCAAGAAATAGTGACAAATCAAGGAAGTAACTTCATGTTGGATGTGATGAAAGAAGTTTGCAAAACATTAGGAATAAAACATCTTAAAACCTCTGTGTACCACCCACAGACAGATGGACTTGTGGAAAGATACAATTAGACCATATAACAGATGCTAAGAAGGGCTACCAGTCGCACGGGGTTGGAATGGGACCGCACCCTACCCTGGGTATTAATGGTACTCCGTGATACGCCTCAATCGCCTAAAGGGTTTTCCCCTTTTGAATTATTATTATTTGGAAGGCAGCCAAGATCCATTTTGAATGCGTTAAAGAAAACTTGGGAGACCCAAGAGGAGACGACTTTATCAGAGTATGTAAACTACTTACAAGAACATCTGGGACGTCTGCATGATTTTGCCCAAGAAAAGTTGGGACGAGCACAAGCACAGCAAGAAAAATATTATGATAAAGGAGCTAGACTACAGACCTTTAAAGTTTTTTTCTTATTGCCCAGAGCAAATTGCAGAAATAAGACTTTCACCACTGCAACAACCCGGGAACGGCAGTGACTACCAAGTTGAATGGTGTATTTCTTTTTGTTGTTTGAGAACCATAATGATGATGATGTTTGCTTAAATAAAGGTCAGTTGCTTCCACCCGATTATCGTCTCCCACCCACTGATTAACAGCTTCACACACTGTTCCCTTCAGATTTCTCCTTACAACGTTGCCGCTTGCAACCTTGGTCCTAACAGACAGGTCTGGTATTAGTCTCCCCGACTCACTGGCTGTGCTGACTTTACTGGCGCTGCTTTGTTGCAGTAGCCAAGGACAGTACCACAGCAGTAAATGCTCCTCTCCGCCTTGGCTATTGTAAGTAAAAAAAGGGGCTGTGCACATAGGAGAGCTGCTACAAGGAAAATTAGCAAAAGACTAAATTTCCCATGAAGACTGAGGCAGTTTGAGCAGCTGTGTCAATTATGTGGGCTCTTAAGCCACACCTCTGCCCGTGCTGCTTGTTGGTGATTGCGGTATGCAGGCATGGGTCGGAGGAGGGAGACTTTACTGAAGGTGCTGGAGATAAGAGGAACCTGGGCCCGGCGGTGACTTAGTAGTGCTCTATCTCTCGTGAGGGATTAGAGCGGCTTACGCTTCAGTGCAGGCGAACCAGTCCAGGCGGTTAAGACGCTTCCCATGCAGTCTGCCCTCCCAGGGCATTGGCACGCACATGGCAACGAGACTGCCCACGCTGGATACTACATTGACTGGGGATGTGCTGGCAAGCCCCCCCAGGAGTCAGTTAAGTGTTCCTATGCTTTACAAGTATCGAGTGCGCATGTAATTATTGTTTGGGTGCGGATGCACCGTTTCTTCATTTTGCATAAATGCTCTGTCACGTTCTGAAGTAAAGTTGCAGAGAGACGAACGGACATGTTTTGGATCAGGGGTTAATGAAAACACACAGGGCTTGCCGCGACTCACAGAGTAAAGCGCTCTGTAACTGTGAATGCAAAAGGCACCGTTAAGCAATGTAGGGACTTGCTATGTTTCTTGTGGCTGCTTGCTTCTTGTCCTCCGTATTTGTCTACCTGCAGTCATTAAGGTTCAAGTTTGAAAGCATTCTTGTCAGCAGACACGGCAGGATATTTGGAAGCCATCACTATGAGTATGCCACACTGGCTCAGGAGTAATATTGTGTGTGCTTCATGTTGCCTCATGTGCTGTTGTTGCACGTTATTTATGGCCATTAATAATGTTCCATGTGCTTATGTTCGTTGCTAATTCAAGGGGTAGTTAGGCACACTGGAGTCAGGTGAGATCCTTATTAAGAAGGGTCCTCATGAGATTCAGTTCTGAGAGGTACAGGTTGGTTCAGGCTATATGTACATGCAATGTCGCTTTACCTATCCTCATGCAATAGTCCTAAACCTTTTCCCGGTGACCCTAACACCCCCTACCTATCCACAACCTCTCCCTAACCCTCTTCACCCCCTTTGGCTGCCTTCTGGTGCCTGTGTATATCAAGTTCAGGAACCCTGTGCCAACCAAGGTGGGAGGGTTCAACTGCATTTGGCTTCCATGGCTACGAAGGAGTTGTGTGATACTCCAAGGGTGTGACAGCTATCAACGTGGAAGAGCCCCGGGTACCTCTGACACACTATGCAGGTTACTTCAGCTTTAATTCCAGGTCTTATGTTTCTTATTCTCGAAGACTCATGTAAGTAACGGTCTGTCTCTGAAAAGGACAAGGGCATCTTCCTCCTTGCAACCCTCTCTGGTCTTGGCGTCTTTCTCCTCGTATTAAACTGCCATCTTGGAACTCCTGCTTCTTTGTGTGCTCTGCCTTGCTCAGATGTGCTTTCGTGCTCCACCTTTTATCCGTGTGGGGAATTGTGATGGCAGTCAGGTGTGTGTAATGCTCAGTAATTGCCTGACCATTTTATTGGGACATGTCAGGCATACAGCTCGGATGTTAGTCATTTTCGCTCACAGGGAGTTGTCCGTGGAAAAGGGGGCGGGTTGAGCACCTAAGTATCCCACCTGGTAGGACGGAATAAAGGTGTTACAGGGAAGGGGATACAGAGTCTCGCCATCCGTGTTCCACACCCACTCTCCAAAGACCACCCCCATCCAGATGATCCTCCAACACTGGTCCACCACCAGGAACTGGATCCAAAAGTGATGGCTGTGTCCTGGCCACCTGGATGACAGATCCCTTGGGAATAGCAGCTAAGACACCTACAAGTTTCTCACAGTAGATAGCAGAAGAATTTTTTGTGAGATCGATGACCATTTTGCTAGAGGATTTGGGAGGTTCCTGGCAATCAGGGCTGGAAGCTATGATAGTGTCAACAACTAAAGCCAGGTTCCAATTCCAAATTAACCATTCTGATGCAGAGTAAAAAAAAAAAAATGCATCCAGTTTGGAAGTGAAGGTATTTGAAGAGAGGGAGGGGTAATGCGTTCCAGGTTGCTTGGGATGCAATGGAGCATGACTTGATTGAAAGCGATTGTGAAGTGGAATGTTCACAGAGTCTCATGAGACTGTCCTGATACATTTGGTTTCACCATCACCGTCTTGTGGCCAATGCTGGATTTGACTTTTGTGGACTTAATTGATTCACAGTGCGTCACCCTTTCTCAACTCTCATGCTGGACTTCCTTTACATCTTGTACTCATGGTGGCCCTGAATCATACAGTTCCCATCTTCATCTTGTATCCTGGCTTGCAACATGATGTGTTACTACTGACTTCTGCAATTGTATTCTCTCTCCCCTCTTGCTTCTCCACTCTTGACTGCTTAATCTCTGTTCTCCCCTCCCCTCCTCTCCCTTCTCCTATCTCCTCCCCTTACTTTCCTCTATGCACTTACTCTATCAGAATTGTCCCTGGACCTAGTATGATAGCAACCTCGTCTGTCTCCTCCCACCTCCTCTTGCTGTACCCCCTAACCCCATCCAGCACCATCTGAAATGTTGTCAGACCTAGTACGATAGTCGCTTGTTTTGTTCCTCCCTTCCCTTTTCTGCACCCCTCTCCATCACCTTTTGTTTTTCTCCGGCTCTAACAGAAATGTCGTCAGGCCTAGTACGGTAGTCGCCGGTCTGTTTCCATTTACTTCCCACTCTCCCCCTCCCTTCCTTATCTATGGCTTAGCTCTTGCACTATCTGAAATGTCGTCAGGCAGAGTACGATAGTTAATTTCACATCCTTACTGTTCATGGCCTGTAAGAATGTCATTGTATTTTCCCTTGTTCCGTTCCCTTTCCTTGAAGCGCTTTGAAACACATTGTTTATAGGATCTATATAAATAAACTATCATATCAGAGGAAGAGAAGACTGTTGTAGAAACCAGCTTCTCAAAATCGGGACCGTTTGATAAATTGGATCCTATAATATTGTTGTAGCAGGTGTTTGGAGCACAGGATTTGTGTTGCAAGCTAAGACCGAAATTAAGCAAAGATTCATTATTGTCAATCGCTGCTGAACTGTGAAGAGTGCTCACCAACGGGGTGTGGATACCCATATTACATGCGTTTGCCAACGGAGAAACATTTACGGATTGTCTTTCAAAAAAAGAGCAGCCTTATTCTCAAAATAGCCATAGATTTTTTTGTTGGAAAAAATCCTTCTTCGTGCAAATCTTTTTTGGTACGAGGTAGGGCACTGGAGCCAAAATTAACATGCGTCGGCTGCGGGTACGTTTGGCCACACGGAGAACAGCCCTTTGTAAGCCATATCTTTCTTGTTTGCTGCTTTTCATGTTTAATTAATGTGCAATGAGAAAGAAAGGCACAATAGAACAGTTGACTGCGTATACGTATTGAAGCAGATGGGGAAGCAAACTATGTACAATGGTAGAATTTCAAATTCGAGCTAGCGATGGCAGACTCGTTAATCACAATGTGGAGGAGTTATTCTACCTTCTTATGCCAGGACATTGTTTCCCACTCATCTCCTTAACTTTCGGAAGAATCAGGTGGAGTCAAGCAGAGTCTTGTGAGTCGCGTAGAGTGCTGGTTCTGCCTGTGCCCGCAGAGTATCTCTACCGCGTCTACTACTGGAGGTGGTGCTAACCTACAATTACAGAGTTACACCGCAGAGTCTTGCGATTCTTGCAGCTCTTGCGGCAGCTGCCACGGGAAACCATGACCCGGCAGGTTTAATGCCTGTGCAATTGCGAGGGAAAGGAAAACAGCTACAAGCACCATCAACTCTGCTTCAACTGCGACTTGGAAGGTCGGGGTCGAAGCAAGATATTCAAGTAAATCACTCCCCTCCCCGTACCGATTCTTTGTAAAGATAAAGAGCCCAAGCACTGTGAAGGGCGCTGTTTCAGTGCCAGTGAATCGAGCCGCCTACTGCGCTCGTTGGAATGCATATGGGAAAATTCAAGCTCTTTAAACACTGAAAACACCCGTGATAATTATGTACACAGGACTTCGAACTCTGTTTACGTACCATCTGTTGCCAATATGGAGCACTCAGCCCCCCGCCCCTAGTAATATCATTGAACTTCATACCGATGAACGTGGATGGCATGCTGAGCCATGGGTTGTTGCTCAGCTGCGAGTACCTGCTCATCGTGTGCATCAAGACATGCTGGAGTTATGTGCACGCTCGAACGCAGGTAGCATTCTGAATGCAGCGACAAATATCAGGACCAACAGCACAATCATTGACCCTATCCCTCAACAACGCTCTCTTGGTGTCAATGACCCCTTGATCACTGTAGTCAGAGGCAAGGTGATTCCGGCGAGAGAATCGATGGCCGTGGGTGGCGGCTTTCATGGATGAGACGTGTGATCGCAGGGCATGAGGGCTGTTGCTGAGGTTTTTCGCTGTGGTGAACAGTCAAACTGTCTCAACGGCTGTTTCAGTCTCTTCACCACTAAATACAAATACAAACAAAACCGTGAATATGGATGAGAAGACAATACCAATTGACACTGACACCCAGGAGTGTATTCAGGAGCTTGTACATTTCAAATCGTTAGCAGTGTCTTTAGCGAACTCTGTCCCATGTGCTTTGAATGACATTAATCAAGCACCCGTGATCTCCCCACACATGCAAACACCCTTAACTTTATTAAATACGGAGACAGCTTGTTGGGCTTTGAAAAATAGCAGCAATGAAAGGAGAAATTCACAAGAAGTTGTGAATAAATTACTACGAGACTTAACAGAAATAAACACATTAAGAGGCAACAAAAACAGAGATGAACCTACCCAAGGCGATTTGTAAGCCTGGCAAAATATATGCGTCACTCCTACACCTTCTGAGACTTCCTACTCAAAGAAGTGGCATGGTGGTGCGCAAAAAAGAAGAAGAATCGAAGAAAACAACTCACCAATTATATACTGTTCGCAACAGCAGAATACTACAATCCCTAAGCATTTCAGAGAACTCATTTTTGACGAGCATTTGCGTAAATCGCTCAGCGCTTCGAAGTATGAAAGCGAAGCCTCCAAGAGATCAAAACAATCTTGCACCTCTTCCCCTTCTGAGGACTCTTCAACGGATTGAAAGTAATGTAGAGTTACAACAGATTTTGAAGTCAACTAAGTCGTTGACCATTTCACTGTTTCTCAAACTTTACGAACAAGTCAATGACAGCGTCAAAGACCGATCTACATTGGTTGCATTAATTGATTCCAAACTGCTAAATACTGAACGCGACAACTTCTTCAAACAAAGATCTCAGGATGTAAGCAAGAGAATTGACAACATACTCAATTTATTCACAGACCAAAAGCGTAGCAACAGTGAGGAAAAAAAGCTACTTGCCGAAGTTGCCAAACAAGCTCTGAATCTCTTGCATCAGAAACAAGACTCCCTGTCGCGGGATCAGAGTAAATTTGGACATGAGCATAGAACAAACACTTACACAAATTACACAATCTCAATACAATAAAGAAACTACCACTGTAAGCGATCCTGCAGATTGTCATGAAACAGTTGGATCAAATTCAACCAAAGCGTCAAGGCCCACTCACCAGGATCTGAATAATCTTTTAGTGATTATAACACAGGGAGCTATGGAGGTGCCAGTGGCCGCGAAAACATGTCCAAACACTGGGTTAGGTGAAGGATGCTCAAACTTAGACTATCCTATATCATCAACATCTGCTAACGCGGATAGCGAAATTGGCAATCCGGATCTGATTCCAGATATTGACCTTACCTCAAATGACAAACCTAGTGGAACGTTTGCAATTTTGGACACAAAAAACAAACAAAGTGTTAAAAAAGCTGGTCTTCGTCCAATTAAAAAAAAATAAATAAAAAAAAAATCAAAGCAAGAACAAGTCTCTAACTTTCAATAACTCCAGAAAGTTTCTACGTAATATTAAGTCAATAAGCCTTACCTTAAACACAAATAAAGATGACATAAGTGAAAAGCTTTGCAAAAATAACTACATGAATCCAGCGTGCAAATCATCAATTCCCATTCCGGGCATACCTATGGCTTTGATAAGATTAGAGTTAGTGTTGATTTCCCTAAAATCATAGTTTTGAAAAAGAGGGCAGGGCTCTATGTGAAGATGATCAGTGGTACAAAAAATACACTTTTAATAGCAGTCCACCAAAAAAGTTCTGTACCTGTTCACTGAATGGTTCGATGAAATTCCTAGCAGAAATTGATTGGACCTGTAGATGAGTGAGCTATTCGGAGGAAGTGCAGAATGCGTTGGGGAAACGTATTGATTTATGGGATTGGTTAGAGAATTACGCACACCTCAATAGATTAAAGAGCAGTATAGATTATATTCCTTTAAGAAGCCTCAGACTTATTTGAACCTATGTCCTTCCAAAAGGTTTAAGACGATTCATTCTATTATTTAGATTGGAACAGCTCCCAACAATGAGTGTCACGGGGAGTAAAGATAAAATCCCTATTGAATTACGATGTTGCCGTATATGTAACGAACAGGAGACACTGGAGACAGCAAAACATCTACTGACTGAATGCCATGCAATGACCAGTATAGTCAAGTATTCTATTGGTCTGTATGTGCACAATTGGGAATCCATTGGGGAAATGTCCTTTTGGCTTTATTGCACCAATACTAATGGTATGCGCCTGTTAACTGCCCTATTGTAACATCTGCTTAAAGATTGAAGCCAAGGGCATACAAATATAATAAATAGGCAAACTACCCATTAGCCAGTATACATGGTCTTGATGCAGATCTCCCTTTGGGGAAAATACCTCTAAGAGTACTTCATATTATCGAATAGAATACAGAATGTTTTACACTAGTAAAAAGCAGAAAGGTAATATCTAGATGGTGAACTGCATTGGATCGTAAATGACAAGAAATTAATGGTTCATAGGTCAGATAGCCATATTTGGGACATTAGAGATATGACTATTGAATTGAATGCATTTTATGGTTTCCATATGGGAAATGAAGTTTATATGGTTTTATTAGATTGTTATGTATTTTATGGATATTATGATATATTTTTGTATCTTTTATAGTATGTGTAAAGTTCCTTATGTAAACTAATTCACAACAAATAAATACAATTCCAAAAGAGAATAAATTTGATAAATGAAAATTTGCAGAACGTTGGATCAAAGAACCAAATGAACAAATAAATCAGAAGGAGATCTTGACCATAGAAGAAGGTAGTGAAGACAACATCATGGACAATCTCTTAAATCTATCCACATATGAAGACAAAGTAAACATTGAGTCAGAACCAACTGTGACATGCAATACCTTCAAAGAGGGCCGCCCGCAATCTTTCACAGACCTCCAGTGCTTACCTGAGCCCAGCAGAGTATGCTGGGCACCGATTGGCTATTGATCTGATCTTAGCCACCTATCGTCCTAGCCTGTCCCAGCCGTTGGAGTAGTCCACCATCCCTCTTCCATGGAGCAGGAGCTCCTCCCGACCCTGCAGGAGCAGTGGTCCCCCTTGCTGTAGTCATCCTGAATTGCCTACGAATTTCTGGTAAGCATCTGAGCACTCGAGCGAGAATCGCATGTCTCGCTGCTAATTATGCCTATTGAGATGCCCTGCTGCAAGAAAATATTTGCAGCCTCTATGCTGTGATCTAGATGCCAACAGCTGCCTGAGACCCATTGCCACCATTGCCCACCATGAGGAGTTTTGCACCTTCAAAGATGGCCGCCCGCAATCTTTCACAGACCTCCAGTGCTTAACTGAGCCCAGCAGAGTATGCGGAGCACTGATCGGCTATTGATCTGATCTTAGCCACCTATCGTGAGCCGGTAGGCGAAGCCGGGCCACTGCTACCGAGGCCCAGGGAAACAAGGCCAATACCCTGTCCTAGCCTGTCCTCAGCCTTCCTCGCTGTTCGCCCAGAACCTCTGCCCTTTTTCTGGTCCACTACCCATGTGACCATCAGCACCGGGTACTGAGCCCTCGCAAAGACTAGCTGCCACTGACTCTTTGATACAAACATCTCGCCGTAGGTCTAGCAATACTATTATTGATTACTTGCGCTACACTGCCTTGTTTTACCTACGCTCCAGTATCTACCTGTGCTATCTATTAGTATATTAGTAGTACCTATGCTGCAGTAGAGTTTAGGTTCACTCTGCACCTTATGCTTGTCCTCAAAATCCGTTCATTGCAAAGAACTGTAATGGCTTGTCCTCATATCCGTTCATTGCAAAGAACTGTAATGGTGTAACTTGTTGTCTGCAAGCCACAATATTGCCCACCATGATTGTAGCTCGAGCAAAGCGCAATGCCTCTCTGGTATAATCTGCATCTAGCCTAGCACTGCCTCCCATCTAGCCTATCCGATTAAGGTTTCTCATCCTAATATTCACCTTAACCTAATTGCATAGTATGCCTAGCTTGTACACACGTGATGAAACTTTATTTTGTAGCTCCCAGTATTCTGCTAGCCAAACTGTATGACTCGCCTACTGTGCTGAAACTGCTGTATCCAGTAGTACTTTTGGCAAACCGCATCTAGCCCCCCCTACCAGAACTGTTTTTCTGCACTCACACAGCTGAACTATTTGATATGCCTTTGTTGCTCTGTCCTAGGCCACATCTGCCATTTTGAGTGTACCTATGGTCGCTTATAGGCCACATTTGCCCCCTCGACTGTGCCACTTGCTGTTCGTAGGCCACATTTTACCATGCTCCTTACCAGGCTTACTTACCACTGTGAACATATGCGTGTTAGCACATTGTATTGCCCAATACGATCTGTGACTACAGCACTTGACTCAGACTATTGCCTAGACTATTGACTAGCCCAGTAGCGAAGTTAGAACCTCTGAATAGTTGCTTTACCCTTATCCTAGTCCACTGTGCCCTAATCGAGTGACCGCCTACTGTGCCAGCCTTAGGATCTTGTGCTTTCAACCCACTTATCTATACGACATATTATATAGTAATACATCCTCAACTCTAGCAGAATGCATTTTAGCACAACCCTATTAACATACGCCCCACTGCTTTTATTACAGCTTATACTGGCAACTATGGACCAATTTAAACATGCACCCTGCCCTACTCTCCACAGAAACCCTAGGCTTCGCGCTAGACTCTCCACCCTCTACGAACCGCAGTTACCTAGCAACCCCTATTTGAATCGCTGTACCATACCCAAAAACCAGACTAGGAGCTCAACGTAACCTAAACCACAATTACCTGCCAGCACCTTAATGAAAGAACCCATCCCGGGTACTTCTAACACCAACTGTCTACCTAAAACAATCTCTATAACAGGAGCACTGATCAATGCTAGATCAGTCGTGGCCCACGCCACTGAAATAGCTGACCTCCTTACCTTAGATAACCTTGACCTCCTAGCAGTCACAGAAACCTGGCTACATGACGCAGCAGGTCCAGCCCTCTCCCTAGCAATACCCAAAGAGTACCAACTACTAAGTCTAGACCGCCCTAACGCCAGAGGTGGTGGCTTAGCCATCATTGCCAAATCCAACCTGAATGTAAGGTTAACAACACTGCCCACCTTTAAATCCTGTGAACTCCTGGCCGCTAAATTACCAATATCCCCATGCCAAACCCTAACTATTTATCTAATTTACAGGCCACCAGGGCCCTTATGCCCTTTCGAAGAGGAATTATCCAGCCTCTTAGCAGGCAACACAAAAAAGTCATCCCAGACGATGATCGTTGGCGACCTTAACCCAGGTCTTAACGACCCAAATGACAAACAAGCGCAAACAATCGCTACCATGCTTGAAGGGCATGGCCTCACCCAAAAAGTCCTCTCCCCCGCCCACGACAAAGGGAGAATACTAGACTGGGTAGCCACATCCAACTGCCCTACTACTATCACTAAAATTACACCCCAGCCTTGGACTGACCACTTCATCAATTTCTACTTAACACTTAACAAGATGTCCAGAATTGAAAAAACAATGGCACCATCTGTTCCCACTAGATCCAGAAAAAACATCACACCAGACAATATCCTACCCCTGCTCCTCCCAACCATCAATGCCTTGCCATTTGATTCTGACCCAGACACCATGGTTAAAATATACAACGACACCATGGCCATAGCCATGGACACCATTGCCCCACTGAAAAACTGTACAAGTAAACAACAATCCCACCTTAATACTTGGTTCACACCCCCATCTAAAAGAACTGAGACTGGTAAAAACGAAGCTTGAAACTGTATGGCAACACTCCCCTACAGCTGAAAATAAACTTAAACTGAAATTGTGCGCTACACATTATAAGAAAGCAATCATCCAAGCTAAAAAAGAAGTCTAACGACCAAATTTCCAAAGCATGCTCCAATACAAAGGAACTATTCGCAATCTTGCGAGAACTCGAATCCCCCATATCACCACCTGATAACGTACCCAAAGACAAGCAATGGTGTACAAATATCCAAAATGCCCTCGCTAATAAAGTAAAAACACTACAAACACAAAATGCTATAAAAAAAAGCCTCGCTCCCTCTTTGTGAAATTCCCAGTACGCCCACGCCCAAACCTAGCCTAAAACCCTTCAAATTCTATAAAGTTTCCACACATGAAACTGAAAAAATCATTGCCTCACTAAAACCATCCAATTGCAAAGGCGATTACTGCCCAGCCCAGATAATCAAGGATGCCGCTAGAGACCTTGCCCCCTTCGTCACTAAACTCATCAATGCCTCCTTCTCATCTAGCACCGTCCCAAGTAGCTTAAAAGAGTCCTGGGTTCTCCCCCTGCTTAAAAAACAAACCTTAGACCCCTCCATCCCCACCAACTATAGGCCCATCACTACTGTCCCTTTCCTCCTGAAGATAATTGACAGAGTGGCCCATCTCCAAATCCAAGAATACCTAGAGACCAACCAACTCCTCGGCACTCGTCAATCGGGCTTCAGACCACAACACGGCACTGAGACCACCTTTTTAGATCTCAAAGTCCAAATTGACGAGCTCAACGATAAAGGAAACACAGCTATGCTACTCCTCCTTGATCTGTCGGCGGCTTTTGACCTAGTGGACCACGCAGTACTCTGCAAACACCTAGCGTCAGCCACCCACTTCTCAAGTGAAGCCATAGCCTGGATCCAATCCTGACAACAGAAGCATGCGAGTCTTCTCCACCTTAGACTCTGCAGACCCTATCCAGACAACATGTGGAGTCCCACAGGGCTCTTGTGTCTCGCCAATGATGTATAATATCTTTACTAAACCTCTATTCGACAAATTGGACAGACTGGGTGTCACCTACACAAATTATGCAGACGACACCCAGATCCTCATCCCCCTTTCGGGCAATTTCACTACGGATACAGCTTTAGTCATTCTAGGCTCACCCAACAACCTAAAAAAACTTGATTCCAACTACAGCTCCTTCAATATCGATGGCAATATAATCCCCGTCGCCAAAGAGGTGAAAACCCTCGGTTTCTATTTGGACTCCACTTTGTCCCTAAACCCTGTGGGACTCCACATGTTGTCTGGATAGGGTCTGCAGAGTTTAAGGTGGAGAAGACTTGCATGCTTCTCAGCACTTTAACCCCAGACAATCAGGTTTTGTTAAGTGCGTGGGTTGTGGCTTGAACTTCCTCGTCACAAACCTCATCAAGATGGACGCTATAAGAACTGGAACAAAGGTTTCTCTTGCAATGATCAATCCATCTCATGTTTTTGATAGCATCAATGGGCAAAAATACATAAATGGAACTGTCCCCCATGTCTCCTTCTTGCCATTAAAGAATAACACTGATATCAGGATTAGGATTGATCGAGCAGGAACCCTCTCTAACACAATAAAAACATTGTGGTGTTAAACAAGGGTGTCCTCTGGCCTCAAACATTTTCAACTTGTTTCTTTCAGATGTGGGTGAAGCTATAGATGGCGTATCCTCATTCAGACCAAAAATCCATGGTTCACACATCAGTTGGCTTCTCTATGCGGATGACCTCATTTTGATCAATATAACACCAATAGGTTTCCAGCGCAAACTTCATACGCTTGAGAAATGTGTGCACCAATGGACAATGTATAAACACAAATAAGTCAGAAATTCAAATTTTACAAGACCCAAGAAGAAATCGTAAAGGTTAGAGTAAAAGATTCCAATGGCATCTGGAAAAATAGACTCTAAAAACAGTAGCCCAATCCAGATGCCTGGGTATCTGGATCAGTTCCAGCTTAATAGATACGCCATGGGCCAACAGTGTTAAACCCAAGTGTCGGCAATTAGCAATCCAAGCAGCGGTGCTAAATAAAAAATATGGAAAATTCTCCCTGAAGCCTGTAATCGCTTTTTATCAACGAAAGGCTGTCCAGACTCTAATATACGGAGCCGAGTGTGCACTAAGGTGTTCCCACACATTATGGGCCACCTTAGAGAACATGTTTTGGTCTAAGGTACTATGGTTTCCAAAGGGGACTCCAACAGCGTGCATTCAGTACAAATTAAGTTTAATTAAGTTGAACATCGATAAATGCAAGAATTTGCTGGAACATGCTTAATTTGTACCGCAAAATCACCATGGAAGAAATCTTGCCTCAATTCAAAATCTTGCAATACCAAGGTAGTGGAATTACACACTGTATCCTGTCGCAGTGGACACATCGATGCAAGGAGACAGAGGATCTAAATACAGACCTCAATACATTAGACACTAATACCAATCTGATTTTTTAAAAAAATCAACTTTGGAGTCAAGACTGGGCCCTCACTGAAGAGCAAAGGGCTAAGCACAGAATAATGAAGAATGTCCCCTGCGAAGCAAAGGCATTGAATGGTTTACCCAAATATTTAGACAAATTTCCTGATCAGAATCGAATGTTAATATATACATGAGATTTCCTCTCAATTTGTTCAAGACCCATGAAAGACTAAGCCTGTGAAAGCAATGCCCTGCATATGCCATAACATGCAGATTATGTAACCAAAAAGATGTAACAATGAAGCACTTAACACTCTTTTGTCCAGCTTTGCGTTCTGAAAGAACATTACACTTGGCAAGCCTAAGCAAAAAAAGGCAACCACTTTGTGCCAAAGACTGGTGGACAGTACTATTCAAGGAATCTGACAGAAAATTGACATTGGCACTAATACATTTTCTGCAAGACATGGTAATAAAGTTGGAAAAAGCAAAAAAAGAAGCATGTATGTGACCCTGAGCCTGCAGCCCGCGGGTCTGCAAGTCTGGACTCTCAGAATGCACACCCTTGAATGCGCGTTTACGTGGCCGCCACCGATCACGCTCAGTCAACCACAGTCAGCCCCTCCTCGCCCCACTCTCCACCTTGATCCAACTGCAAAGATGATCAAGAAAACAAGGCTGCCTCTTTAATCCTTTCCCAGCCATGTACAAAGTAAACGCAATCACTGCAGCAAGGTATCCGTCCGTTTCCTTTGCTTCGCGTCTTGTCTATTTCACTCAGCTGTGACTCTTATCAGCTGTTTTCGGGACACACTGGCAGGCGAGCTGTCAGAGAAGGCTTTGCTCTCTATTAGCTCCGTATACCCAGTTTTCTGCTGGCCCAAGTAGAAATGTAAAATGTATACAGGCAAGTTTTTAGTTACGGTCCAGCAGGGGAACTGCCCTCAGAAGGCCGCTACGCTGACTCATGGGTTATGATATATGATATGGCATTTATAACGCGCCTATACACACGTGTTTCAAGGGTTGACAAAACCTTTAAACCCAGCATCGGCTGTCAAGGCTCCTCCTATTCTCATCTCCACGGCGCTCACGTACACCAGTTCTACTCGCACAAACTGCAGGAAAACTGCCCCTCACACTGCCGCCTCCACACTTCAAGGGCACTCATGAGCACATCTTAAGGCCATCACACAATTATGGTCCGACAGCTTCGGTATCCAGTGAAAACGCTGTAAATTAAAATGTAGCCATTGAAAAAATCGTGGTGAAAATACCTTGGGACTGAAAAAGTCACCAATCAGATAGTAGTCAAAAATACAGCTGAAAAGTAGCCAAAGTGCAAAGCTGATAGGGTAAACGTTAGAGTTAAGAAGGTTGCAGAGGGGTTGTGTTTGCATGGTTTCTGGTAAGGCTATGCGTTATTGTTAGAGCAAAGATTTTGGGTAAAACTACAGTAAGAGTTATGGAGGTTGTGAACGACTGGTGACGTTGGGGTTCGGGTAGGGGTTATGGTAAGGCTAGTGCTAACAGAGTAAGAGCTTGGGTTAGTGTTAAGGAAAAGGATAAGGTTAACGACTTGGGGAGGGGTGGTGATGTTAGCGGAGTAGGAAAGGGTTTAGGATAAGCATAGTGGATATGGTGGAGTAAATTTAAGGATGTAAGTGTTGTGGTATGGGTAAGGCTAGCATTAGAGCATGGGGGTTCGTTAGGGTAAGGGCTACAGTGACTGGAGAGCTCTAATGGCATGGTTGGGTTAAGGGTCAGTCTTCATGTTCTATCTATTTATTTATTTGGCATTTGGTATCGTGCCAGATGACAATAAAATGTTTTTCAGCACGAAAGGGTTTTGGTAAGGTAAAGCCAATTGGTAATGCTTAGAATAAGGGTGGTAGTGCGAGTTAGGGTAAGGGTTAGGGTGACTGTGGAGGGCTGGCAATTGACTGCTTTTAGTAGAGGTCTGATCCGGCTTTAGGGTAACAGCCTTCTAAGTTTGGGTTTTTGAAAGTAGCACTTTTTGAAAACTTGCACATGCATCCCGAGGACCACTACCCTTCAACCTCCTTGCACCTAGCCATCTGTTAGTCTCTTTTCTACGCCTGCCTCTCCTTACATCTCAACGACTCCCCTTTCTCCTGTCAGACTCATCCCTGGAGGTGCCCACTATGGTGTCATTTGAGCGCTTTGAAACACTTGCCTGTGTATAGGCGCTTTATAAATAAACATTACAATACCATTGGGCAAGGCTCAGCACTATGAGAGCATTATGGTGGTGGGCTGTGCAGTATGAAACACTTATAGCATAATATTCAGTGTTCAGAAGTGCAATGCAATTACACATATAGTCAACCAACGTTTACTGAGGGGCACCCAAGCATTCGCAATATTTTATTTCAAATAAGTATCATCTGACCTTGTTAAATTTTCCAAACTTCCTGTCCGCTTCACAGCTGTGCTTGTACAGTAACAAAACCCTCACATTGTTTTGTAAACAGGTTCTTATTGACTGCTTTATCTCAATATTTAGGCAACACGGTTGACCTTCCAAAAGGGTTTTATAGAGAGAAGAACAGGTGGTAGATAATTGACCTACCATACAATTCTTTTAATGGGTTTACCTACAGAATTATGCATTTGGTCCATTTTGCCAACTAAAGCAGTTCTTGAACTGCACACTGTTCAAAAGATTTCGTTAACCTTATCAATTACATTTCATAATGTTCTTTCTGATGGGTTAGTCCTTCCTCCCACAGATTCTCCATCTTAGAAACATCTTAGAGGCACCAATCTGGCCTTGCAAAGGTTTCATTCACCAGGGGTACACTGAAGCTTCACGTCAGCATTTGTGGTATTCGGAAATATTTTCTTTTTTAACTTGCCCTCCATAGTTTCACATGGAACCCTAATTCCATTTTATCTGTTTTTGATCCTGTCCTGACTTTTTGTAGGGAAGTAAAGCCTTCAACTTCACTTCACTTGCCTTATGTCCATCTGCTATGGGCAAACTGACTAGTCCGTCAGACTATCAGTTCTGGGAAACGTTGTTCCCTTTTGAATGATTGTATTTTTACATTGCACCTAGCACCTTACAGTGCAGTGCAATGGGGATACTTTTGTACCCTTAACTTTTTAGACATTGGATTTTTGGTTACCTTTATATGTGCCTAAATACAAGCTGGTGGCAGAAGTTACATTTGTACTATTTTAGCATTTTTGTGGGTGTGCACATTCGCGTTTACCACATATGGCTACTTAACATGGCTAGTGCCCTAAAACGGTAGGGCCACAAAATATTTGCTTGTTCTTTGGCCATACTGCAGTAGGGCTTCTTCCAGCCTTCTCATGTCAGGAATGTTCTTATAAGGTCATGCACAGCAAAGCTGCTGCCTTTGCAGGCTAGTAGGCCTTTGTGTTTGAGTGGCCCGGGAAGGGGGATTGGACTGTCTAGTACCAGTCCACATCACTGGTGCCAGAAAGTCTGCTACTCGGTAAGATGTGAAACCAGTAGTTGTCCCTAATTGGATAATTATTGGCTGTTTAAATGTTGCAGATCCTTACCATTGGGTGGGCTCGGACTTGTTTTCAGCTCGGATTTTGGATGAGAGGCGGATTCTTGCTGCCATTCTGAAGAGATCTGCATTGTTAGAATTTGCATTTCTTCATGGACAGGGATTGCATCTTGCTGTTGCACCCGACTGGAAGAATCATTTAACTTCCAACCCCTTAGCAGCTCTCACTGGAACAATGGACAGAAGACTGCGCTCCCAGCGAACCCACAGACGCATCATGATCCCTGGGAAAATCGGAGTCGGTGGCGGTGTAAGTAAGCATAACTCTGCCTGTTCACCATAAGACAACATTGGAACCACATTCCTTTGTCTCCTATCTACCTCTTTCTTACCTTTGGTCGTTGAACCAGAGGTCAAGCATCCAGCCGCTGGGTTAGCCTTGGGTCTAGAAAAGAGAGGCAAGCTTACCTGCCTTCTGATAAATTGTCATTTAACTTCTGAAAGGTTTGAAAATATTCTGAATCACCACAAGTCCATTGCATCCCTTTAGAGAACCCTTACCTGTGAGAAACCTTGTATTAGAACCTTCGGGCACTAGGCCCCATACATCATAGGGTTTGGACTTCTCAAGTATAGGGAAATTAACTTGAGACTGGTGCTCATCATTTGAACTGCATCTGCATTACTTACCCGATTTACATGAAGTTACCTGATGTATAGGGAATGAAAATACTGGCGATTGTATATGGCATAGATTACTTACCATAATCTTATTTCTGATGCTTACATCAGCTTAGATACAAATGCTGTCCATAAGCAGACATGTAGTGGTAGGTGCAGAGTATTTATACTACATACAAATAGTACAGAGTAGTAATACTTCTGGTATTCAGACATGGCCTTTCTGGAATGGCATGCCCCCCGACACCATCCTATACCCTGCCCGACGCCATTCCTGCCACATTCATCACCTTTTCCTAATGGCCTTGACTATGCCCGTAGTAGTTGCACCACCAGGACTCACTTCAATGAGCCTACTACCTTGACTCATATAGTACACCACCTGCTCACCCCCACTATCTCAGCAGATATCTCAACCAACCCCATAGATGGTAACGAAAGAACACTTTGCCTAAGATCACGTACCAAACTGCTCAATATTCACCACACACCTTCCCGTAGATCTCCAAAACACCCTCCCCCAATGACTACTGGCAAGTGAATAAAAACAAGCCACCCACTGTGCTAACCTCATTCAAAACCCCAATAGTTAGTCAGCCTCCTAACCCCAAGATTGCCACTGCAGCTGAACCGAAGCCACCCCCTAGCCTCAAAAGTGCCCTCATCAACGCCAGGTCTCTAGGAGCTCATGCTATTGAAATTCATGACCTTATCACTTAACAAAATCTAGACCTACTGATGATCTCAGAATCCTGGCTTCACAAAGCCTCAGGGCCTCTTAGCTCTTGCCATACCACCCAACTATAACATCTTCAGAACTGACAGAACTCGCGCTCCAGGAGGTGGTGTAGCCATCATAGCCAGAAGTAATCTTCAACTAAAATCAAGCCCCATTGAAGACATCCCAGGCTACAAAATCTTGCTAGTCAAACTCGCCGCAAATGAGAAAACGACTATTAATATCGTACTGATATACAGAACCCCCAGTTCCACTAATAACCCTGAAATAGATATCCCACTACTTATTACACCCCCTCATCAAACCCAACAAGAAATGTATTGTCCTTGGTGATTTAAATCTTGGGTTTAACGATAACCTAGACCACAAAGCTGCAATCTTACATTCAGCATTCAAAGATATGAACTTTACCCAACTGGTGAACACTCCCACACATGCAAAGGGCAGAACATTGGATTGGATACTGTCACTTAACACTAGCTTAGCCATAGATTCCATCACCCCCCTTGGCTGGACGGACCACCACTGCATAAAATTCACCTTCATGAGTGATGAACCCTCTCCTCCCAAAACTAAAACAATGGTCACTTTCAAGTCCAGAAATCCCTGTAAGCTCACGGAAGAGAACTTCACTCCTATCCTCAACAAAACTCTTAAAGCCAACCTACTCAGCAGCAAGGACCCAATTACCATTGCAGACTACTATCACAAATGCCTCACCCTTACCATTGACAAAGTAGCCCCTATTTCAACCAAAACTCGAAATGACAAAAAGAGCCAATTCTGGTTTGATGAAGAGCTAGTCTCCTTGAGGAGAACTAAACGAGCCCTTGAACATGCCCACATAAAACATCCCACCGTTGAATCTGACAAAGCCTTCAAGGAAGCCAATAAAATTTACAAAATGGCCATCATCACCCACAAAGCCAACGCCTACAATACACGTATCAACAATGCTGCATCAGATTCAAAAGAACTATTCTCTATTCTTAGAGAATTAGAAAACCCCACTCCAAACACGGCCCCTTCCAACTCCAGCAAAGAATGGTGCACCACCATTCAAGATGCTCTATCTGCCAAAATTGCCCTACTACAACACAAAATGTCCTCAAAGAGACTTATTAGCAGATAAAAATGTCTCAACCACTAATCCCACTCCCACCCGCCTGGAAAAACCTAACTCCTCATTTAATTTCACCCCAGTCACCCAAGAACTAGCGGTTGACACTATTACCAAACTAAAAGCCTCCAACTGCAAAGGAGAAAGTGTCCCAGCGAAACTAGTGAAAGCATGCACCTCCACCCTCACCCCCATCATCACCAACTTTGTCTATTCCTCCTTCATCTCTAACTCAGTCCCAGCCAGTATCAAAGAAGTCTGGGTCACCCCCCTTCTACACTGGTCCCCACATTACCTACCAACTATCGGCCAATAACAACAGTCCCTTTTTTACTTAAACTCATAGACAAAATAGCTTACACACAAATTCAAACACACCTTGAACAGAACCACCTACTAGGAACCAGACAATCAGGCTTCAGGCCGAAACACAGCACGGAACCGGCACTCCTGGACCTCAAAATCCAGATGGACACCATTAGAGACTCAGAAAAACTCTGCATCCCTTTGCTGCTCGACCTCTCTGCAGCATTCGACCTTCTGGACCACGATAAACTGTGCACATCTCTCGCCAAGGACTTCAACTTCTCCAATGATGCCACCTCATGGGTGAAATCGTTCCTCGCCGAACGTACCTCCAGAGTGGCTATAGGCAAGGAAGCTGCCGATCCCATACCAGTACCCATAGGAGTATCCCAAGGGTCGTGCCTTCCCCGGTGTCCAGTTAAAGTATCGAAAACAAAAGGATCGAATGCAAAAGGTGAGTGAATTTTTTCGAAATTCAATAGGGTTGAATTGTCAATGGTTAGAAATATTTTCAAAACTTTTTTGAATTTTTTTTACATTAAAATGCTACACACTTTGCATGTTATGCATTTATTTTGATATATATTATGTCTTAATGTTTCTCAAATGTAATATAATATAGTTTGGTTATTGAAAAACGTATTTTTCATATACATGTAATATTTTTAACATTTTTGTTCACTTTTAAATATATATTTGATGTATTTCAACATTTTTTAAAATATTAAATATATATAACATTTTGTAACATTCAAAGAAACGCATTATTTTTTCACCAGTAGGTGGTGCTGTTTTACTTTTAGTACATTAAAGTTTTGTATCTGTTTTCATTTGTATCCAACATGTGACATATTACGTTGCGTAATGTAACGTAGTCGCCATTTTTGGGAGTTCTTCGTTACTGGTCCGGTTGCTGTTTGTACGCGCTCCCTGTTTTTAATGGATTGTTTTTTTTTTTCCAATGGAATGCTTTTTATGTTTTTTTTTTTTCCTGCTTGGACTATTTTTTCCTGTGGATTGAAGCTTTTTTTGCATGGATTTTATGGTCGTATGATTTTTTTCATCTGGATTCATGGATTTTCTTACTAAGGAGTTCGGAACTGGATTATTTTTTTCTTATGGCTTTTTTCCATGGATTATTGGTTTTATCTGTACTTTTTTATGGATTATTCACTTAGATTATGTTTCTTGCCTTCTTTGGATGTATTTTTTCACTGTTTACTGCATTTGGTGACTTCATCCGGTGTACAGAACTGGCGGTTTTCGGTGAGTTTATTTTAAGTTTTACTAGCGTTTTAAGTTATATGCAATTGCTTCTAGGTATTGCATTGGTTCAATCGTTTCAAAACTGTTCACAATGCTGTTTATGCGTTCCTCATAGTCTCTGTATTTTTTTTTGCTTTTTGGGTTGTTTTCCATTGAGATTGTTTGCGCTAGTTTTATTTCCTGTGTAGTTTGTTCTGATTTTAGGTGGCTGATAAAGTGCCACAAGTTTGGATTGTTTGTATTGAATTCTTTATTGATTTTGCTATGCCATCCCTCTTGTATGTTATTGGTTCTTGGCCAGTTTTCTTTAACTGATTTGTGGCAATTCCATATTTTTATTTCATATTTTGCCTTTCTCCTAGTGCCTTGTCGCGCAGGTTGGCCAACCATGTACTTTCTAAATAGTCCATTAAATTACATAATTCCTCTTCATGATTGGTAAAGTACTGTGATGAAATCAATGTGTCATAATATGTTACTACCATGTCCTCTCGCACAAATGCCAATGCATATAATCTCTTGATTTGATGTTGGAATTCACTGTCCTCTACGTATTTTGTTCTCAGTCCTATTTTCTGTATTTTTTTCCACGATTGTCCGAAATGAAAAAAACAGCCTTGAATGTGAGTGTCCAGGTATATTTTTTCAAAAGCTCTCATTTGTCCTTGTTCAAAATCCATGATTATTGTCTTTGGTGTTTTTTCTGGCAATGATTCTTTGATCAAGGTATATGTACAGTTCCTCTGATTTTCCTGGCATTAATACAAAAATTAACGGTATAACTGTTCCATTGATTGTTCAGTGAATACTATAAAATTGATGAAAAGGTGATGGACATGATTTAAAAGTCGCATCCCCGTGCCATATAGTTGAATCCCCCAGGTGCGATAAATTAGATAAAGTAGCAAAAATGAACATTTTTTCATTTTTAACATCCAATGTTTTCCACAAAAACTGTTCACCCTTGTCCGTTTTCTGTAACATTTCTGGTGCATTTATACTTAAATATGTCTGTGGTGCCATCGGCAAATTTTCCTTGTGCTGTTTGTCTGTTTACACTTCTGTTCATTAGTTTGGTGTTTGGCATCTGTGCAGCAATATGTAGTGGCAATTTTTCGAAGGCTTTGTTTACAAGTGAGCTAGTCGCTTCATTTTTATTTTCATCCACATTTTTTTTAATCTCACTTATCGATTTTTTAATTAAAATAGTTGTAGTGCCTGGCATATGATTATGCTCCCCTGCTTATCCTATATTTTCATTCTCAGTTATAGCTCTTCCAGTACACTGCAATTTTTTATACTCCGTGCATTTCCAGTAACTTGTTTCTTTTCGTGTAGATTCTCTACTGTAGATATAGCCTTCATATACCAACTGTGAACTTCCCATTTGCGATTTAATGTAGTCCATATCCGTGTTAAATGGTATCTGAAACAGTCAATTTTATAGAATATTAGTGTTTGACTGTAACGTGCTAACAATTTAATTATTTCGTATTTTCTTTTTGTTTCACTTACCACTTTATTTTAGTCAGAAATACGCTATTGTCTCGGTCGTTTGTGCCAGCTGCTCTCTCCTTTTCACCTTCCCTCACACACTGACGGTTTGTTTCCAACCGTCACCTGTTTATATGCCTTCTATACAAGGTTCTTTACTCTTCGTTTAGATGTCATCTTTTAACCCTTTCTCGAGTTCATTTTCATTCATTATGGTTTTCAATGTTCGATCCTTTTGTTTTGAGGAAATTACCTTTTTACATTATTTGTACATGATGTCGATCCTTTTACTTTCGATCCTTTTGTTTTTCGGTCCTTTGTTTTTCGGTACTTTAACCTATAACCCATTTCCCCTACACTCTACAACGCTTACACCAAACTTCACTTCTCTGCTCTAGACCGTATGGGTCTCATCTACACCAATTTTGCAGATGACACCCAGATCCTCATACCGATCTCAGGTATTTATGACCAAGACACTCATTATTAATAAAATATACACCATCATACAAAACTGGATGGCACTGAGTAGTCTCTGTCTCAATGAAGAGAAGACAGAAGTTCTCATCGTGGGATCACCAACCAAAATAGCATCCCTTCACTCTAATTACACCTCCATCAACATTGACGCACCCTGATCCCTGTCCTCAAGCAAGTTAAAACTTTGTGTTCACTTAGACGCCAGTCTTACCATGACCAAACACATCAACACCCTGGCATCGTCCACGGCCTACACCTCCAAACTCATTGCACTAAGTCGACAATTCCTGACCCCGACCAACTGCCTCACCCTGGCTAGTTCCTTGATATTATCTAAACTTGATTATTGCAATGTGTTGCTACTAGGGATTTCCAATACTGACCTTAGCAAATTGCAACTTATGCAAAATAAAGCATTAAGGGCAGCACTAGGGATAAAAAAGCGTGATCACATCTCTAAGACTAGGAAGGATGCCCACTAGCTACCCATCAAAGCTAGAATCATCTTCAAAACCCTCTAAATTGGCAAAAAAGCCCCAATCTATCTGAACAACACTCTACAGAAAAGAGAAAACATTAGATCACTGAGATCCAATAACAATGAAGACCTAGTCACCCCTCGCTTCAATAATACCAAATCAGGGGGGGAGCAGCTTTTTTGTTTTGCTTCCTTCCCAGCCTTCAAAAAACAGCTGAAAACTTGGCTATTCAACCAATACTAGCCCAGTGAGAAACCTATGCCTTTGTAACACGAACACTCATATGCTTAATTTGTAAATACTGTACTTATTCTGTTTCTTCTCTATTGTTACTAATCTATATAACCTGTTGTTTGTAACACCCTCTGTACATCTTCCTCCAATGTATGACCAAGTACTAAGATGTTGGTAATTACGCCGTGATACTCCACGGTGTGGGCGTTTAACAAATGAAAAAATAAATAAATTGCATTCTGTTTGTCGACTGGGTGTGCTTGCAATGCTATCCCTGTGTGACGTGTACTGTACCCATGATCCTTGATGCATCAAGGTCCCTCCAGTTTTGTTTCTGACAAGAGGGAGCATAAAGTGATGCATTAGTAAAGAAGATAAAGAAGTGTGAGACGTCTACGTACCTTGAACTACAAGAGGGGAGGAAGGACGGGCGCAAGTCGATTTAAGCAGATACAAGTAATGTATGCCTCCTGAGGCATGTGGATCTGATTAGAATCACATGAAATATGAAATAGCTTTTTTAACGCGTATGTACACAAGTGTTTCTAGGCACGACAAGACAAGGAGGGGGGAAACAAAGGGAGGACAAAACAACAATCTTACTAGGCCTTGTGTCATTCAGATCGCGCAGGTGCAGGGAAGAGGGCAGGGAGAAGTGCCAGAAGGGGAGGGGAAGGGTGAAGTGCAGGTACCTCAATAAGTGCAGCCAGCAGGTGGCTCGTAAGCGCATAGAGAAGGGACTGTAGGGTTGCAGGTACAGACCCCTAAGTGCTGGGGGAGCCCTCAGAGGCAGTGCAAGGGCAACTTGGCATGCAGGAGCCTGGGTCAGAGTTAAGAGGGTAGCCAGGTGACCTGCGCACGGAGCAGTCGGGGTCGACATCAGGGGAGAGGAATAGAGAAAGATGAAGTGAAAAGGAAGGTCTTGAGTTGCTTCTGGGAACCAGAGGTGGTTCTGCTCAACTGTGAGGCAGGGAGGCCGTTCTAGAGGGAGGCCCCAGTCGAGGATAGAGATCTACCCCCACTCTCTACTTGGAAACGTTTCTGACCCTCAGAGTTGGCGGTGGATTAGCGGAGAACTTGTGAAGGAAGATGTTTAGGAAGAGAAAGTTTGAGGTAGTGCAGTCCCATGCCCAGAAAGCCTTGAGGACGATGCAAAGGGTCTTGAACTTCATCCTTGCACCCATCCTTGCACCCATAGTGAGCCAATGGAGAGATTTCAGAGCGGGAGAGATACGATCCCTGGGCTTGAGGCCAAGGACAAGGCTCCGAGTCCTGTTCAGGAAAGTTGTAAAGGTCGAAGAGTAGAGGCAGGCAGATTTAGAACGAGGCTGTTGCAGTAGTCCAGCCTAGAGAGGACCAGAGCTCTGGAGACAGTGAGCTTCTGGGGGAAAGTGAGAAAAGGAAGAATACCTCTGAGGAGGTGCAGCAGATAGTTTGACTTTGTAGAGACTTCAGAGATGTGAGGAGAAAAGGAGAGGGTGGAGTCGAAGAGGACACCAAGGTTCTTAGCCTCACAGGAAGGAGCAGGAAGAGGGCCCAGAGTGGGCAGCCAGAGAGAGAGAGGAAAGGAGGGAGCAGGTGTACCGATGAGGAGGATCTCAGTCTTACTGGCATTAAGGCAGAGATCATTGGTGGCACACCAGTCCTGAATTGCGGCAAGATAGTCTGCTATGAGAGAAGGAGCAGAGGTGGCTGAGGGGAGCCTGAAGGAGAGCTGGGTGTCATTCACATAGCACTGGAAGTTGGAGCAGAAAGTAGTGATACAGTGGGCAAGAGGTGCCAGATAGTGGTTGAAAAGCCAGGGAGAAAGGTAGACCCCTGGGGAACACCACAAGTAGAGAGATAGAAAAGAGGAAAGACCCCAATAGGACCGGAGAGGGTCTGTCGGTGAGAAAGGAGGTCAGTCAGGCCAGGGCCTGATCAGTGATACCCTGGTTATCCCATGCTGTGCATAGACTAGAGACAAGCATCAGGAGATGGTGGTGGGATGTTAGAAGGTACAGCGGCAAAGAAGCCTTAGCACTGCCTGACCCGCCTGCGAATCACTCTTAGAATGTGTATCGAAGCAGTAATGGATGCCTTCGGCCATGGTCACGCTGTATAAACAGTAATGCAGTGTAAGGTGTGAATAGAACTCCAGGTAGCTGCTTTGCAAATGGCATCTGAAGGTACATTTGTAAAGACAGCTAAAGTAGCCCCTCTGCCTCGAGTTGAGTGTGCTCTGGCTGTTGTGAGAAACCGGAGGGTATGCTCCCAAGTAGATCCTGTGAATCCCTTATTCAGGTAGCCAGGGACAAACTTGCACTCTCCGATCCCAACCATAGGGGTAAACGGCAGAGGGATCACCACCTGGGTAGCGGAGCCCAGGATTATGCTCAGGGGAATGCGGTATTATAGCGTAAAAGAAGGTGGGGGGGGGGGTGAAGTTCCTGTTTTATTTGTGGTTATTCCACTTCTACCTCCCTTCCACCCAAAGAAGTTTCCTTAATAAAATCCAATCACCCCAACACCTAGAAAATCTCTCCCAGAAACCCTATTTTCCAGTGTCCTCCTCGAATACTCCCAGTCACTCTCCTTTCCGTTCCTCCGATTATCATTTCCCATACTCTCACTCTGCTCAGACAAAACCCTACCAATCTCAACCGTCCGCATTCATCTAACCCCCAGGAAAAATAATATAATTTCCCCTTCTTATAACACCTTATCCCCATCCTACCATGCAGAATATTCAGGAACTTTACTTCACCCACTTTCTGACGCACACCACGAAAGACGAACACCAGAGCCATTTACCTGACATGTCCCACCACAAGGGTCTGGAAAAGTCAGGCAATTGACCAGAATCACACACACCCGACGGCCCTTTCCATTCCCCTCAGTGATAAAAGGTGGATCACAAGAGCACAATATGAGCAAGTCATGTTTGGCACGACGAGAGAGCTAACTCAGCACCGCAGTTCAAGAGGAGGGGAAAGAACACGCGAATCGAGAGGGTGGCAAGGTACATGAAACCTCTGCAGAAGGAATTGTAAGACCGCGAACAGTAGCCAGCATGTGTAGCAGCAGATGTCAACGGTATACAGGGTCCTCCTCTCCTGACAACCAAGCCGGGGAGAGACGCTTGGCCCCATGGTACCGGCCTTGACTCCAGTGACAAGAAAAGCCAAGCGGTACATCACAGCTGGTGAGTCGAGGGGAGAGCCGATAAGAAACCAAACTGTGTTGAACTAAAGTAGCAAGTGACTGATTAAAGAAAGTACAAATAACTAAAGGGGAAAGCCAGCTATAGAAGAGTCAAGCTCCACGTGGGTGCTCACTCTGGAAACTCTGAATGATTACCCTATTGTTGAAACTAACGTTACCAGAAGGCCTTGGGAGAAAGGCGAGAAGGGGGCCAAAGACTTCATACAGGGGTCTAGTAAAATCCTCTGTACCGTCGAAAGCTTTTGACCGGCAGATGATTGTAAAGCTAAGGGAAGCGAATCCCGCATCGAAAGAATTATTCAAGATTTATTATTGGGAAGTCCAAATGAATAGTGTGTTGACAAGAGTGAACCCGGCAGAGGGATGTCCCCAGTAAACTGCTTAAAAAGACATTAAGATTTGTGACTGTCCCAGATTAGATTGTGTTGAAAGCCATAGTGAACCCGGCGGAGGGATGCTTACAGTTGAGAAGGGTCTGAGCCCGGAAGAGGGGAATACAAGGGTGAAAAGCCATCACCCACCAATCTGTGAATAAAATAAAGAACAGTGAAATAGAGAGTCTTTTGAATACATCCCAGAGTGAACCCGACTAATGGAAGTGGATATTCAAGAGGGGTATGAGCCCTGAATAGGGGGACACAGGGGCTATCGCCCAAATACAAGCAGAGACAATCAGAGAACAACTTTGGAAATTTTGTTAAGCTTTTGTTTATTATTTTGAGTCCATCAGATCCTCAGAAGCGAGAAGCTTATATACTGAAGGACCTGATATTACTAAGAACTTCTTGTGGATCTGAGCCTGGAAGCCCAGAGTGAGAAAAGCATCACCCAACGTGCAAGCAGAACTGAACTTTTTAAAATTATTTTATTGAAGACATCAGTCCTCTGAGGCAAGAGACTTTTTGTAGAAAAGGGACTTAGCCACTGAAGGCTCTGATAGCTGAGAGCGGAACGGTTGGCTCGTGCTGGGAAAGCTCGAGCGTGTGCTGTGCTTTGGAGTCACGCCTTGTCCCATGCTCAAAACGTGGGGAAGGGAAACCCCGACTACTGCTTCCTGACCATTATTTGCGAACACTTCTTTCTTACCTGTGAATACTATCCCACACTCTTGTTTGTATTGAGCGC
The DNA here is from genome assembly GCF_040938575.1 of Ambystoma mexicanum. Lineage (NCBI taxonomy): Eukaryota > Metazoa > Chordata > Amphibia > Caudata > Ambystomatidae > Ambystoma > Ambystoma mexicanum. Next base: position 176,482,108 of record NC_090930.1, on the reverse strand, counting down.
AAGGATTGGCAATAGGTTTTTCTTAGTATAGACCTTTTTATTTCACAAGACAACGAGCACTGGCTTTTTATTATTTGATGGTTGTAGCTTGCTCCCATCTTAGATTTAAGTTTAGATTAGGTGTTTTTCCAACCTTCCTATACAGATTATTAAACACCCTTGAACTGTGATCACTTGTGTCTGTCTTTACTGTTGCCACCATGAGTTCCTTACAGGGTAAAGGTTAACGTTTTCTTTGAAAGAGAACACCACATTTGGATGCATTCCACAATCCATTTAGAAATAGCCGACTTTGAGACAGGATCCCCTTCTCTTACAGTGGCTATGGAAACAAAGAACATTTTCCTAGTGGTTTAGTTTTATTTAGGTATTAAATTACAGCTCTTCTGATATCTAATGTATGGAGGCTTCTCTCTGCTGAATTTGTAGGGTTTTGAAAGAAAGACAGAAGTTCTATAGACTGACTGGCATGGAACATTGAGATAAATATAGTAAAGCAGCGTGGATATGTGCGTAATACCACTTTGTCCTTATGAATGATGACAACTGGATCTTGAACAGAGAGCCTGCAGTTCACTCATCCTCCTTATAGATGTAATAGGTGTTAAGATGGATTTCTGAACTCTGTCCTGGAGGGGCAGAGGTTCAGAAGGCCAGCCTAGTTTCTTGGAACAGGGTAACCTCTGGACAAGCCAGACCAATCAAGGTAGCGATCGCGGCGGTCAAGACTAGGTATCAAGAGGGGTGAGGGTGACTGAAAGCCCGCAATGAGCACACAAAGCAAGGACACTTACAAATTACTCCAAGCAGGTGTTATATTAAAAATATAGACACATGTATTACAAGGCCTTTATAACATTGACCGTAGCGAGAAATCGCAATCAAATACAATACATATACAATTACCAACGAGTCTAACGAGTTAGACGCACAAAATGTGCAGATGACCTAGATGGGGAGGAAAACAGGCAGTGGGAATAATAGTTAGACCAAGTCCGCCTTCAGAGGCACCTAACTAGAAGGAAGTCTGAGCCCTACAAAGAGTGGAGCCTTGTGGTCAAAAGTACCTGCACACGCGGGTGCCAACGGGCAAAGGGGAGTCTCCTCGAGGGAATCAGGCAGTTCGGTTCGGTGAACAAATGAAGATGACCAGAGCTCCGCGACTCAAGCGCAGCTTCCACTGTGGGCAGAAGCAGAGCGCGAGTACGGAAAGGCGTGCTGTTTGACACAGCGGGGAAAAGCTATGGGCTACTGCAAGAGGGCGACCAGTTCCTAGCGATGCTACTCACCGGTCCCCGATGCAAGCAGACCCAGGCTTCTCCGCGTCTGTTTCAGTGCTGGCAGGTTCAGATGCGAGCAGGGGACGTCTCGGCGTCGTGTAGATTCCGCGGCAGCAGAAGTTAGAGTTGAGGATGTCCCAAACGCAGTGAACCCGCACAGTTTGTTACCACAGCAGGGCAACGAGAGGCTGTGTGTATTTCAGCCCAAAGTACACTTCTCACTTCAGACCTGGGAACGCCAAGTGTACGAATCATGCGAGAGTGGCAAGGACTCGTAATAAAGAAGCAACCTGACGGCGGTTACAGAGTAAGACTCCTGGGTAGGCTGGTCAGTCCACTGGATGGCCCAGAGACACTTCCGAAGGCTTACGTGCAGGAGATGGTGAAGATGCCGAGAATAGTTGTTCCCACTATTCCAAAGGGTCGAAGTACCAGTACAGGCCTTCTTGTTCGATCAGAGGTAGAAAGGGTTTCACAAAGTGACAGCGGTGCAGAGGAGCAGTCCTTCAGCGGGTCACCAGCGATTCCTCGGTTCAGTCTCGTAGTTGCAGGATACTTGGCTCCTGTATCCCTTTGTTCGTGAGAACTCAGGAGATCGACCTGGTAGTGGTGTTTCCAGCCTCCTCTTAGCCACGGTTCCCTTTGCGCCAAAACGGAGGGGACCCAATGGGAGATCTGCTCACAAAACACTCACACCATAACGTGGACCTATCACGGACCACGGTGGTCCCAGGCATTCACAACACACTAGACTCTCTGGCACCCATGATGTGTATTAGGAACAGACATCCCAGCCCACATCCTGGAGGCACACACAAGGCCTGTAGAAGCCCGCAAAAGCATCTGTGTTTCGCGGGAAAGTACATGCCCAAATAAGGATGGCCCCGGGTCGGCTCGACCTGGGGGAAGGTGAAGGGTGCAAGACGGTCAGCGGACAGGACAAAGCCTCGTGGTCTGGCCATTTTGGAAGCCAGGCCACCATTTTGGGCTAAGTGCGATAAACGCGCTTAAACAGCCAAAAGGAGCTCAAAACAATGAAACGATCGCTGCCACCAGTCCCGTCCGTGATTCACTTGCACCGTTCGTTAACAATCCAAAGAGTGTCTAGGGCCTGTAGAAGACTAGAGACCCAAGAGAGCAGTAACTTAGCTTACAGTGCCCTCTTGTGCGCGAAGGCTGTAACATGATAAAAGAACTACGGAAAACAACGTTTCCCGGTACTGACTGTCTTAAGGGCATGTCAGTTTCCCCGTAAGAATGGAGCGAAAGCCCAGAGGGGTGCGGGCGAAGGCTGCACTTCTCTGGCAAAGTCTAGATCATGGTGAAAACAACAGCAAAAAGTTAAGGGGTTGCCACATATAAGGAAAATTACCCACCATTAAGAAATCTTTCCTAACAATAGCCACGAGAAAAGCAGTCTTATAAGTGAGACAACCAAGGCTGGTTTTATGCATTGGCTGAAAAGGAGGGACCATAGGTTTAGTAGGGACAACATTCAAGTCCCTTCTGGGAGTTGGATTTGAAATTGTAGGGTGTAATCTTTTGAGGCCCTTCTACAAAGGCTTTAGTGACGGGGACTTTCCACCAAGAAACGTTCTTCCGAGAGGTGGTGTAAGCAGAAAAAGCAGCTAGAAACATACTTGGTTAAAGACTAGACCATAATCCAAAAGGTAAAGTAGATCTAGAACAATGTGAGACGGTGTGCAGTCAATAGGATTGATGCTATTTGATCTACACCAAATTAAGCGTTGTCTGTTATTAGGTTTACGCTCCTCTTTAAGAATGCCCATACATCTTTGAGGCAGATTTAAATGCCCAAACTCCATCAACTCAGAAGCCACACTGCGAAGTTCGCTGACAAAATTCATCCACACGACGTTCCCCTTGGATTTTGTTTGGGGATTCCTGGAGGCGAAGTCTGGGCATTGCACATTCTCCAGTTTTGCTAGGAGATTGATATGTGGATGACGCCATACTGTGAAGGAGTTGTGTAAAATGCGTGCAGCTGCTATTCGTGCTCTACGGAAAGTTGCACATGTCTGTTGTGTACATCTGCTAGAAGACTGTTCCCCTGGAACATGTTGGGACAAAAGGAACCTATTGTGTCTCAGCACCCAAATCCATTTGTTCTGGGCTAGTTTGGGCAGACTGGGAGTGTGTGTCACAGCCTGTTTATATAAAACATGGATGTAGTGCTGTCTGTTAGGACAAGAACTGTTTTCCCTTGTAACTGGTCCGTAAAATCTTTCAGAGCTTTGAACACTGCTAGAAGCTCTAACAGGCTGATGTGCTCGTTTGCTAGTGTATTGAGTTCACACGCCATGCGTTGTATAATGGAGATAATGTGCTCCCCACCCCGATAGGGAAGCATCTGTGGCTTCTAGTGCTGGTGTGGTGAATGATTTTCCTTTCAGAAGTATTTCCATTGACCACCACTTCAGAGACAGAACTACATACGAGACAACCACTAGATCTCCCCACCTGACCGTATGCCTGAGACCATTGTCTTGCGAGCCACTCTTGAATCAGACACATGCACAGGCAGGAATGAGGCACTAGGTAGATGCAGGAAACCATCTGGGCAGGCGCACGGCCTTGTGTACAGTTACTGACGACTGGCTATATATTCTGTTATTTGGAATAGCATGTTTTGGGCCCTCTCGTTGGAGGGGAGACAAGACTGTCTTCTGTCCGAATCAAGGCTCCAAAAAATTGTTTCACTTGATTGGGAACGGGACTTAGTTTTTTCTCATTGGTTGAGAACCCTAGCTGAAACAGTAGGTTGATATCTTGAGTGTTTTTGAGACATGCCAGAGGTGCATCTCCTGTAATTAGCCAGTTGTCTAGATAAGGATACACTGGAATGGATGTTCTGCGCAGGTTCGCCACCACCATTGCTAAGACCCTGTGAGTACTCTTGGCGAATGGAATTACTTTGAACTGATGAGTGTCCACCACTTTGAACTTCCTGTGCGCTGCTAGCATTGAACTATGAAAGTATGCATATCATGTCCAATGTTGCCATATAATCCCCCGGTTTGAGAAGTGGGCCTACCTCCTGCAGAGTAGTCATCCTGAACTTTTGTGGATTAACATACTTGTTTGCAGGGCACAGATCTAATACAGGGTGCATGGTTTAGTCCTTTCTGGGCAAAAAGGTACACTGAATAAATACCCTTCTTTACCTCTAGAAAGGGGAAGAGTTCTATTGTTCATTTTAGCAGTAATGTCTCGACCTCCGCTTGCAGAATGAGCTGTTGTTCTTGCGACATCCTTCTGTTCTTTGGCAGATGGTAACAGGGTTTTAAGTGACGGTAGACAGCACCCACTGGTCTGAGGTTATGTCCCTCCCATGCATGGATGAATGAATGAATGATATTCAACCTCCTGTGTTCCCTCCTGTGCATCTCCTACTGGAGATGCACAGGAGGGAACCTTGATGTGAAAATCACTTGCTGGCCGGAGCGCCTTAGAGACTGCACTCCTACCTCTACGCTTGCCTCATTTGAAACCTTGCTGTTGTGAGGTTTCATAGGTAGATTGTGTACCCTGCGGTGTGTACCAGGAAGAAGACCCTGATGAAAACCCTGAATGTGTGGGTCTGGAGAAGGTTTTGAAATGAAAGGAAGGACAGGTATTGAAAACTCTTTTGGAGAAACGGCTTATTAGAACTTTGACTAATGGTCTTACGTGTGGTATTCCTTTTTAGCTGTCTCCAAAGCCTTATCGGTTTACAGTCATTTGGTCGAAAACAAAAATGTCGAAAGTCAAAATGTCGAAAAAAAAAAAGTCTAATTTATTTTTCAATACGTTTTGTTTTTCGAAATGGGGGGTCCGCCCCCCCAAGCCTCCTTTTATTATTTTATTTTTATTTTACCCCTTTTTTTTACTTACCGAACCCAAAAAATAATATAAATAAAAAAATACATTTGACTTTTTTTCGATATTTTGACTGACCACCGCCTTATCCATAGCCTTGCCAAACAAGGCTGATTCTTCAATGGGATTGTTAATTAAGGTTCGAGCCCACAGGGCCTCTTTAATTAAAGAGGAAGGACTCTGGCTGCTATTTCTGCAGAGTTCAGGGTATTCTTACAAATATTATGGGTGGAATCAAGATGGCCGTCAGGAACAGATGGGTGTGAGCCGAGCGAGCTCCGCTTATCTAGTCCTCTAAAAGAGTAATTAGGAGTGCAGGACCCAGAGATTCAGTGATGACTGCCAGCAGGGTGGTCGGGTGAGGCACAGGGAACGGCAACATTTGAGAAGCCGCCGTTGGGGTGATAATACTCACATAAGACCCCTGTGTCTCTGATGGCGATCGGACACCATCCCCGCCGGCCACGTTGGGAACTCCGGGCTGTTGCGGGACCCGAGCCGGAGGTTGGCGGTGATCAGAAGATCTGCACCACTTTGCATCATCGGCAGGCACTCAGACCGCATCCAGACGAAAGGCGAACATATCGGCATGGCTGCAGGAGAGGCAGTCCCACTAAGGAATATGGATACCTCATGTGATTCTTCAAACTCTTGGTTGTGGCGACTGCGTTCTGTCTGCCCATCACTTTGAAAACAACTTCATTCCTCTGTTCCTCAGCAATCAGTGTGGCCAGTTGTAGGGAGCGGCGGCAGGGGCAGAAACAAAGCCGAAACCTGGGTGCTGACTAGAGCAATAGCTCCAAAGCGGTGGTTCACTGTACAGCATTGCCAGCAAGCACTCGGGAGCAGCACTGAGGATGGGCTCTGTGCTCAGGGCCGCCCACACAAGCATACCACAGAGAACAGAGGTTGCCCACCAGGGGGCCTACAAGAAGTTGCGGGGGTGACCTGTCCGGACGTCCAATGCCCAGGCCAAGGGCCAAGGACCCGACCTTAGGGGAAAAAAATGTTGAGGGAGGAACCATACAGAAGTGCTGCGGTCTAGACAAATCGGTGGAGAGCCAGCAAGGTCTGCCTGCACACACACAGACAGCCCCGTCAGCAGTGGACCAAGCAGCAATGGTGATGTGCAAGGAGTTCCTAAGGCTGTGCTTCAACGTTTTTCAAGGGCACAATGATCAAGTCCTTCTAAGCACAATTCCATATTTTCAGAGTGGAATAAAAGCTGACCCTTCAGGAAATTAAAAGGAACATTGCTTCCCTAGAAAAGTGGATGGATACCATAGAGTTTTCAATTCAAGAACAAAGAGGAATGCAGGAAGAGCGATGAAACACTGGAACATCTATCACGTGTGGCACAGAACTTAGAATTGCATTGTGAGGACTTGGAAAACAGGTTGAGGAGGTTGAATATAAGAATTAAGAACCTCCCTGAAAGCGTGGAGGATAAAGATGAAGGTGTCCGTGCAACACATGTCTGAAGAAATGCTGAGAGTAGACGTAGACATGGAGATCCCCTTTGACAGCATTCACTGGGTAGGCCTGAAAATAAGGGAACCGGGCGCCAGGTCCGAGATGTGCTGGTAGCTCTTGCAAAATATTGTCAAAAGGATCAGATCCTGGAGGCGGCACGCAGAGAGGGGGCCGAAGGTGAACAGAGTGGAGGTCCACCTGTTTCAAGACCTGGCAGAATCCAGACTTGTCAAGAGGACGGCAATGGGTCCAGTGGTACGGGCCCTGGTGCAAAAGCAGGTTAAATACAGATGGACCTTTCCCTTTGGTGTAGTCTTTACGTGGGAAGGGAGGCAACATCACATCTCCATGTATGAAGGTGCAACAATTCTACAGACAGACGAAGAGACTCCACCCCACAATGGGACTGGAAGGTCAGCCCCCCCCCTCCACCCCACTCGACCCCACTAAAAAGCCTTGGGAGTGGTTCAACATGGAGACGTACAAAGTGTGAGGAATCCAAGGGCGTCCTCACTTCCTTCCCCAACATAGCCTCCTCCCAGGTGGCCAGGGAAAGGCCAGCGCTAACAGATCCTGACCCTGGAGTGAATATGCGACGGAGCATCACATGGGTGTAGGAGACTTGGGGAGCTGAGATGAGGCACACTTGGTTGAGACACAGTATCCCCCCCCCCACACATTTCCCTTTTCTGATTAATCCAATGTCCCCAAGGCCTTTGTAGGTTATTAGCAACCCCTTCCCTATCTTTTGCATCTCCCAGTGAACACACTTTGGTACTGGGACTAGGAAGATGCAACAAAGACTAACAGACTACAGAACTAACTCTGTGCAGTCTAGTTGACAGGTGCCTAATCCAGCTGGCAGGATATTTAAAGGCCAGTGCTGGAAACGGAGGAAGGTAAAGGAGAGAGCAGTCATGCAGAAGCAAGACCCTGAGAAGTTAAGAGAACCCGGAGAGGGAAGCAGAGCAAGTGTAACGGAAAGCCAGGTGGAAAGCAGGCAGCGCGAGAAAGCTCTGCAGAGGAAAGCTGGTGCTTCCCTCTGAACTGGAGAAGGATCGGGGGAGGCCAGGTGAGAGCCAGAGGTGCACCGCCGAGCGAACCACAGCAGAGAAAGCAGGCATTATCACAGAGGCAGTGAGGTGCAGCGCCTATATCGGCGGGCAAGAGACGCTATGATATAGGATCTCCACCCTCAATGGCATTGTCCAGCAGAATATTCTGCGGTTTGATATCCTGTGATCATTCCGTGCAGCATACCCAAAGAGGCAACTCACTTTACCGTGGTGGATCTCAAAAACATCTTCTCCATACCCCTGTACCCCAATTTGCAGTACCTCACCACGTTCTAGCATGGGGGAAATGCGTTTTGAACACACGAGATTGCCTCAGGGGTACTGTGAGTCCCCAGCATCTTCAACAGGATACTGCATGCCGATTTAGGGGACATTTAAGTGCTGAGTACTATGAGTCAGTACGTTGATGATTTACTTGTGTGTACCGACAGTGAGCAGTAGTGTCTGAACGACTCCATCAGCCTGCTATCTTACAAGGGGTACAAGGTAGACAAGGCAAAACTGCAATATCGTCTCCAAGAAGTGCTCTCCTTGGGCCAGTTGATATCTGTACACGGGATAAAGATTATACCAGATCACGCTTCAGTGCGCAGCACTCCCCAGCCCAAAACTGTTTTCGCGCGCGTCTCCGTGTGTCTCCCTCTGTCTCTCTCCCCTAAACCCTATGCATTATCCACAAGGCTTTCTGGGGCCTGGGACCGCACTACCTCCAACTCTCTCTTCCTAAGTATCTCATATCTCAAGCTCTCTGCTCATCCACCTCCAACTCTCTGAGTGTCAGCCGCTTTTCCAAGTAGATAGTTGGGTGCAGGTCTCTTTCTTTGGCTTGGGGCTCCCTCTGAAACAGCCTCCATGCCTCTCTCAAACTTGAGCAGAACCATCTCTGGTTCCGTAAGCAACTCAAGATCTTCCTCTTCGCTTCCGCTCTCTTCCTCTCCCCTGCTGATGACTCGTCTGTTCCACGCAATGGTCACCTGGCCACCCTTTGAACTTGGGCCCAGGTCCCTGCCTGTTCAGTTGCACCTCACACTGCCTCTTGGCTCCCCAGCACTTGTGGGCCATCTGTAACCCTACAGTCCCTTCTCTCTGCACTTATGAGCCACCCATAGGCTGCACTTCTGATTACCTGCACTGTGCCACCGGCTGGCTGCACTTTTGATTACCTGCACTTCTCCGTCCCCCTTGAACTTCTCCCTTTCCCCTTCCCTGCGCTTGCGCGATCTGAGTGATTCGGGGCCTAGTAAGATCGTTGTTTTGTCCTTCTGTTTCCCCCTCTTATTGCGCCTAGAAACACAGGTGTACAGGCGTTTTAAAAATGCCATATATCAATGGAGAAACCAGTGAAGGTGCAGAAACAGGAAGAATACGAACTATGTTTCTACAATGAAGGGAACGTCTTTGTGGGGTCCAATAGGAGGTGCAACAAGACATCATATATTCCAGATCTCAAGAAAGGTACAGCTGCATTGATGGACAACTACTGGGTATGCGGGGAGCAGGCCTTTCTGCACCTCCCGCCATCAAGGAGGGCCATCTGCTCGCTGGCCTTTTTGCACTTATCGCTCTTGGTGGTCCCAAGAACATCCGATACTGGGTCGAGGTGGCTTGTCTGTTCCAACGACTACACCAGAGTCCGCCATCCTCACCACAGTGCTACCGCAGAAGCCTATATATCGCATCTTGTCAGAGAAGGGGAAAAAAGTTAATTGAAGAGCAGGAGAAGGTCGAGCTATTTATCGCAAGACTCTTCGAGATTGCTTAAAGAAATAACAGATCGATCTCAACTCCAACAAAGAAGAAACATTTTTTGCATCATTACCATTGCCAGGAGTGCAGACCGCCGCAAATGCTAAACTGTTACAAATTGTGCGGTGGGAGGTGACCCAGCTGGCCAATGAAAATGCACAGTGCGGCCTCAATGCAATCAAAATGGAAAATGTGCGCAATCCGGCTGATTACGTTGCAGAATCGTTACGTGCTGGTCCTCCTCACAGCTATGGATGGAGCGTATACAAGAAGATTGGCGATTCCTGTTGCACCTACGTACTCCCTAATGAAGCAGAAAACGGGTCCCTCACCAACATAACAGGGGCCCGGCATGACCTCCGCACGCGCATGCAAACGGAAGGTGGCATAAAAGAGATGGATTGGATTTTCATAGACACCATCCTGGATGGGTGCCATCGGGATGATGCTGGTTCCTGTGATCGTTTTCGTGTTGGTGATCTTCTACACCTGCCAGCTGGGGCTTTGATGCTGTGCAAAAGCAGTGCAATGATAATTCTCACTTGGGGTAAAGGAGGCACCTCGTGGTACAAAACATGGCACAGTACAAACTGATGATCCAGACAAGCCACGCATAGTTACTATAGAGCAACGCCTCCATCTCCCAGGTACCGCTTCTGTTTCCCCACCAGACCCCGAGAATTACACAGAACACTATATGATACATTACTCACCGTTATCGTATTTATGATGCTTGCATCTGCTTAGATTCACATGCTGTGCATAGGCCGACATCTAGTGGAAGCTGCAGAGTATTACAGTTTGTTTTTCGAAACTTGAAAAAGGGTGTCGACACAGGGCGTGCCAGTAATACTATCCCTAGTGTGACGTCCACTGTACCCATGATCCCTCACGCGTCTGGGACCCTCAAATTGTATTTTTTCTGACATGAGGTAGCATGAGGAGTAGCGCGAGTACAGATAATCCAAGCAGATAGAAAGAAAGGTAAGACTACAAGCATCCATGCGCCTTCTCTCAGAGGGGAGGAAGGGTGGGTCGCATGTGAATCTAAGCAGATACAAGCATCAGAAATACGATTACGTTGAGTAATGTATCCCTTCTGAGGCTTGTTGAATCCGCTTAGATCACATGCTGTGCATAGATTAGCAAGCAGTACCTGAAGGAGGTGGGATGTGAGAAGGGTCATGAGCAAATAAAAATAAATGTCTTAGAACCGCTTGTCCCACTTGTGTATCTGTCTTGGAATGAGTGTCAATGCAGTAGTGCTGAGTAAAAGTGTGAATAGAGCTCAAAGTAGCTGCTTTGCAAATGGTGTCAAGGGGTACATTTGCAATGAAAGCCAGAGTGGCCCCAATGCCTCTTGTAGAGTGGGCCCTAGGCGTGAAAGGCAGTCTCTTTTCAGAAAGTGAGTAACAGCTGGATACAGTTAATAATCCACTTAGAGATGGAACCTTTAGAGACGCGATCCCCCTCTCTGCCTGTAGCTACGAGACAAACAGCTGATCCGTTTTCCTTAGCGGTCTGGTCTTGTTTACATAGTAGAGGACCGCCCTAGGCACATCTAGTGTGTGTAGTTTCACCTCAGCCGAGCCGGAAGCTCGATGGACTGGTTCACGTGGAATTTTGAAATAAACTTAGGTGAGAACCTAGGGTGTGTGTAAAACCAGTTTATCTTTATGGACAGTAAAGAAGGGATCTTGCACTGACAGAGCCTGAATTTCCCTGACTCTTCTTATAGATGTAATTGCTACTAAGAAGGCCATTTTGTAAGTCAGGTGTTTGAGACTGCTTTTGTGCATGGGCTCGAATGGGGGGCCCATGAGCTTAGATAGCACCACATTAAGGTACCATCCTGGTGGTGGGTTTGAAATAGGAGGGTGAAGTCTCTTTACACCTTCCATGAAGGCTTTAACTACTGGTACTTTCCACCACACCACCTTGTTATGGGAAGTGGTGTATGCTGACAGGGCTGCCAGGTGTACCTTCAGTGAGTTCAAAATCAGTCCTGCATCCAGCAGGTGGAGCATGTATGTAACAATAGTGGTAGGAGTGTAATCAACTGGGTTTGAATTGTTTATTCTGGCACCAGATAGCGAATCTCTTCCATTTGTCAAAGTAGCAGTCCCTCGTGTTAGGTTTCCTAGATTCCATTAGCATGTCGATACACCTCTGTGGTAAATTGAGATGTCCGAACTCTATGACCTCAGGAGCCATGCTGCCAGGTTCATTGAGTTGGGTTGAGGATGCACTGTTTGACCTTGGTGCTGGGACAGTAGGTTGTACCAGCCCGGAACTTTGATGGGTTTGCACACCGCCAATCTGCGTAAGTGTGCGAACCATGGTTGTCTTGCCCACACGGGAGCAACTAGGACGAGCGTCATCGATTCTCTGTTCATATTGTTGACCACCTTCCTGATTAGAGGAGTTGGTGGAAAAGCGTACGCAAACATCCCTGACCAGTTCATCCACAGGGCGTTCCCCTGGGAGTCTGGTTGGGGGAACCTGGATGCAAATCCTGGGCATTGTCTGTTTTCGCTTGTGGCGAATAGCTCTATAGTGGGGAAACCCCACTGAGAGAAGATATCTTCTACGACTTCTTTGTGTAGACACCATTCGTGTTCCTCTGGGAGGGGGTCTCTGCTCAGAGCATCAGCTAGGGAATTGAGATCCCCTGGAACATGTTGCGATGACAGGAAGATGTTCCGCCTGAGTGCCCATATCCAGATTTTCTGGGCAAGCTTGGACAGATTTGGCGACCAAGTCCCTCCTTGCTTGTTCAGGTAGAACATGGCTGTAGTGCTGTCCGTCCGGATTTGCACTGACAGATTTAACAGGTAGGGCTCGAACGGTTGAAGTGCTCTGAATACTGCCAGAAGCTCTAACAGGTTGATGTGATTCTTGGCCACTGAGTGCGACCACAGACCCTGAGCTGTGTGGTGGAGATGGTGAGCTCCCCACCCCGTCAGGCATGCATCGGTTGTAACTACCACCTGTATCTCGGGATCGTAAAAGGGTTTCCCCTTGGACAGATTCTCTTGTCCACCAGTGAAGGCTGTGTACAAGTGTTGGCGAAACGACCACTAGATCGTCCCACTGACCACTTGCCTGAGACCACTGTTTCGCCAACCATTCCTGCATGGGCCGCAGGCGCGCGTGGGGGACCAGGTAAATACATGACGCCATCATGCCCAGCAAACGCATTGCTTTGCGTACCATTATCTGGCGACCGGACTGATATTGCGGAATTTGCAGCAGTATATTCCGAATTCTTTCCTCAGAAGGAAAGGTCAACCCCTCTTGAGTGTCTATTATAGCTCCTAGGAACTGTTTGGATGTGCTTGGCACCAGACTTTACTTTTTCTCGTTTATTGAGAAGCCCAATTCGAAGAGGAGGTCGATAGTCCTTTGAATGTTTGCTCTGCAAATTACTGGGGTCTCCCCCGTGATGAGCCAGTCGTCCAGGTAAGGGTACACCGGGATTGCCTCCCTGCGTAGGTGTGCTGCCACCACCGCCAGTACCTTGGTGAATACCCATGGATCCGAAGTTATTCCTGAGGGGCAGTACCTTGAACTGGTAGTGCCGACTGTCCACCTTGAAGCGCAAGTACTTTCAGTGCGCTGGGAACATGGAAATATGAAAATAGGCATCTTTCATGTCCAATGTTGCCATGTAAACCCCTTTTTTTAGGAGGGGGATTACCTCTTGGAGAGTAGTCATGCGAAACTTTTGGGGCTTGACATACTTGTTTGCAGGCCGTAAGTCCAATACTGGGCGCATTGTCAAATCTTTTTTTGGCACAAGGAAGTAAGTTGAATAAATACCCTTGTTTACCTGGTGTCCCGGGACGAATTCTATAGCGTCCTTTGCTAGCAGATTGACGATCTCCTCGAGGAGGATCTTTTGGTGGTCCAAGGAATGTATTTTTTGTCGTGGAGGATGGTTTCTGGGACGCTCCAACAGTTCTATGCAGTACCCTGCGGATACTGTGGACAGCACCCATCTGTCTGATGTGATCCCTTCCCAAGCTTGGGTGAAGTTGGAAATGCGTCCCCCTACTGGGGTTGCATGAGAAGGGACCCTGAACGGAGCACCACTGTTTTGGTGGAGGCGTGCCGCCTCCTCTACTGGGGCTGCCTCTACCTTTTCCGCGTCCTCTTTTATTACCCCTGCCGTAACCCTGGATAGACTGTTGGTTATTATTGCTCCACGGTGTACCCTGCCCCTGGGAATAGTTAGATCCTCTCCTGGAATTTTTGCTGCGTGGGCGACGAAAATTGCCATTCCCTCTCTGATTAGGGGGTTTATTGGTTAGTTGGCCTAGGGATACTCGTCCTTGGCATTTTTGAGCGTCCTCGACCGCCTTACCAAACAGCTCCGGCTCCACCGGTTTATCTAACAATGATGCTTGGGTTTCAGCTTTGAATCCAGACTGCCGTAACCAAGCGTGTCTCTTGATAACAGTTCCTTCTGCTATCAATCTGCCGGCGTTATCCGCGGCATCAAAGGTTGCCTTTAAAATGCAACCGGACACGGCTCTTCCCTCTGCCGAGACTCGGGCCAACTGGCTCTTTAAGGGTTCTGGGGCGGAGTCTATCAGTGCCGCGACTTCTTCCCACTGATGGCAGTTGTAGCTGGCCAACAGGGTGGTGGAGCTGGCAATCCTTGCCTGGTAGGCAGAAGGGGAAGATACTTTCCTGCCCAAATACAGTGGGTCTGATTGGGCTGCCCTGAAAAGTTTCTCAATCCTGGGGTTTACTGCTCTGGTGAGGTTAGGATTTACGAGTGAAGGGTCTATTCTCCTCTGAATAGACTTCAGGATAGGGATGGCCCGAGCAACAGGCCTCCTTTCTCCCACTAACTCTTCAGCGAAGTCCCTCTCCTCTTGAGCACCTTGGGTGTCAATGTGGAAATGTTCAGCTGCTCAAGACAGAACTTCATTCAGGAGAGGTTGGTTGTCGACAGGGGAGTCGGTAACCGGGGGTTCCTTCTCTACCGGGGAATTTACTCTGTAGGTTTCCGGGCCGTCCTCATCCTCTTCTTGGTCCTCATCATCCCCATAGTAGCCCGTACCAGTTTGTTCTTCCAACATGCCCAAATCTGGATCCTCACAAAAGGATGTCTCTCCTTGATACTGAGAGTAGGGCTGTACATAGAAGGGGTCCGAAGACCGTGTTGGTGTTTCAAACCGGGACATTTTACTTGGAGGTATAGGATCCTTAGAGCCTGAGGGTGCTGACCCGTTGGGAGTATAAGAGAGAAAGTGTTCAGGGTTTTTTGCGTAAAAATCTGCCAATGATGACATCCTTGACATGACTCCGTCTATGTCATCACTAGACCATTCTCTAGAACTGGGGATGACCCTTTCTGGAAGTTTCTCTTGACTTATCCTGACTAGACTTGGTGGTCTGAGTAGGGGTATTTGTGATAGCAGAAGACTTAGACTTGTCTGTCTGTTTATGAGGAGTGGAGTGTATTAAAGGTGTGGAAGTAGGCAGAGGCTGCTTCCTTTGTTGTTTTTCCCCCTCCCCGTGAGTGGAAGAGTGTTTTCCCTGTTTTTTCGGCCCTTCGGAGCCTTTCAACGCCTGGCGTCAAGGTTCGGGGGTAGTGTACCTATCCTTCGAGTGTGGAGATAGGGGTTCGGGAGCCACCGTAACGCGGTCTGCGGGCGCCAACTCCTGGAGTGGAAGTCGTCTTCGTCCTCCGACGATCGAACTTCCGTTACCTTGGGGAGCGAGGCACTCTTGGCAACAGTGGATGAATGCCTGGAGTCGTGTGGCGATCTTGATCGAGAACGCCCAGAGGACGCTGATTCGGACCGTTCTCTATGTGCCTCCTTCCGAGAACTCGACGTGCGCGTCGAGTCCCGGTTGGACTTCATGTGTTTTGTGGAAGTGCTGTGGGAAACGCTTGTGTCGCCGGGGGTCTTCCCCATAACCGCCCTGCCGGACGACCTTCCGAGGTCGGGGACTTGCACTCGGCTGTCTTTCGACACTATAATGCCCTCGCCGTCTGAAAGCACGGCGTCGCTGCCATCGAAGGCGCCCTCCGCTGCCATGGCCTCTTGACGCCTGGCGTGGTGGGCCCAACGCTTGATCGAACGGTCCTTAAGTGTCTTGGGT
Organism: Ambystoma mexicanum; assembly: GCF_040938575.1. Taxonomy (NCBI): domain Eukaryota; kingdom Metazoa; phylum Chordata; class Amphibia; order Caudata; family Ambystomatidae; genus Ambystoma; species Ambystoma mexicanum. The sequence goes on along the minus strand of NC_090930.1, from coordinate 176,466,534 downwards.
TTAAACCTACTACACGTTCTGCGGTTCGCCTCGGGGTGGTCCCTCGGCAAGCAGAGATTGCACGTGGCGTGCCTGTCCACCCAAGGGTACTTGCGGTTGCACTTGGGGCAGAATTGGAAGGGGTACCCTCCATATGCACCTTGTGGGAGTGGGCTTGTAAGTGTAGGAATATATAAGAATGTACCTATATACCAAAAGAGTTTAGAGTATGTCCACCCCCCACTCTCCCTACTTGCAGGGCCGAGGCCAGCGGACTTCCAAGGCCCAGGCCGAGGCCAGAGGCCTTCCGAGGCCCAAATCCGTTGTGCAGCTGTCGACGGTCGAATTCTTCTCCGGGCCGGCGTCGAGTGTGGAAGTTCGGTGACTCGACGTTGGAGTGGAGAAATGGGTACATTTAACAATATTTAGCAAAATTATGGCTAAGGCCAGGGAACTCCGCGAAATGCTTCCGACCAGTATGGCGGAAAAAAACAATCTGAGGGTCCAAGACGCGTGAGGGATCATGGGTACAGTGGACGTCACACTAGGGATAGTATTACTGGCACGCCCTGTGTCGATGCCCTTTTTCGAGTTTCGAAAAACAAACTAATACGCCGCAGCTTCCACTAGATGTCGGCCTATGCACAGCATGTGATCTAAGCAGATTCCACACTGCTCATATATATGTCATGTACGCCTGAACAATACGCGGGGGGAAATTTACAGCACGTATGCAGAGTATGGGTACCAAAGGAAGGGTTCCCACCATATTTAGAAACTGGAAGAAGAAAGGATGGCAAGGGTGAACGAGACACTAACATGGGCGTTTATTCATGTAGAATAAACAAAAGGGGAAGGGGGGGAATGTTGGCAAGGAGGGACGACTGAACCAAACACCCAAGCGTTTTCGGATGCCGCACAGGCGTAGAATTGTGCAGTCGGGGCTCAGGGGTGTTACAGGGGGATGGGGGGGTGTTAGCAGGGATTATTAATGTGGAGAGGGCGATGCATGTTTCAGCTTTAAATTACATTGGAATCAAACTCTATCTTCGATCGTAGCAGTCATATTGAAATCGAGGCCTAACGTTGGGCTGCAGTCAGGGCCGCAGGCCCAAGCCACACACTGAGAAATAAGTGTATGCATGCGGGAATAGGTCGTAGCATGGGCACCGGAAAGAAAGGCCAGAGCTGCAGAGATTCATAGACACTTCATTGTCTCATGTTGCCAGCATTTGTATACCAGAAAGAATGCACCCTACAAGACCACAGGGGGTTGAGAGCTCTCTGCGAAGAATGATCAAACAAGAAGAAGGGCACAAGCCTCTGACCTTCCCTGTCCCAGCCCTAAGTAATAGCACCCAAAATCCCCTTTGGGAGGTCACCAAGGGTATTGGTTATGAATGTATATGTTTACTGCATGTATTCCACTGTGTGAGTCAGATTCACATAAGAGGGTCAGAACTGCTTATAGGCCTATTGTAAACCATGATCATTACGTTTCTCCCACATTTAGGACTCATTCCCTCTCTAACAGCCTAAGAAGTTTGGCAGCTACTTTAGGTAAGGAAGGAGAAGTGTAGACTAGAGAGTTGAGTTTCAGAAACTGTGCCCTGCCCCGGCCCAGGAGAGGCTCATGGTAATAAGGGGCATTCACTGACCTCAGCATAGAGAGTGTTCAAAGAAATAAGCTGCAGAAAGACACATCTGTGTAGAGAGAAGAGGCCCCACAAAAGACTTTTATGCAACCATATTCACATAGTCCTGTGGCTTTTGAAGAGTAACCAGAGAGAACGGTCAGGCGAATAGCATTGACCTGAGCCTCTGGATGGATTTTTGCAGGCTGGTGTAGCAGGTGACTGGTTACTGTACTGAAGACAAGTAGAGAAGAACAAGTTACTTCTTACCTTGTAACGTTCTTTCGACGGGATGTTCCTCCGACGTATTCCTCATCTTAGATATATCCTTCCAGCTCTGCTGGCCTCGGAAATTTTTTTCTAGAGGGCGCTGCGCGTCGACGTCCCTCGAGTCGATGTCCTTCGACAGCCGCCGTATCGACGCTCGACGTCATCCTGCCTATAAAGGCCGCGCGCAGCGTCCGTTGCTCAGTTCCGTTTTGTAGCCCACAGTATAACTGTCTGGACTAGACTAATCCTGAAGGAGCGTAAGCTGCAACAACAAGGTAAGTAGAACTGCGGGGATGGATGGGAGGGTCGATGAGGAATACGTCGGAGGAACATCCCGTCGAAAGAACGTTACAAGGTAAGAAGTAACTTGTTGTTCGAAGGGATTGTGTCCTCCGACGTATTCCTCATCTTAGATAGGCTCCCATAGCAGTATTCTATATTCGGAGGAGGGAGTACTGACTTCACGCTGTCTTCTATTGATGAATAGAATGCAGTACAGCCCTTCCAAACCTAGTCTCTTGACTAGAGGAGGAATCCAGATTGTAAAAACGTGTAAAGGTATGGATAGACGACCATGTAGCGGCCGCACATGTGTCTTTAATCGGCACGCCTCTTTTGAGGGCTGATGAAGCTGCAATACCTCTGGTCGAATGAGCCCTAAGGTTTTGAGGGGGCTCTTTCCCTGCCAGTTTATAACATTCCAGAATGGCTAGAATGATCCATCTGGAAATGGTCTGCTTAGTTATTGGTAACCCCAGCTTGTGACCTGCGTAACCTACAAACAGCTGGTCTGCCTGTCTTATCCTGGCTAGTCTACTAATGTAAAAACTTAAAACCCTCCTAGGGTCTAGTCTGTGTAACCTCTCTTCCTCTTTCCCCGGGTGAGGAGGAGGATAGAAAGATGGTAGGGTAATCTTCTGAGAGATATGGAATTCAGAAACTACCTTTGGGAGGAAATTAGGCTTCACTTGCAGGACAACTTTGTCTTTGTGAAAGATTGTATGAGGGGGTTTACAAGAAAAAGCTTGTAATTCGCTCACCCTTCTAGTAGATGTAAGTGCTATTAATAAAACAATCTTAAGGGTAAGGAATCTTAACGAACAAGAATGGAGAGGTTCGAAAGGTGTACCCATCAGGAAAGTTAGTGCTAAGTTTAAATCCCATAGGGGAACTTGGAATGGTCTTGGGGGATAAACATTGGTTAACCCCTTTAGAAACTGTATTACCAAGGGTAATTTGAAATAGGATGGTTCCTCCGCAGTACGCTTAAAGATAGATAGCGCTGCGAGATAGCCCTTAATGGTGCCAACTTGAAGGCCTGAATTTGCCAAATATAGTAGGAAGGACAAAACCATTGGTGTACCACATGAAAATGGGTCGATATTCTGTTCTCTACACCAGCTGCAAAATCTGTTCCAACGGCAGCGGTATAAAGACTTTGTTGCTGGCCACCTTGCCGAAAGCAACACCTCCATATCATCATCAGGGAGGTCCCAATCCTTGTACCTCAGCCGTTCAGAAGCCAAGCGTGAAGGTTGAGGGTTTTGATGTCTGGATGGAGAACCTGACCTCCCTTCTGTGAGAGTAGGTTCTCTCTGAGAGGAAGTCGAATTGGAGGGCAGATGGACAAGTCTAGAAGGTCCGGGTACCACGTTCTCCTGGCCCAATCCGGGGCAATTAGGATCATGGTTCGCCGGAATCTTCTCAACCTCCTGATCATTTGAGGAATGACAGGGACCGGTGGGAACGCGTACAGAAGCGGAAACTCCCAGTCCACTATGAACGCGTCTCCCAGAGCTCCTCTCGGAGGAAATTCCCTTGAGCAGAACAGGTCGCATTTCCTGTTTAGGCTGGTGGCGAACAGATCTACCTGAGGGGTTCCCCAAAGGGCGAAGATCTTTTGAAGGACTTCCTGAGCTAGCTCCCATTCGTGGGAGACTGTGTTCTGCCTGCTCAGAGCGTCCGCTGTCAAGTTCTTCTCTCCGGCTAGGTGAACTGCCGATAGAGAGATTCCTTCTTGGATTGCCCAAAACCAGAGCTGCATCGCCTCTCTGCACAGGGGTAGTGATCGTACGCCTCCTCTTTTGTTGAGGTAATGCATGGCCACCGTGTTGTCCGTCATTATCAGGACGTTCTTCCCTTGTACAGCTGGCAGAAAAGCCTTCAACGCAAGTCTGATGGCTCTCAGCTCTAACAGGTTGATGTGTAGTCTGGACTCCGATGGAGACCAACGACCGCTGATGGTCAAGTCGTTGGCGTGGGCTCCCCACCCCGTGAGTGAGGCATCCGTGACTACTGTTATCTCCGGCCAGGGTTGCCAAAACTGTTCTCCTTTCAGAATGTTCTCCTGACAGGCCCACCACTGAAGGTCTCGAGCCACCCTGCCGGGAACCTGAAGAAGATCTGTCATTCTCCCTGAGAATTGTGACCACTGAGTCCTCAGTGCCCACTGGAGGGATCTCATTCTCAGGCGAGCCTCTGGCACAAGGAAAATGCAGGATGCCATGAGGCCTAGCAACCTCAAAAAGTCGAAGGCTGGGAGACGTTGGGCATGTTGGAACTTGGTAACCATCTGTAGAATATCTTGAGCCCTCACCTCTGGTGGCGAGGCTTTTCCCAGGGAAGTATCCAGGATCGCTCCTATGAACTGGAGTCTCTGCGATGGTATCATTTGAGACTTCTTTAAATTGAGGGAGAAGCCCAGTTTGTGAAGGGAGTAGCACACGTGATTTAGCTGGATCTGAGCTTGTTCCGGAGAAACAGCCCTGATCAGCCAATCGTCCAGGTAGGGGTAGACATGAATCCCTTCCCTCCTTAGACTTGCAGCCACTACCGACATTAACTTGGTGAAGACCCTCGGGGCGGAGGTCAGCCCAAATGGCAGTACTCGAAATTGATAGTGAGAGTTGCCAATTGCGAACCTCAGGTATTTCCTGTGTTTGAGATGGATAGACACATGGAAATAAGCGTCCTGAAGGTCCAGAGATACCAACCAGTCCTGAAACTGAAGGGCCTGGAGGATCTGAGAAAGAGTGACCATCTTGAATTTGTCTTTCCTGAGGAATTTGTTCAATTCTCGCAAGTCCAAGATGGGTCTCAGTCCTCCGTCTTTCTTCGGAATGAGAAAGTAAGGGGAGTACCAGCCCTTGTTCCTCTCCGCTACAGGTACCGGTTCTATGGCACCTTTCTCTAGCAGGTCCAAAATTTCCTGCAAGAGGAGCGGATCTGGAGCTTTCTGAGAGCTGATCCCCGGTGGATGACTCTGAGGCATACGTAGGAAAGGCAGGCAGTAACCTTGGGCGACTGTTTCCAATGCCCAAGCATCTGACGTGATAGCCTGCCATACCGTCAGATGTTGAGTCAACCTGCCTCCTACAGGTGTCCTGTGAGGGGAGTCCTCAGAGTGGTTTTGGGGCGGCTGATGCAGATGCCGATGGTAAAGAGGCACCTGCTGTTGCTGCGGCTTTAGAATATCTACCCCGTCCACCTCGGGTAGTTCTTCTTTGACCCCTTTGAGCCGGTCGTCCTCTACCTCTTCCGAATGCGGAGTAGAAGCGAAAGGACTTGCCCCTCGCAGAGGTTCCTGTGGGACGAAAAGGAGTCTGACGGATTGCAGCTCCTAGGGATTTTGCTGCTGCTTTTGAAGTTTGCAGTTTCTCTAAACTGTCATCCGCCTTTTTCCCGAACAAAGAAGAGCCATCAAATGGCATGTTCAAGAGCCTGGCTTGCACATCTGGGGCAAAACCCGACTTTCTCAACCAAGCGAACCTCCTGGTTGATATACTTGCCGCCATTGCTCTGCTGATACTGTCAGCCGAATCAATGCCCGTCTGGAGGGATTCGCACATAGCGTCTTTACCGTCCTGTATAATGTTCAGGAACGCATCCCTTTCTTCTCCCTCCGGGATGCAGTCAGCCGCTGTAGAAGCACACTCCCAAAGTGTATGGCTGAACCTAGCAAGGGTGCAAGTAGCATTAACAGACTTTAACGCCATGCTACATGCTGAAAAGACTTTCTTTGCCATAGCATGATATTTTTTATCGTCCTGTGGGACTGTAGGATAAGCCGTCTTGACATCGGTAGAGGATGCTGCTTGTACCACCAGACTTTCTGGGGATGGATGTTTAGACAAGAACTCTGGGTCTGTGGAAGATACCCTGTACTTTGCAGACAGTTTTTTATTTACTGCTGGTATTACATCTGGGGTTTCCCAGTTTGTCATGATCTTTCTCTGAAGAGCTTTATGAAAGGGCACCACTGGATCCTCTTGTGGGCCTTTGTCAAGAATATCCGTGAGGTCATCTTGCTGGAAAGATTGTGAAGGTGGAGACCATCCCATGAACTCTGTAATCCTGGCCATTAAGGCTCTGTAGGGGGTTTCAGCATGCTCCCCCGGGTCTGGCTTAGCAAAATCCACCTCAGGGGAAGTGTCTAACCCACTTGCCTCATGTAAGGAATCATGAAGATCCTTTAATCTGCGCTCTTCAGAGGAAAATTCCTCTCTAACTGGGGTTACAGGTCCCTGTAACTCAAATGTGTCTTGTTCAGACAAATCACCCTCTTCTAAAATTGAGGATATAGTTCTCAATTGTTCTGAACTCATAAAGGGAGTAAATCCCATTTCCAAGGCAGAGGGTGCCGAACTTGTCATTATTGGCCTCGAAAACGTCAATGCCGACGTCGAAGGCTTCGAGCGTGGTGTCGAAAACAGAGGTGGAGGCCTCGAGGACCTCGACAGAATTGGAATTCTACTCGACAATATCGACGCCATCGACGTCGAGGGCCTGGGGATCGTCACTGGATGTGTGGTCACCGTGACTTTTCTCAGCGTCGACGCCGGTGTCGAGGCCGGCGTCGAGTCGACAGACCCGTGTGTCGAAGGTCCCTTCGACAACGGCGTCGAAGACATCGACCTCGACGTCGACGGAACCTTCGTCGACGGCGTCGACGGAACCTTCGAGGAAGGTTTGGAGGTCATAGTCCTACTCGAGGGTTCGAGACGCGCTCGAGAGGTTTCTTTCGCTGGGTACTGCGACTCGCGGCGTTTTTGACCTTCGGGTCTTTCGACCAGAGCATCGCTCTCGGCAGTCTTCGAGGGGGTCGAGGCCGCTTTCTCGAAGACGCTCATCATATTTTTTCTGAATTCCTCCCATTCAGCCTGGGAACTATGTTTCGTGGGGCAAGGGATTCTTTTTGGCGAAACAGAGGAAGAGGAAGACGGAGAAGGGGATCTTCGACGTCTCCTCTTCGAGTGCTTAGATCTCGAGGAGTGATGAGACCCACTCCGAGACCTGGAGCGCGAATGGTGACGAGGAGACGAATGTCTCGACTTCGTCGACGAAGAAGAAGCTTTAAAAGTCTTACCTTTCTCCAGCTTCCCCCTACGCTCCTTCAGGGCCTTAGCTGTCATGGACATACAGTCCTCGCACTCCGAACAATGGTGTTCAGCTCCCAAGCACCACAGACAATTTCTGTGAGGATCGGTCAACGACATCTTTTTCCCACAATCTCGACATTTTTTGAAGCCGGATCGAGGAGTTGTCGGTTCCGACGAGGAAGCCATCGAGTACGGATCGAATAACTCGAGGTAAATAGGATTATCTGACTAAGAACTGAGCAACGGTATTCCGAGGCACCGAGTAGCGCGGAAAAACGGAACTGAGCAACGGACGCTGCGCGCGGCCTTTATAGGCAGGATGACGTCGAGCGTCGATACGGCGGCTGTCGAAGGACATCGACTCGAGGGACGTCGACGCGCAGCGCCCTCTAGAAAAAATTTTCCGAGGCCAGCAGAGCTGGAAGGATATATCTAAGATGAGGAATACGTCGGAGGACACAATCCCTTCGAAAGAATCATTTGCTCAGATAGACCCACAGCTTGTTGGCGTAAGCAAACCTTAAGAAAGGAAGAAGAGCAGGAACAGAGTAGAAAAGAGAATGAGCTGATCACTCTTATGTGTGTTCTCAGGACAGTCAGTTATAGAACCTCTTGCATCTTAGTATTGCTAGTGCGCATTAGCCACGTCTAGAGGCCCTTGTGCAGTCAGTTTCTTTTCAACAATTGAGAGTACATCACCCCGAGATTAAAGCATTATTCATACCGAATACAAGTGTTCACTTATGTTTGTTATATTTCTCTCAACCTGTGATTCAAATCACATGGAACTTTTAAATAAGAGAAAAAGAGGTATGGTCCCATCATGCCCATGCAGAAAACTAGTGCTGCACCTAATTCAACATAAAATAAAGTCTTAATGTAATCTAGTTGAGAGGCCTTTATTTGTGTTTATGTATATAAAGAATACATTAATCATTCAAGGCATAAATGCATTTACTCTGAATGGGTCACTGTCCATCAATGGGGTAGGTGGAGGCACTATAGCACCTAACAAAAATCAAGTAAATTACAGAAAAGGGCCAATCCTCACTGGGAGTAGTAAAGACAGTGCTCAAGCAAAAACACTCCTGCTGGCTTTAATGTCGCAACTTGATTTCTGTTAAAGCCTCAAGGTATTGCAGCTTTTCAAGATGCACGTTTGTGGTGACTTCCTGAGAAGTCAGTGGAAAGTTCACAGGTTTAGTCTCAACATGGGGTTTCGGTTTACGGCTCTTAGAAATGCAGAAAACCAAATGTTTGTCTATGATTATGACCAAATGGCTTTCTATTGGTGAAATGGTGTTGATTTTGACAAAGCGCACTGACAAGCCCTGAGGTGGATGCTTATGAGTCTTTGGAAGTCGCAGTGCAAATGTGTAGGTGCAGGGTGTGCAGTAGGCAGCCACTAGCCAGGGAGGATGGCACAAGGAACCTGGGCAACATTCATGAATTGCACAAAGCACTTGATACCGAAAGGGAGGGATTGGTGCAGCTGCTTGCTTAGCCAAGATTGCAGCGTCTGTGTACAAAGCAGTGCAGGCAGCGGCCTAGCGACTCAGAAGCAGGTGAAATGATCTGTAAACAGTAGCTCTTCTTGGGCTTTGCCTACTATAGTTCCTTTGCAGGAGAGTCAGGGACTCCAGACACAAGGTAAGCTGGTTAACTGCTACTCAGATGAGACTCTGGTTCTTGGAAGTCAAACTTTGCAGTGCCCACCAAGTCAAACAAAGGGAGCAGCAGTGCGATTCCCTCTGGTTCTGGAGAGAATGGCCTAGAGTGCAATGATCATAGCATGACTTCTCCATTGGACAGTTGAGTTTAGTAGCACATGCAGAGACTTTGCCTCTGCTAGCTGCTAAGGGATGAGTCTGAGCACTTCCCAAAAGGTATGGATGCATATCCAGCCTCTAATCAGGCACACTGCATCATTTAAACATTTGGTGGTCAGCCAATTGGGAATAGCTGCCACATTCAAACTTTATTGGGCTTCTTCCTGGGCAAAGTCATGAAATGGATTCAAGAATGCATCCCAGATACCTATTCATACTTCCAGCCAGACTGATCATGGCTGTCCTGACCATATTTGCACACAGTTGTTTCCATGCTAAGCACAGCCGTGATGTTGAGTCTCACTGAACCTCTAAATCCAGGTTGCCAGTGAATTGCCTGTGTTCCCAAATCACAAAACAGCTGCAACATCATTTAGTCTTCTAAAATTACAAACAGCTGCCTTGAGCCAGTGAGTTACACAAGGAGACTAGCACAGCGATCTGCTCAGGGAAACAAACTACTAGGTACCTTTGGTGCACACTGACCTTTGACCTCAGGACTCCCTGGGATACATGCACTGAGTTATATTCCCAAATGGACAGTGGATGTGCAATTTGATAAAGAAATGTAACCGGATGTATGGAGAGAATGTAGCAGATTAAAGTCATCGATGTAAATGAAAGCTGTGGTGCGTGCAGTCAGATCTCCCCTTTCAAGCAGCAGCAACAGAGACATCTGGGACTTACAAGTTGAGAAGATGACAAAAAATGAAATTGAAATTTTGATGGACAAAAATTCCACATATTGGTTTTCACGGTTTCAAATGTCTAAAATCAAATCATCTCTCTCTGCAGTGTTCCTTTATCCTCAACCTTATGTGAAAAAATACTCTGGTGCACCTTATTAAAAAAATGTAATCATCACTTACGTAGTATCAGGTGTCAACTTTACTTACTTGGAATCTGCGGGTCGATAATCAAGGAATTTGGGCACAGTTCCTCAGTTTGCCCATCAATTTGCACCAGGATCGCATTCCTCGCATTTTTAACTTCCAGGTCTGGGCTTCTCTTTTGGAGCAGCATTTCAATATTAGCCACTTTGCAACTTATGCCACAGCCCGATACTGCCTGAAACTCTGTACAGGTGCCAAGCGTTTCTACATTCAGTATCTAAAATTAAATATACAAAACAGAAAAATACATGATCAATTACAGAGCGCATATCAGCCTTTAGACAGGACGCTACCTTCACAGCGAAAAATCCTTCATGTCAATTTCCTTCAGCATCCTCCCTTTTAGCAGAATGGGCACTTAACAGTTTTGGTGAAATTCGGTGTTAAGACATTTACAATGAAAGAGGCACATGCATTTGAAAATGTAATTTAATACACAAAAAACATGCTCTTTTTTTAATATGCAGTTACAACAAAACAAATTACTTCCCCCTTAAGCAATGCTCTTTTTGATGGTTTGGTACTCTCTCCCATGGAATCCTCACATTACAGATCTTTCAGCACCACCTGGTCTGGGAATCTTTTCGAAATCATGGGGCACTATGCAGCTCCACTTGACTCCTCATGGGCTTGGGCGCAACATCAGGGGCAGAATATAAAGAGCTATTAGTTAGTGCCCAGTGACGTCAGTTCCCTTTTCTTTTCCTAGCACTGCCGAAAATAGTCCACACTCCCAGCTCTAAGGCCTCCCCCTTCCAATACGCAGAAAGAATTGCCAGGATGAAATGCAACTGAGAGCTTATCCTAGTTGGCGGCTCACAAGGTGAAGCTGAGGTCTGTGTGACACACTGGTGGCAGAGGAGTGGTAGCTCCCGGATTGCATCTGACTGATCAGGGCGACGAGGGCATAAAGCGTGGCCAAATCCAGGCACCAACCGTGACCACTGGTGAGTTAGAGTCTGACTGTGCAGGTAGAGGCGAACAGCTGCAAACAGATAAGGAATGGAGCAAGTCAGCCGAAACTAGGTTTGCGAATTGCCCCTAGGAGCACCAAGTGATGGGGGGGAGGAAATTGTAAACTAATACCAGAGGAGTTCTTGGGTGAGGTAAGAAATAGAGGTCTACAGCAGCAGGTAAGGATAACTGTATCTTGCATAAGGACCCGAGTGATAAGCCAGTCAGCCCGCTATAAGAGAAATCCTTGACACCCATTGAGGAGAAGATTGACTCATCTTGAAACTGGAACAAAATGACCCCCACCTTCTGAATGTGAAGTGTAGAACACCACAAAGACTGGAGGGGAAAGTTAAATAAGTTTGCAAGAGTGGAAACCGACAATATAAGACCAGATTGCGACCACCTTTCATGAAGCCGGAAAGGCAGAAGCGTCATCAAGGACATGAGAGGAACAATGCATGACAATCTCCAAATTAAGGGGTCAAATAGAAAAAGTGGAAGATAGAGTGAAGGTTTTAGAAAATAATCAACTCTCTGCAGATTTGCTGGAATTAAAATGCAAAAAAAAAAAAAAGGATGGACAGCACAGAGAAGCAATACAAAGAACTACTGTTTAAACAAGACCATGTAGCAAACCACAAGAGGAGATCTAATTTACACATTTTTGGGATCCCAGAAAAATCTAACAAGAAGAGAAAGAGTGAACTTTGACAACCGGTGGACATTCGGTTTCAAGATGAAGGTACTGTTCAAGTTAAAATGGACCGTGCACACAGGCTGGTTAGTCTAAAGACAGTCCACAAACAGTTGCGATACAGTGCAAGGCTACAAAGTGAAACAGCAAATACTTAGAAAACTCAGAGCGGTGAGATCTTTGGAATTTAAAGGCAGTAAAGTACTCAATTCCCGAAACTATCTTATATGAGGTAGAAGAAAGAAGCAAGAAGGGGTGCTGGTCAATGATGGAACAGAAATGAAAGGAAACTTGATGTGAAAAGTAGGTGAAGAGAGAGCTGGAGAGACATTAGACAACGAACACCTATAGGCAAAAGCTATTACAGGGTAAGTGTAAGGTGGGACTTGCATGTTTAAAGTGCTAACTGGAAGGGAGGGGGGGAATAATGGGAAGTTTGTTGTCCTGGGGGCAGGAACTAGGGAATGAATGAAGGTAGGGGAGGAGTGGTATGAGCGCTTAAACCTTGGTGTACCTAGAAGTAGAGATACTGAGTGGATAGTTATTTTTTTGTTGAAATCCGGGGTTCCTAACAGGAAGACTTGGGGGAGGAAAAGGGAGCCGAAGGATGCTGAGGATGAGGACATGGAGATCCGCTAAAGATGGTTAAGAGAGGGAATGGGAAGAATGAGTGGTGGGGGGAAATTGTGGGGTAAAATGCTGTCAATAATGGAAAGAAACCAAAAGTGTCCTTAGAATCAGGAACTTAAGAAGTGGGTATACATGGCAGGCAGAAAAGGATATGAGGTACACAGGTCACTTTGCAATATGCGTTTAGAAGACAATATAACCAGGACAGGTGCAAAGACAAATTCCGATAAGATGTTAATAGGTTGGAAAATTGCTTCCCTGAATGAAGAGGTTTAGACATACCTAAATATAGGTCAATGTTGGTGCGGGAATTCAGATGATGTGGTCTTCAGGTATTGCTAGTCCAAGGAACACATTACAAAGAAGGGGGTTGGGGAGGGGGTGGGGGGAAGAGCTTTGGAGTACAGGCATACACAAGATGCTTTGGGCTGCTCAAGGGGGAGATATATAATTTTAGTGAAGGAGCTGGGGCTGAGAAACGGGAAGATGCAAAGAGCCCTAGATAATAAACTGCTGATGATAAAGGATTGTTACAAAGTCGAACAACATACCATAGCTACATGCTGCACTCCAAACCAAGGTCAAATGGAATCTAATAAAAGGGCTATTGAGAAATGTAACTGGGGATATGTGCACAAGATATTGGGGGGACTTTAATCATGTAATCTACACTCAGCCAGAGATAGATATATGAACAGGGGAGATTGAGATGGGGAAGATGGAAAAGAGCCCATTCAGTCTTTTGTCGTTCTTGTAGTCTTGCTATGGGACCCATGTGAGCATATACATACTTCTTGCAGGACCGTTTGATTGTCTCTAGAATTGATACAATGTTATCTGAAGAGTTTGACAGACATCTCATTAGAAGCGCTGAAGCAGTCCAGACCCAATGGTCAGATCAGGACCATATTATGGTGCACTTAGATCTCCCGATTGAAGAAAATTGAATAGGAAGATGGAAATAAAAGTCTTTTGGTAAGAGACCCAATCTTCCGAAACTTCAGGAAGGAAGAAAAATGAGAACTACTTTGAACTAAATAGAACAAAGGAAATGTCCCCGGTGGTATTAGGGGATGCAGGAAAGGCAGTATCTACTGGACTACTAATCGCAGAATGGTCAAAGAGAAATAAACTAACTAGAGAAAACCAAGGAAACCCAGCTAAGCAAAGAACTATAAGATATAGAAAAGGTATGAAATCCCCAAAATGCTCTTGCCCCAGAGATTGGTCAGTTGATAAGAGGGAGACATTGAAAGAATTGATGGCTGAGGCATATCACAAGCTGATGTTTTTTAAGCAAGAGTGTTAGAAGGGAGACAATGCAGATACCCTATTGTCTCGCAGGTTGAGGAAGCAAGCGTTGTAAAGGAGAGTGGTGGAATAGAGACTGGGAGGGGACAAAGAAATAGAGCATGTCACATAGTACTATGAAAGTCTATTCCAAAGGGTCTCAGGACAAGTGCCATAAGGAAATACTTGCACTCAATAAAACTACCCAAAATGGCAGATGAGTGAACCGTTATAGGTCCTTTAAGACGAGGTAACACTCTACAGGGTGGATGGGGATGGAGAAATTACTCAAACATCAATAATAAAACAGTCTCAGGAAGTTGGCAAAAGACTGTTTCAATAACAATTATCTAAAACAGGGAGTACAGCGGACATCATCCGACATCTGGCAGTAAGGTCTTGTGCGCATTTCATAAAAAAACATGATTATATAGTAAATATTCATCATCACTCGACTTGGGAGGATAGCTCAGGGTTAACGTGCTTGCCTTGGAAGCAAGACAACACGGAGCACCACAGGGTCGATCCCCGGATCCACGCTTAGAAACCTCTGGGTATTAAGCACGTTATAAAAAAACCTATAATATTCTTCCATCATATCACATCAGTGACGTCATCCTACGTGGCAAACTAAAACTTATGGAGGGTTGAGGTTGGGTAACGGGAAACATCTAGTATATTTTCTATGAGGGTTGGTGCTGTGATTGGGTCTCTGTCAGGTGGACAACTCTGCCCACCCCTAGTGCGAGTCATTGTGAGCGTCATAAAATACACAACATCTCATTGGGTCTCTAAACTATAGGGCTCTTTAGTACGTGCCCCTTTATGATTGGTTGGCACTCTTGTACCCTTCTGGAATATTCCGCTCGTTAGCAGCATGCATGCTGCTACCCCAGGTGCTGGTGGGTCGGACTTGAGAATGCCTCCCCACCCAGTTAGCCCATCATCCATCATCACTCAAGCTGTCTGCCATGACAAAAGCCTTTGTACTTGGCCATGCAAAGCATCACTGCTCCTGGGAATAAAAGGGAGTGTGAGCACAACTATCTTCTGGTCTCGGTGTAGCTGTCCATCTGCCCATGTTACTAGAGACCACGTTTTTGAACTCCTTAGTTGTTTTTAATATTAAATGGATAAAAATTGGCATTCACTGTCCTTCCGACGCACCTTAACAGGAGCAGAGATCTTGCCTTCTCGGTCATTGTATCATTCCAGTATAATTGACAATTTTCTTGGCTGCTTCACCCCTTAATACTGGGCCAGCAGGCCTCTTGATGCCTGTTCCATATTCAGCTGGGCTTATTCTGCTGCACCACACTTTTTCCAGCCCTTCTATTTACGGGGTCCAGTTTGCACAAAACGATGTAGAACTTCCAGATTCCTATGCATAATTAATATATATATATATATATATATATATATATATATATATATATATATATATATATATATATATATATATATATATATATGATACATTACTCAACGTAATCGTATTTCTGATGCTTGTATCTGCTTAGATTCACATGCTGTGCATAGGCCGACATCTAGTGGAAGCTGCAGAGTATTACAGTTTGTTTTTCGAAACTCGAAAATGAGCGTCGACACAGGGCGTGCCATTAATACTATCCCTAGTGTGACGTCCACTGTACCCATGATCCCTCACGCGTGTAGGACCCTCAGATTGTATTTTTTTTTTTACATGAGGTAGCATGAGAAGCGCGAGTACAGATGATCCAAGCAGATAGAAAGAAAAGTAAGACTACAAGCATCCATGCGCCTTCTCTCAGAGGGGAGGAAGGGTGGGTCGCATGTGAATCTAAGCAGATACAAGCATCAGAAAAATACGATTACGGTGCGTATTGTATCCATTCTGAGGCTTGTGGAATCTGCTTGGATCACATGCTGTGCATAGATTAGCGAGCAGTACCTGAAGGAGGCGGGATGTGAGATGGGTCATGAGCAAATAAATGTCTTAGAACCGCTTGTCCCACTTGGGTATCTGTCTTGGAACGGGTGTCAACGCAGTAGTGCTGAGTAAAAGTGTGAATAGAGCTCCAAGTAGCTGCTTTGCAAATGGTGTTAAGGGGGACATTTGCAATGAAAGCCAGAGTGGCCCCAATGCCTCTTGTAGAGTGGGCTCTTGGCGTGAAAGGCAGAGTTTTTCCAGAAAGGGAGTAACACAGCTGGATACAGTTAATAATCCACTTAGAGATGGAACCTTTAGAGACGCGATCCCCCTCTCTGCCTGTAGCTACGGAGACAAACAGCTGATCTGTTTTCCTTAGCGGTCTGGTCTTGTTTACATAGTAGAGGACCGCCCTACGCACATCTAGGGTGTGTAGTTTCAACTCAGCCGAGCTCTGTGGGTCTTGGAAGAAAGCCGGAAGCTCGATGGACTGGTTCATGTGGAATTTAGAAATAAACTTAGGTGAGAACCTAGGGTGTGTGCGTAAAACCAGTTTATCCTTATGGACAGTAAAGAAGGGATCTTGCACCGACACAGCCTGAATTTCACTGACCCTTCTTATAGATGTAATTGCTACTAAGAAGGCTGTCTTATAAGTCAGGTGTTTGAGACTGCTTTATGCATGGGCTCGAATGGGGGGCCCATGAATTTAGATAGCACCACCTTAAGGTCCCATCCTGGTGGTGGGTTTGAAATAGGAGGGTGAAGTCTCTTTACTCCGTCCATGAAGGCTTTAACTACTGGTACTTTCCACCATGACACCTTGTTATGGGAAGTGGTGTTTGCCGACAGAGCTGCCAGGTGTACCTTCAGTGAGTTCAAAATCAGTCCTGCATCCAGCAGGTGGAGCATGTATGTAACAATAGTGGAAGGAGTGCAATCAACTGGGTTGATTTGTTTATTCTGGCACCAGATAACAAATCTCTTCCATTTGTCAAAGTAGCAGTGCCTCGTGTTTGGCTTCCTAGATTCTTTTAGGATGTCCATACACCTCTGTGGTAAATTCAGATGTCCGAACTCTCTGACCTCAGGAGCCATGCTGCCAGGTTCATTGAGTTGGGTTGAGGATGCACTGTTTGACCTTGGTGCTGGGACAGTAGGTTGTACCAGGCCGGAGGTTTGATGGGTTCGCACACCGCTAATCTGCGTAAGTGTGGGAACCACGGTTGTCCCGCCCACATGGGAGCAACCAGGACGAGCGTCATCGATTCTCTGTTCATCTTGTTGACCACCTTCCTGATGAGGAGTTGGTGGAAAAGCATACGCAAACATTCCTGACCAGTTCATCCACAGGGCGTTCCTCTGAAAGTCTGGTTGGGGGAACCTGGATGCAAATCCTGGGCATTGTCCGTTTTCGCTTGTGGCGAATAGGTCTACAGTGGGGAAACCCCACTGAGAGAAGATATCTTCTACGACTTCTCTGTGTAGACACCATTCGTGTTCTTCTGGGAGGGGGTCTCTGCTTAGAGCATCCGCTAGAGAATTGAGATCCCCTGGAACATGTTGCGATGACAGGAAGATGTTCCGTCTGAGTGCCCATATCCAAATTTTCTGGGCAAGCTTGGACAGATTTGGCGAACGAGTCCCTCCTTGCTTGTTCAGGTAAAACATGTCTGTAGTGCTGTCCGTCCGGATTTGCACTGACAGATTTAGCAGGTAGGGCTCGAACGCTTGAAGCGCTCTGAATACTGCCAGAAGCTCTAGCAGGTTGATGTGATTCTTGGCCACTGAGTGAGACCAGAGACCCTGAGCTGTGTGGTGGAGATGGTGAGCTCCCCACCCTGTCGGGCATGCATCGGTTGCGACTACCGCCTGTATCTCAGGATCGTAAAAGGGTTTCCCCTTTGACAGATTTTCTCTTGTCCATCAGTTTAGGCTTTGTACAAGTGTTGGCGAAACGACCACTAGATCGTCCCACTGACCACTTGCCTGAGACCACTGTTTCGCCAACCATTTCTGCACGGGACACATGCGCAGGCGCGCGTGGGGGACCAGGTAAATACATGACGCCATCATGTCCAGCAACTGCATTGCTTTGCGTACCGTTATCTGGCGACCGGACTGCTATTGCGGAATTTGCAGCAGTATATTCCGAATTCTTTCCTCGGAAGGAAAGGTCAACCCCTCTGGAGTGTCTAGGATAGCTCCTAGGATCTGTTTGGTGGTGCTTGGCACCAGACTTTACTTTTTCTCGTTTATTGAGAAGCCCAATTCGAAGAGGAGGTTGATTGTCCTTTGAATGTTTGTTCTGCAAATTACTGGGGTCTCCGCCTTGATGAGCCAGTCGTCCAGGTAAGGGTACACCGGGATTGCCTCCCTGCGTAGGTGTGCAGCCGCCACCGCCAGTACCTTGGTGAATACCCTTGGAGCCGAAGCTATCCCGAAGGGCAGTACATTGAACTGGTAGTGCTGACTGTCCACCTTGAAGCGCAAGTACTTTCTGTGCACTGGGAACATGGAACATGGAAATATGAAAATAGGCATCTTTCATGTCCAACGTGGCCATGTAATCCCCTTTTTTAGGAGGGGGGGATTACCTCTTGGAGAGTAGTAATGCAAAATCTTTGGGGCTTGACATACTTGTTTGCAGGCCGTAAGTCCAATACTGGGCGCATTGTCAAATCTTTTTTTGGCACAAGGAAGTAAGTTGAATAAATTACCCTTGTTTACCTGGTGTCCCGGGACGAGTTCTATCGCATCCTTTGCTAGCAGATTGACGATCTCCTCGAGGAGGATCTTCTGGTGTTCCAAAGAATGTATTCTTTGTCGTGGAGGATGGTTCCGGGGACGCTCGAACAGTTCTATGCAGTACCCTGCGGATACTGTGGACAGCACCCAGCTGTCTGATGTGATCCCTTCCCAAGCTTGGGTGAAGTTGGAAATGCATCCCCCTGCTGGGGTTGCGTGAGAAGGGACCCTGAACAGAGCATCACTGTTTTGGTGGAGGCGTGCCGCCTCCTCTACTGGGGCTGCCTCTACCTTTACCACGTCCTCTTTTATTATCCCTGCCGTAACCCTGGGTAGACTGTTGGTTATTATTGTTCCACAGTGTACCCTGCCCTTGGGAATAGTTAGATCCTCTCTGGGAATTTTGGCCACGTGGGTGACGAAAATTGCCATTCCCTCTCTGATTAGGGGGTTTATTGGTTAGTTGGCTTATGGATTTGAGTGTCTCATACTCGTCCTTGGCATTTTCCAGCGCGTCTTCGACCGCCTTACCAAACAACAGATCTGACTCCACCGGTTTATCCAACAATGATGCTTGGGTTTCAGCTTTGAATCCAGACTGCCGTAACCAAGCGTGTCTCTTGATAACAGTTCCTTCTGCTATCAATCTTCCGTCGTTATCTGCGGCATCAAAGGTTGCTTTTAAAATGCAACCGCAAACGGCTCTTCCCTCTGCCGCAACTCGTGCCAACTGGCTCTTTAAGGGTTCTGGGGCAGAGTCTATGAGTGCTGCGACTTCTTCCCACTGATGGCAGTTGTAGCTGGCCAACAGGGTGGTGGAGTTGGCAATCCTTGCCTGGTAGGCGGAAGTGGAGGATACTTTCCTGCCC
This sequence comes from Ambystoma mexicanum, assembly GCF_040938575.1. Lineage (NCBI taxonomy): Eukaryota > Metazoa > Chordata > Amphibia > Caudata > Ambystomatidae > Ambystoma > Ambystoma mexicanum. The sequence goes on along the minus strand of NC_090930.1, from coordinate 176,447,454 downwards.
AAACCATACAGTTTCTTGCTCTCCTTGTCGGGAGGAGCTTCGGACGATGACAAGGGTGTTCCAGCCCTCTTACGGGTCTTTGTAACAACTAGGGAGTCCGGTTTCAGCTGCCCCCTTATATAGTGGGTCTGATTGGGCTGCCCTGAAAAGTTACTCAATCCTGGGGTTCACTGCCCTGGTGAGGTTAGGATTTACAAGTGAAGGGTCTATTCTTCTCTGAATAGACTTAAGGATAGGGATGGCCTGAGCAACAGGCCTCCTTTCTCCCACTAACTCTTTGGCGAAGTCCCTCTCCTCTTGAGCACCCTGGGTGTCAATGTGGAAATGTTCTGCCGCTCGGGACAGAACTTCATTCAGGAGAGGTTGATTGTCGACAGGGGAGTCGGTAATCGGGGGTTCTTTCTCTACCGGGGAATCTACTCTGTAGGTCTCAGGGTCTTCCTCTTCCTCTTCTTGGTCCTCATCATCCCCATAGTAGCCCGTACCAGGTTGGTCTTCCAACATTCCCAAATCTGGATCCTCACAAAAGGATGTATCCCCTTGATATTGAGAGTAGGGCTGTATATAGAAGGGGTCCGAAGAGCGTGTTGGGGCTTCAAACCGGGACTTCTTACTTGGAGGTATTGGATCCTTAGAGCCTGAGGGTGCTGACCCGTCGGGAGTATAGGAGAGAAAGTGTTCAGGGTTTTTTGCGTAACAATTTGCCAAATGATGACATCCTTGACATAACCCTGTCTATGTCATCACTAGACCATTCTCTAGAACTGGGAAGGACCCTTTCTGGGACTTTCTCCGCCTTATCCTGACTAGACTTACTGGTTTTAGCAGGGCTCCTTGGGATAACAGAAGACTGGGACTTGTCTGTCTATGTGGAGTGGAAAGTTTTATAGGTGTGTGAGGAGGCTGAGACTGCTTCCTTTGTTGTTTTCCCCCCTCCCCGTGGGCGGAAGAGTGTTTTCCCTGCCTTTTCGCCCCTTCGGAGCCTTCCGACGCCTGGCGTCGAAGTTCGGGGGTACTGTCCCTATCTTTAGAACGTGGAGGTAGGAACTCGGGAGCTGCCGTTACGCGGTCTGCGTGCGCCGACTCCTGGAGTGCGGTCTGGGGATGGAAGTCGGCTTTGTCTTCCGACGATCGAACTTCGGTTACCTTGGGGAGCGAGGCACTCTTGGCAACAGTGGATGATTGCCTGGAGTCATGCGGCGATCTAGAACGCCCAGAGGACACCGATTCGGACCGTTCTCTATGTGCCTATTTACGAGAACTCGACGTGCGTGTCGAAACTCGGTTGGACTTCATGTACTTTGTGGAAGTGCTGTGGGTAGCGCTTGTGTCACTGGGGGTCTTCCCCATAGCTGCCCTGCCAGACGACCTTCCGAGGTCGCGGACTTGCACTCGGCTGTCTCTTGACGCCACGTTGCCCTCGCCGTCTGAAAGCACGGCGTCGCTACCATCGCTTAAGGCGCCCTCCGCTGCCATGGCCTCCTGACGCCTCGCGTGGTGGGCCCAATGCTTGATCGAACGGTCCTTAAGTATTTTCGGTTTAAACCTAGTACACGCTCTGCAGTTCGCCTCGGGGTGGTCCCTCGGCAAGCAGAGATTGCACGTGGCGTGTCTGTCAACCCAAGGGTACTTGCGGTTGCACTTGGGGCAGAATTGGAAAGGGGTACCCTCCATACGCACCTTGTGGCAGCGGGCTGTTAAGTGTAGGAATATATAAGAATGTACCTACATACCAAAAGAGTGTAGAGTATGTCCACCCCCCACTCTCCCTACTTGCAGGGCCGAGGCCAGAGGCCTTCCGAGGCCCAAATCCGTCGTGCAGCTGTCGACGGTCGATTTCTTCTCCGGGCCGGCGTCGAGTGTGGAAGTTCGGTGACTCGACGTTGGGGTGGAGAATGGGGAAAATAGAACGATATTTTGCAAAAGTATGGCTAAGGCCAGGGAACTCCGCGAAATGCTTCCGACCAGTATGGCGGAAAAAAACAATCTGAGTGTCCTACACGCGTGAAGGGTCATGGGTACAGTGGACGTCACACTAGGGATAGTATTACTGGCACGCCCTGCGTCGACGCCCATTTTCGAGTTTCGAAAAACAAACTAATACTCCGCAGCTTCCACTAGATGTTGGCCTATGCACAGCATGTGATCTAAGCAGATTTCACAAGCCTCAGAAATATATATATATCGTTGAGACATGGAGGAGAAACACTGCACTCCAAGCGTGAGGTCTGAAAGTCCCAGTAAGAAAGTGACAAACTCGAATCAAATGTGCAAAAACGAGTTTAATAAATGGTAAAAAAAGTAAGAAAAACAAAACAGGACGCCAGAGCAGTGTCCTGAACAACGCGTTTTGCGTTTCCCAGAGCGCTTGTTCACGTTAGGAAGACGTGAAAACAATCACAGTAGATATTACACATTAGTCCTTTTCCCATGTTGCCTAACTCCACAAGCTAACAGCTTTGTCACGAAACCATGGCGTTCATTTTGGAATGTAGCAGAATCCTGCATTAGCTTTTGAAGAAACAGGTTAAAATTAACAGTATTATGCCTAGCACATTGGAATCTGTCAAGAAACATGTAAAGTAACAATACTAATGAATAAAAGGGACGCATAATGAGATGCGTCAACAAATCTCACTTGGAGAAAAAATCAGCAATCCACAGCTGTAGCATAAAGTGCAAGTGCATTTCTATTGTAAACATATGAGCATGGTACATGAAAATGCAGCAAATGGCTATAAGATAAAGTGCAGGTGCATAGCTAGCTCAACATGACAACATAGTAACCATATACAGTAGGAAAACAGCAGGGACAGAATAATGCTGTCTAAAGTGGAATCTCTATTGACAGTTACAGGCAGTCAATATATGCAACCCTTAGAATAAAAACATGTTTCAGGCAAGAACCATGAAGTGCAAATTGTAGATCTTCATAAAGACATAAGCCCAAGGCTACAGTATAAGGTGCAAGTGCATTAGACTGTAAACATATCGACCTAGCAGCAATGGACAGGCAGACAAATTAATAATCATAAAGTACAAGTGCAAAAAAATACCGATGTCCTCCTAATATGTGTGTCCATATTCAGATATACGTGGCTACTGGCTCGGGTGCAAATAAGAACCATACGCACCCTAGAATCTAACAAACCAGTATTAGTTGTTGCTTCAAATGCCCACGTAGAGGAGAACCACAAAAAGAAAACACACCTGCACAGTATTGAGACTTGTGGAAAGACAGAAGTAATAAGGAAGGCAATATCAAAAACTAAAATTTAAAATACAGAAGTCATCGTGTACTCGCAAAATCATATCCCCCCCCCCCCCCCCAATACATCAGGAAGGTAAGACAGCCAAAGTGGACCAACAAGAAAGTAAATCAAGTTGGATAACAAAGATGATAAAATTAAAAATAGAGCAGTTCCAGGCCAGGGCAAAAAATCTAAATGATAATCAAGAGAAGCAGTATTGAGTAGCAGGAGACCAGGATCAAGCAAGGCGACAAGGAAAGAGAAAGAGAGGGGTAGGAACACTGAGAAACAGAAGAGTCAAATTCCCACAAAGGTATGCATCCCTTCATCCTCTTCATCCACATTGTGACCATTGGGATATTTAGTATCAAAAGCCAAAATGAGCCTGGTTTCCAATTGTCTTAGTCTCAAAGTGAGATCCCCCCCCCCCTCGGGTCGATCGGCACATGAGCCACAGCAAAGAATGTAAGCAGATGGACATCACTGTCATGTTCCTGCCTGAAATGTTTAGCCATAGGGTAGGTAGGCTCAAAGTTCTTGATTGCTCTGAGATGCTGCAAAATACGGAGCTTAAATATACATGTGGTGGATCCCACGTACCATTTCCGGCAGGGACATGCAAGGACGTACACTACAAAGGGGGCGTCACAGTTGGTAAAATGTTTTAACCTGAATTCACTGCCTGTAAATCGGATGTATAAAAGATTTGCAGGTAGTGGCATGAGGACAGGATTTACATTTTTGGCACTTGGTAAAGCCTTTAGGTAGGCCAGGTAGCCAATTGGTCATGGTGGAATTTTTTTGGACAGGAGATAAGTAACTAGAAACCAGTCTATCCTTTAACGAAGGTGCCTGTTTAAAAGTTAAAGTAGGGCATTTAGGTAGTAATGGGCCAAGGTCTTTGTCCAACCTAAGGATATGCCAATGTTTCGTAACAATCTTACGAACATCATAGGAGGCATTGTTGAATTTCACAATGATGCGAGGGTCATCCTGATCCTTATTTTTCTTCCTACTGGTAGGACCATGTAGTAACAATTCCCTTGAGAGTGCCCGTGCTTTGGAGAAGGCCATTTCAATAATCTTTTTTTGATACCCCTGTTGTAGAAAATCAACGGCAGCCAAACTGCAACAGCGGCAAACTCATGGATATCTGCGCAGTTGCCCCGAAAGCGAATTAATTTGCCATAAGGGATACTGTTCTTACAAGAAAGCAGGTGACAACTCGTTGCATGCAAGGCAAGGCCTGTATTGGTGGTTTTTATATGCAGGGAGGTCTGAATGCCTAGATTGTCTAGTCTTACATTGACATCCAAATATACGATCTCGGTGGAGCTGTGACATTCAGTGAATCTCAGATTTACAGCATTGTTGTTGATACTGTCCACAAAGGATCCCCACTCATTCTCATTTCCCTTCCAAATTATAAAGACATCATCGATGTACCGCCACCAACCAATAACTTGTGTAGGAAAACTGAGTAAAAGTAATTCAGACAAAAAAGTAGACTCCCACCACCCCATGGTCAAGTTAGCATATGATGGAGCAAAAGTACTGCCCATAGCAGTACCTCTAACCTGGTGATAGAAAGAACCCTCAAAAAGAAAAACATTGTTAGTTTAACAGAACAAACGCATATCCAAAATCATACCATTGTGCCCCAAGAAATTCAAAGAACGAGTGTCCAAAAAATGCTTACAAGCGGTCAACGCAGTCGTGTGATCAATGGATGTATAAAGGGAAACGACATCAAGGGTAGCTAGCATTAATCCCTCCTCCCAAGGTATATCAGAAATATGGCTAAAAAATATTTGGTATCACGTAGATACGAGGGCAGGGCCGACACCAACGGAAACAGGGTCTCATCAATGAACTGGACCATATGTTCTAGGGGGGAACCACATAGGGTTACAATAGGCCTGCCTGGCGGGTGGGTCAGGGACTTATGAGTCTTGGGCAAAAAATATATAGTGGGAATGGTGTGGCTGACAGGAACAAGGAACTTGGCCAACTCATCCTCGATAAGGCCTTTCTCGGCCCACTTGGTACACAAAGAGGTGAGCTCCAACTGTATTTATATACCTTGGCGCATCGCCGCAATCTATTCACTACGTATAGCCAGCCTTATGATTACTTCGTCTACTTGCGTTACTGCATCTGTACAATTATTAAATGGTTGTCATTTTCTTCTGTGCTTTTCACACGTGCGATCTTCACTCCGCATATGAAAGTTTTACTTGATTCTTACTTCATCATCAGATTATATATGGTCTATTCATCTTCTCTCTGGTCATCTCTTCTGAGGTGTGTCACTTTCTTCATGTGACGTCCCCAGTCTTTCATCCGTCTTCACATGCTCTTCAGGGATCTTTCCCAAGAGGCTGTCAGTTCTTCGTGGGTACATAAAGAATGGTCTTCTTAATGGATACTTTGCTTGCATCATTACAGGTGTCCTGCTTGTCACCATGTGCAGCTCCCAACATATAGGCAATTTAGGGGCGGGACTTTCAGTAGAGGCTTTTGGCTTCTCCTCGACAGCGAAACTAGAAGAGCGTATTAAGTAATTTTGAGATAAGGAAATCTGTTGTGATGTGCTTGGTGTGAATGCAGATGTTTGAGACTGTATGAGAGAATGTTGGTGTGCCTGAGAGAATGTTTTAGCTGCGAGTGTAGAAATGTCTGTAGTGAAGGTTCCAATGTATGCCAGTTGGAGAGCCCCAGCCTGGGTGATGGGACCCAGTAGTTCATACTTGCCTTCTTAAAGGGACTTTGTGCAACTTGGAATAAAGCTGATTAATGAAACCTACCCAAGATGTCCAAGGATCTTTGATTATTACAAAGTCGATTGGGGGGAAAGAAAGCGGGAAAGAATCCAGGGACAGATGGGTATACCACCCACTTCTATAGAACATTTGAAAACCTCTTGGCACAGCTAGTAGAGGTGCCCAATTCAATGCTGGAAGGAAAGGATAGTCCTCATTCAATCATTCATTCTTGTAGTACATAATATGTGTTATTCCAAAAGAGCAAAGGGATCCAACAGAATGCGCCTCATACAGGCCAATTTCATTAATCAATGTGGATGTGAAAATGTTAACTAAAGTGTTAGACTCCAGATTAAATTAAGTCCTGTCAAGCTTGACGTACCCAGACCAAATTGCATCCGTACCAGGATGCCAGGGGGCGGACAATGTCTGAAAGACTATTAATTTGACACATTTTGCTGAGAACATGAACAAACACCCAGTTGTTCCCTCACTGGATGCAGGGAAGGCGATCGGCAGGGTGGAGTGGGCATTCCTTGAAGAAGCATTAAAGGTGTTTAGATTTGTACCCAACTGTATTTGCTGGCTAAGATCATTATATTCAAACCTGCATCCAATGGTAACAGTTAATGGGGTTACCTCTCGTGAATTTCATTTGCATAAAGCAGGGGGATCTGAAACCTTTGGTTCATATGTTTTGGACTACAACTTCCATCAGCCCCAGCCAGAATAGTCACTGGTGAGGGATCATGGGAGTAGTAGTCCAAAACATCTTGAGAGCCAGAGGTTGCAGACCCTTGGTATAGAGCAACATGACAGGGCTGCTAGAACCCACCCCTGTAATTCTTCCTAGTGATAGAGCCCTTCACAGAAACAAATATGAGAACTTGACGAAATTACTTAGGGTTTAGGGCAGCATAAGAATATAAGATTGGTCTGTTGCGGGGACCTGCCGCCGGGCTGGCGTCTCCATGCGGCGGCCGCCCGCAGCTCCGCTGAGAGGAGAGGGCCAAAATTAGAGACACGGGGGGAGGGCCCCCCGTACCCCCCGCACCAAGTAAGTGATACCAGGCCCGGGGAGGGGACCCTGTGGGCACTCTAAGCGTCCGTGAGGTGAACTTTTCCAGTGCACAACCCACGGTGGTAACTGCCGAGGGGGGAGGCCCATATACATTGCGGCTGCAGTCCCGGGCGGCTTACTAGGCTGAACCTCGACGGCTGCTGGGGAAACCAGTGCAAATCCTCAGACGCAGAACAAGCGCCCACAACCCCAATATGCCCTAAACAATATGGGCACGCGCACAGGACCCACGGTGGTGACTGCCTAGGGAGGAGGCCCTCATTACATATTTCAGCTTTAGTCCCAGGCTACACCAGGCTGAACCTCGATAACTGCTGGTGAAATAAACGCAGATCCTCAAGCGCGGGAACAACCGCCCGCAAACCTGATACACCCTAAACAATACGGACGCGGGCGATCCCTATTGCTCCAGGAGCACCAACACAAGCCTCAACAAGGCAATCATACGAACAGGCCTGGGGATCAGACAGGGGGGATCTGGCCTATACAGGACTGCCAGGACCATTCCTGGTACACGTGCAGAATATCCTGAACTGGGAGCAGACGTGCAGGGACACACTCCCCCCATCTCCTACTGTGCAACATCGCATTTGGCGGCGATACGTGGGAGAACACATTCCACCCTCAACAGCGTACATAACACATGGGCCGCAACGAGAAAAAGGGTTGAGGAGGGAAAAAGACCGGCCCGATGGACACCTTCGCCAGCCCGTAACCGCATGGGGCGGTGGGGGGAGCGCCACAGACACCTGATAGGCAAGAGAGTGAGCAACGCTAGTGCAGAATGGGTTCATGGCGGTGAATGTAGAGTTGGATGATATTGTGGCAACAATTGGATCCCTGAAGGCACGAGTGGAAAAAGAGCGTGCGTATCACGGAGGCAGAAAACAGGATCAGCACGAGCTAAGACACGATTTCACAACACAGCCGCGACATAGCCCACCTCCAAACAGAAATGCACAAAATCCAAAACAAGTGCGAGGATCTCGAATCGAGATCCTGGAGGAACAACATCCGGATCGCCGGGGTTGCAGAGACCTTTGGCAAAGGGCCTATGGAGAAACAGGTGGAAACCCTGTTGAAAGATATCCTAGGAGCAGACTCCTTTTCGGAACACTTCCTAATTGAAAGGGGCCACCGTACTCTAGCACCACCTCCAAAACAAGGAGCTCCCCCTCGCACCATAATAGCACGACTCCTTAACTAAAGGGACAGAGACACCATACTTCGATTGTCCAGGGAGAAAGGAACCTTGCATCATGCACAGAACATTATCCACATATACCCGGACTTTTCAGCTAACATACAAACACAAAGGAGATCCTATGAAATGGTGAAAAGGCAGCTACGGCTGCGCAATGTACCCTATGCTCTCAACTTCCCGGCGAAAATGAGAATACAACACGGGGGGGAAGGGCCCACTTCTTCGAGAACCCCACAGAAGCTATGACATATGTGTACATTTCCATCCCGTTGCCTCCTGGAAATCGGGTGATTGACCAAAATGTGAGACCACAACCGAGAGATGAGAGGCGAGACCCCACGGACTGAAAGGGGGAATTCTGGCCAGCCACCTACCGCCACAAGCAAGAAAAGTATAGTAGCATGGATGGCCTGAACAAAGACTTATGATTAATCGAGCCTTTGGCCTCCGTTGGGGCTAGCCAGATGGCTGCAACAGGCGACCCTCAGGAAAGCTCCACCAGTTCAAGGGAATGACAATAGAAGGGTAGCATCGTCAAGTTGGGGGAGATGATGTGGGTGGGGGACCAAAGTATCTCAGGATGTCTAGCTCCGTTGAGCAGTGTGGGAATGGGGGGGGTGGGGTTGAGGTTCTGGGACTCAGTTGGAAGAGTCCTACAAGTTAAAAACTGTGGTGACATTGCAGCACATGGAACTCTGAGTAACAGTAATACAAAAGACATAACGAGGGAATACAGATATGGCTCACCCTAATGTGATGGCTCGAGGGTTGAAGCTAAACTTTCTTACATGGAACGTCCGTGGTCTGAACAACCGCACTAAGTTGAACAAGGTGGGGACATATATAACCAGACACCATCCCCAGATAATCAGGTTACAAGAAACTCATGCACTCCAGAGGGTCAACGCTGAGCTCCTGAGAGGGTGGGGGCAGCATAGATATTACACTGAATACTCTTCACAGGCAAGAGGAGTACTCACCCTGATCCACCCCCCTGTTGGTTTTCAATTTGGAAAAAGTAAAATAGACCCTTAGGGTCGCTATGTTGTAGTGTGGGGCAGCATTGCGGGGGAGGAACTAATACTGGTGAACACGTATGGTCCAAATGTGGACGACCCTGACTTCTATACAAATGTTATGCAAGAGATATTGTGGGGAGGAGACTTCAACACCATATTGGATATTACTCTAGACCGCTCCACCTCTAAGCACAGGCATCCCACAAAAACAGCTGTTATCCTACAACAAATCCTAACGCAACTAACCATGGTAGACGCCTGGAGAACACTACACCCGCACAAAAGACAGTACTCATTCTACTCTTCAGTGCATGACACCGAGTCTCATATAGACTACTCGCTGGTGTCAGCATCCCTTATGAACCAAATTGATAATAGTGAAATACTTCCCCGTACCCTGTCGGATCACTCCCCTATCCTTTTAGATATGACATTAGGAAATCTAAAACCCCCGGCCAGAAGATGAGGATGCCATCCGATCCTTAAGGACCCAACAGTAGCAGACGCACTACATACAGAGGTAGAATACTTCCTTGAAACCAACAAGGAGTCAGTAGATATGCAACTCTATGGGAGTCATTCAAGGCACGGGTGAGGGGGATCCCGATTTCCAAATCCACAGGACTGTTGAGGTCTGTTAGGGTGGAACTGGCGGAAGTGGAGAAATGGTTGGGAGAATTGGAAATGCGATATACAGCCGCACATGAAGACCACACCCTGGCGGACATCAATAACAACCTGCAAGAGTTCAACAGATTAGCCACCAGGGAACTACTATATATGGCAACTCCAATCAGAGCACGCTGATACGGCGAGGGGAACAGGGCGGGTCGCACCCTGTCCAACCTGTTAAAGGCCGAGAGACATCACACACCAATCTCTAGTATAATAGCGGGGGACGGCACAGTAACCACAAGTGAGGAGGGCATAAATAGAGAATTCACTCATTTCTACACGGAACTATATGCCAATCATGACCTGAAATCAGCCACTGACACTAGAGAATATCTAGACAAAATCACACTCCCGACATTGCCAATAGAGCATAGATTGCTGCTAGACCAGCCCCTAACGGTTGACGAGATAAAGGAAGAAATAAAATCATTAGCCAACGGGAAGGCACCCGGCTCAGACGGAGAGGGGAGCCAAGTTATACAAGGAGCTCAATGAGGAGCTGGCCCCGGTATTACTGTCTGTATGGGAGGAGGCCATGGAGCTGGGAACACTTCCCACATCTATGAGAGAGGCCATAATTATGGTACTCCTCAAGCCCAGACGTCCGCCGAGTGAGATGTCCTCTTACCGGCCCCTATCCCTCAAAGTGCGATGCAAAAAGATTTGCAAAAATCCTGGCCACGAGACTCCTACCCAACATGTCCATGTTGGTGCATCCAGATCAATGCGGATTTATCCCCACCAGGTCAACAGCACTAAATCTCCGAAGGCTGTTCGGTGTTATGGCCCAGATTAAACCCAAAGCCCAGGCAGTGGCCATATCTCTGGATGCCGAGAAGGCGTTTGATTCTGTGTCATGGGCATACTTGTTTATGGTGCTTGAGAAATTTGGATTAGGCCCATACTTTCTACACTAACCCGGGTGCCAGGGTACTGACTAACCGCACCATGTCTGAATGGTTCGAGCTGGGAAGGGGTACGAGACAGCGTTGCCCGTTCTCCCCCATACTGTTCTCCCTTACAATAGAACCAGTCGCTGCAGCAGTTAGGGAACATCAGGGACAGAGGGGTATAAAGATGGCGGGCCTAACCCAGTCTATATCACTATACGCAGATGATACTCTGTTATACGTCCGAGAGCCGGACGTACACCTGGGGCCAGCAATGGAAACCATACATGAGTTTGCAGAGTACTCAGGATATAGAACCAACCACTCCACGTCTGAAATCTTTCCCCTGACCCCTGCCACTAAATGTCCGACCAACACACACGGTTTACAGTGGTCTCCTATTAAGATAAGATACCTGGGCATTATTGTATCAGGAGACAAAGCATCCCCATACTCGAACAACCATGACTCATTGTTAAACACGATTTCCACTAAACTCTGCTTCTGGGCCAGACTTCCCATATCGCTTATCGGCCAGGTCGCTATACTGAAAATGGTTATCTTACCCAAGCTATTGTATGTGTTTACTAATATCCCGATACAGCCTGGTAGACGGTTCTTTGACACCTTTAGATCCATGGCTGTAGAGTTTGTTTGGTGTGGGGGGGGGGGCTGCCAGAATGAATTGGGAAAAAATGGTGGAACCCTATAATAAAGGTGGCATAGCAGCCCAAGACTTCGAATTATATTACCTGGTGGCACAGGCCCAGTTTGTCAGACACTGGTATGATGAACAAGATACCTCACCCCACATCTGTTTAGAAAAACACACAACACATCCAACCGACTTAAGGTCAGTCATCTTCAAAGATAAACACAAGGACGCATATCCAGTCAGCACAACAGTACACGCATGGTCCAAGATTTACCGTAGGCTTGGCCTGGAGGCACAATATTACGCTGAGGCCCCGTTCTGGAACTTCCCCGGCATAGCGCCCACATACGATCCAGATGTGCAGAAAACATGGGACCCAGAGGGAGAATTTAAAATCAAGGACATATTCCCCAACGGCAGATTCATAACATTAGAAGAGTTCAAAACGGGGATGGGGAGGGACGAGTTGATGATATTACAATACCACAGAATGAGAATGGCATTTAAGGCCAGATGGCCACTGTTCCCAGATGAGCCCCCGCCACACCCATGCCTCGTGGCTCTGTCCACCCTGTCGGGAATCAGTGTCTCGGGACTCTACACGGCTACAGGCCAACACTCCAACGGTAAACATGATAAAGGCCTCCTGGGAAACAGATCTGGGCACTACCATAACAGACAGATCCTGGGAGAGATACTGTGAACTGACCAAGAGGGCATCCATGAATGCAGGCCTCCGGCTGATCCAATTTAAGTTGTTGAACAAGTTACACTACACCCCCCTAAAAATAGCGGAATTCACAAAACTGTCCCGGCAGGTGTCAGAAGTGCGGGGCTGAACGGGCTGACTCATTCCACATGTACTGGAGCTGCCCACACATGTGTATTCTGGGGGGAGGTGGCGAAATTCCTGGAAGAGGTCACGCAGGTACCGGCAGACCTCACACCTCAAAAATACCTGTTCAGAGACCAAGGAAAGCGATCAGAGGTAACCAGAAGGCTCTTTAACATTTCGTGTGCAGTGGTCAAGAAGTGCATACTGCAAAAGTGGAAGAGTGCACAGGTCCCAAGTTAATCACTTTCTTAAGGAGCTAATGTATGTTAATGAGTGCGGGGAACACTATGTAATGTCACTTCTGAACACAAGTAAACCAAAGGACATCTGGGCCCAGTTCAGAGTATATTTATGTGAAATGGACTCTACCAGCGGTAGCCAGACAGGACCCAGAAATACGCCAGATCTGTTATACCGCACATTATGTTATGTACTTGAACTAAACATCTGTTATGGACATGTATTGAATGTCGTGTTGTTGCAATGTTGTGTACCACAATCAATAAATAAAGTTAAAAAAAAAAAAGAATATAAGATTGGTCTATTCAGAGATGACATTTTACTTTTTATCCCAAGAACTTTCTCATCCCGGATAGTCCTGTTGATGTAAATAGAAAAGTATGGAGAGCTGTCAGGATACACAACAAACTCAGACAAATCTCTATTATTGCCACTGGGTCTAGGACGAGGTGCAAGTTGGATTACAGGAATTTCCCTTTAAAATATGTGAATAAGGTTTCAAATATTTGAGTGCGAGACTTGACTGTAGAAGCTATATGATAGGATTGTTTATTTATATAGCGCCTATACACAATGTGTTTCAAAGCGCTTCAAGGCAAGGGAGGGAACAAGGGAAAATACAACCACATTCTTACAGGCCATGAACAGTAAGGATGTGAAATTAACTACCGTACTCGGCCTGACGACATTTCAGATAGTGCAAGAGCTAAGACATAGATAAGGAAGGGAGGGGGAGAGTGGGAAGGAAATGGAAACAGACAGGCGACTACCGTACTAGGCCTGATGACATTTCTGGTAGAGCCGGAGAAAAACAAAAGGTGAGGGAGAGGGGTGCAGAAAGGGAAGGGAGGAACAAGCAAGCGACTATCATACTAGGCCTGATGACATTTCAGATAGTGCTGGAGGGGTGGCGGGTAGGAAAAAAGACAGTAATGGTAGGGTGGAGGAAACAGACGAGGTTGCTATCATATTAGGTCGAGGGACAATTCTAAGTGCATAGAAGAAAGTAAGGGGAGGAGATAGGAAAAGGGAGAAGGGAAAGGAGGAGAGAAAAGAAAGTAAGCAGTCAAAAAGAGTAGAGAAGAAAGAGTGGAGAGCGGATACAATTGCAGAAGTCAGTAGTAACAAATAATGTTGCAAGCCAGGATACAAGATGAAGATGGGAACAGCATGATTCAGGGCCACCATGAGTACAAGATGCAAACAAAGTCCAGCATGAGAGTTGAGAGAGTGATGCACCGTGAATGAATGAATGAAGTCCATAATTCAAATCCAGCATTGGCCACAAGACAGTGATGGTAAAGGAAGGCACCAGGTGGGAGGGGCTTGCTAAGTGGTTTAAAAGAGCAGCAGGCAGGAAGGTACCAGGTGGGCGGGGCTTAGGCCAGGTGACCTAGATCCACTTGCACCTGCTCCCCCATCTGCAAAGGAAAAGAAGCTGGAGGGCTCCTAAAGTAGGGAAACAGAGCGGCAAGTAGGAAGGCACCAGGTGGGCAGGGTGTTAGGGAGAATTCTCTGTATAGGCTAATTTCCCAAACCTAGTTAGTCCCCCAGCAGCTTTGCTGGATTTTTGGGGTTTATTTTTTTCTCCTGCTAAGAGTGAGAGTCTTTTTCTCCCACTCTTAGACATGATTTGAGATATCCTTTGACTTTGTAACATGTTTTATGGGCTATGGGGTCTTTTACTCCTTAAGGTTTCATGTATTTTTGCTAAGAGTGTTACACAGCATCCTCAGTGCAGTAACACAGGGGTGTCATAGTGACCCCCAAACAGACTCCATACCCTGGGACTGACTACTGTCTCCCAGGGCATGTAAAGTCACTATTGACTTTAATAGTCTTAAATTGTGAACAGAACCAGTACAAACCATCATATTGTGGAAGTACTGGCAGGGGTAATTAGATTGCCCCTTGGTCTGTTTTTCGAGGGGGCACTGTGCAGTCCCCCCTCGTCGAGTTTCTGGCTGGTAGCAGTGGTTACCACGCGAAATATTCCACCGGAATATTTCCTATGGGATTTTCCCATTCATTTTAAACGCACCACTTTTTTGGTGCAATGTTAAAGATACCGGCGGGTTATTTATTTAATATTTATTCCCCGGTTGGGTCTTTTTGCCAGGACTCGGTTTTAAAATGGCGTTTGTGTTCGCCTCTGTAACTCCAACCCAAGTCGAGCTCTTTGTTCCACTTTTTGGCGGGCTTCTACACAGAAGCCTCCAAAAGTGGTGACACTCTGTCTGGGTCTACAGGATGTGTGGGAGGGGGGTTTAGGCACCTTGGACTGAGTTGCCTCGGCAACTCAAGTCGCACTCTTGTGTGATTGGCCCAGTGGTGAGCCGCCCGGCTCACCACTTAGCATGTTTGAGTGACAGCTAGGACTGATGAATGGGGGTTTTCTGCATAAAAGCAGGGCTTTGGGGACTGGAACTTCAGAAGTCACCACAGGACCAAAGAATCCGAAGAGGGAGAAGCTGAGCCGACCTGCAATGACGACACCACCGGTGGAGCCCTGCTGAACCGTCTCACCACTTCCCAACGACAGAGAAGATCTTCATCCCGGAGAGGAGTCTTCCTCTGAACTGGTGGGGATAACCAGTTCGCCCTCTTTTTCGCCTTCCTGGATCGTCCTGTGGTCGAATCGCCCATGCCAAGCACCCTGGCGACCAGATAGCCACGCTTCACCACTATCGCGAATAAAAGGGTAGTAACCTTTTAACCGGGAAACTCCACGGCTGGTTTCTTCCCTGGCAGTGCAACGACCTCCAGCTTTCCTCCACGTTGAGATCTTCTCTTCCCCTGGACGAAGCACCGACTTGCACCCGCTGCCAGGAACAACTGCCCCCGCTGGAGCTTTCTCACCATTTCAGGTACTGTGTCCCGCCTGGTCTCCCTTGCAACAGACTGTTCAAGGTGTCCCGTAAATCCTTGACTTTCTATCCTGGGGTGACTTGGGACCTTCTAACTAACTTTTCCTGAACTGATCCAACCCTTTTTGTACTACCTGCAAAGACTCTTTAAAGTACTATTCAACTGTGTGATCTTGGACACATTTCGCCTTGCTCTCTCCAAGAGTGGGCCTGGCCTATGACTTTCTTGCTCCTCAGTAGACTCTGCCTTTTCTGACTTGCTCTGGTTCTCTTAAAGTGTTGGTATTATGTATTTTCCTAATTCTGCCTTTTTCCCTCCCTTTTTAACTAACTTATTGGAGTGCCATCTTAGGTTAAGCGCTCACCTCTGTCTGCAAATAAGTGGTGTTTTAACTAAGACTTGTTCAATAAGTAATCAGGGATGTATATATATTAATAGCAACTGTGTTTGAACTTGCTTGCTATAGTAGTGTTAGTGTATTTTACAAAATGTGTGTTTTTTTAAATAAATAAATATATACTTTTATACCAAAGCTCTGGTCAGTGTTTTCTTGTGCTACTGTATTTTGGTACCTATCTTGTATACTCTATATACTGTCTAACCCTTCTTGAGAGAAGTCTGGCTGCTCAGCCACAGCTACCAGGTAAATCTAGGTGGTACAGACTGCTACCAATTGGGTTTACTGCCAACACCTGTAGTCCTAAGCCTTTTGCAGTGGTCCCTAAGGGAACTGCACAGGTTTCTGCCTAACACAGGGCTTGCTAAGTGGTGAAAAAGAGCAGGAAGCTGGAAGGCACCAGGTGGGCAGGGCTTAGGCCAGATGACCTAGATTCACTTGCACCTGCTCCCCATCTGCATCATAGAACCTCAATTTCCCACTACTATGGAACTGTCTGAAAGCAGACATCGGAAGATGGAGGACATTAGGGTTGGGATGGGATGGATGGGTAGACACAATTAAATTGAACATCCTCCCATGGTTACTCTTCTTTTTAATAATAATAATAATAATTTGGCATTTATATAGCGCTACGAACCCTCAGGTATCTGAGCGCTGCTTATTATTACCCACGGTGTGTGGTACTCTTCTTTTTCATATTCCTACCAGTTTTGTCCCAGGACGTTTCCTTGCAGAGGTGAAAAGGGAACTCTTGGCATTTCTTTGGGACCGAAGGAGGATGAAGATCGCCTACAATCGGCTGGTGATATTTCATAGCTGTTAATCTCAGAAACTTGTATTTTCACCTAAAACTATCCTGGTACAGGGAATGGGTGGAGCTGGAGATCACAACTATGCACCCAGTTACATTAGGAGAGTGGTTATGGATCTAAAGGTAACGTTTGCTGACAAGAGTGGTGAGACATCCCACACTAGGGCCACTGTGGGAGATTTGGCGAGAGAGTAGGATTAAAAGCAAACTGTCCATATGCCCATCTCCCTTGAACCCATTATGGGCCCCTCCTTTCCTGGGAGAAATTGAAAACCCAGAGAGATTCCAAGTCTGGTTTGAGAGCGGGTTAGAGATGACAGGACAGTTACGGTGAGAGAGACAATTCCTGGATATAACCACAAAGTGTTAGGAAGCTTCCAATTGTTCTCTGTTTGCAGTTGAAGGGTGTTCTGGAAGGCAAAAGTCTTGCACACCTGACGGAATTTGAACAGCTATCTATGCCTGTATAAAAGATACCTAGATGGAGGTAGCAGATGTGCCAAGGGTACCATGGGAAAAGGGTCTGGGAACTCCCTTGATAGAGGAAGTATGGTAGTAAAAGTGCAGGAGGGTACATCAAGTCTCAGGACTGTACAATACAAAATGCACAGGATAAAGCCATTTCAAAGATAGACAGCCTCCAGTCCAATTTGCAAAGATGTCCTCTATTTGCCCAGCTCAATGTTGAAAAGGATGTGGCGCAATGGGAACCTTTTCCATGTGTGGTGGGCTTGTGCCGTGATAGAGATATTGGGTGGTCCTTTCCTGGTTAAAGGAGATAGGTGTGGGGGCAGGGGGGTCAAATGATGGTGCTTGAGTGCATCTGATATTACTCAGTAATCTAGAGCGAAAAGGGGAGAGAATAAAGATACCACACATGACATTCTTTTCTTGCTGCTACGACTGTATAGACCAGAACTGGAAGAAAGGTGCCCCCCCACCCCTTTCCCCTTCCGAGGAAGTCTGAATGGATTAGAAAAGCAAAAGAGTTCTATCGAATGAAGAAGTTAACAGAATGAATGAACGAGAAAGATGCCTTATAAATGGAATGGTTCCCCTTCTGGTCCAAACATGGGGACTATAGATTTGGACTAGAGATTTAGGAGAGAAAAAGGAGATATGTTTGAGGGAGGCAGCAATCCCAGCAAAATAAATTCATGACGAAATGACATACAAGACCTGTATAAAAGAAACAAGGTTAGTTTAAATAATGCTTGCTCGGGAAGAGAAAGGAGGAAAGAAGGGTAAATGTTACAAAGATAAAACATATTGTTAGATATGTGGCAGCTTCATGACTGTTTACTGAATCATGGATGTCCTCTGATTTAAACAAAAATTAAATAAGTATAAAACTAATTTTCTTTAATTCCCCTAATGAAGTTTACTACATAGTTTATTTATTTAGACATTTATATAGCGCACCGAACCCTGAGGCATCTGGCCGCTTTAATTTAAGAAGGTGGTTACAAAGATTACAAAGTGCAGTAATACCCAAGTACACACATTGGAAAAGCCTAACCTCATGTTGCAAGGAGACTACATCAAGGCATGCAGTTACAAATGGTAAAGTCCAGGTATATGACATGGGAAAGCCTGACCTCATGTTTTTATTGCAATTGTATAAACTGTCGAATTGATTAGCAGGCAGATCGTTATAACTGTTCACACACAGAACAGTGCTGTCTTGAAAAATTCAATCATACAAAAAAACATAGTACATACAAGCAGCTAAATAATAAAAGCTAGTGCAACACAACTTTATGTGTGTGCCTTTTCAGTGTTGGTATTAGTGAGACAAAGTGTTTCTTGTCCCAGTGATACATTACAAAGGAAATTAGCTTGCATTAAATGGTTGCAAGGACTAAACCTTGTGGGTAGGACGCACCCCCACCCCCTGATCTAATAAAGGCAGCTACATCAGAGCATGCAGTTAGATATGGTAAAGTCCAGGTACATGAAATGGGAAAGCCTAACCTCATGTTGCAAGGCGGTTACATCAGCACATGTGGTGATAAATAAGAAGGGTTCGAGAAGATGGGAGAAACAGAGTGCCATGGGTAAGCAGAGAGAGTGGAGGAGGGTCGGGATAGGAAAGCAGGGTGGAGCAGCACAATGCACTCACGGGGCCAACCAAGTTTGCGAGCAAGAGCAGACAGTGCAGCCAAGGCGAGCAACAAAATTTGAATTAGTGACAGCAGTTTACAGCAAGCCCAATGAACTGGCGGGAAAAGGTGAGAGACACAGTGCAGTCACAGGCTGTGGAGTGATCATTGCAGGTGGGCAGGGAGCAAATGAGGCACATGCTATGGGTAAACTGGTAGTAAAGTAGGGCTTAGTGAAGCCACAATAAGTGATGTAAGTTATAACAGGCACAGAGAGCATGTGGAGGCATCTGCAGGAAAGTACAGCCAGGGTGTAGTTGTCTAACATTAAGATGGTATAGATGTGATACATAGTTGGAACAATGTGCAGGACATAACATTTTGCAGTGGTGGAAAGGCAACAGAAGCGTAAGCGAAAATCACAATGAAAATATATAGTAAAAGCAATGTCGCCGATAGGCGTAAGGCCATGTCATAGTTAACGAATAGTGAATGTCAGTGGAACGGTACCAGGACTAGGGATGTCGCTGAGGTCATCTGAGCACCACCGCTATAGGCTACGAGTAGTGGAGTGGCAGTTAAACTCGTAGTTGCGGGCAGTAGTCCTGGACGGCGCCCTAAGTGGAGTGTGCTGGGCACTTGGTGGAATAAGGTGGTTGTTTGAAGCTGACTGGTATGCCAAGGACTTTCTGCCAAAACTCAGCCGACCGGCAAGATGGGGAATACATAATGCTAGATAGTGAATTGTCTGGCGAGGCGCATGATTTGTGCCTTAGGTGGACACCTAGCTACTACGGTATTAGAGTAGGTATAGGGGAGTACTCAGAGTAGAAGCTTACCTAGATTAGGTTTGCAAACTCCTGGGGGACCGAGGTTAGTTTTCAGGTGCAAGGTAGGGAGGGACGTTCACTCGTTCCACACGGCTGCGACATGCTCGGACAGGAGCCTTCGATGTCTGCATTAGATGGGAGGGCCGGCTTTCGCCTACCGCTCCTCCTAACTGGCTGATATGGGGTTGGGCACCCAATCAGATTGAAGAAGCAGGCTTTGTTGATTCAAACTCGACAAATTTTGGTGGCTGACATCTTTCCAAGGTAAAAGCAGACGTGCTTACAATACATCACTATGAAAACCAGGTCTTCAGTAGCAAGTTGCACCCGCAATCACAGACTAAATAAGGCGAGGCAATTACAATATTGCAAGGCTCATGAATGCTCATAAAGCAGATAAATGTGATATGAGCAGCAGTGGGGGTGATGAAGCAACGAGGGCTTGCCTTATGATACCTGCAAGTGGAGGTAGCTGTAGGTACGCTGCTCCTGCAGCGCACTGTGCTCATGGGCCGTCCTAGGCCAGGAATTGGTTAATGAATTCCAAAATCCTGGGGTCTTCTACAGAATTTGCTAAAATTGCAAATCCATAGGGTTTTACTCTGGATTCAAGACTATCTTTTATACCTCACATTATTTTTCTGGGAAAATCTGCAATTTGCCATCTGTGAAATACTATGATTTCCTGACCACCAGTCTTTTAGTGCAATTCCTTGGTTTATCACCAATTGATTTTGGAAAATCTGTTTTAGTTTGCATTCCGCAATCATACATGGCTCAGCTAAAAGCTGTTTTTCATACAACGGTCTGGTTGCTGGTGAAAGGAGATTTGAGCATGGTACCCGTATTTTACAGTCTCTTCACTAGTTACCAGTGGATTCCAGATCACTTTTACACATTTTAATTGATTATTTGTAGAGGGATTCATTTTCAGCCCTCTGTTTAATTAGCTGACCAACTGAACATTTCTGGAAGATAGAGGTCTCTGCAAGCAAGAAACTCTTCACTTACAAGTGGAGAAATTTAAGAGTATCTATTTTGAAAAGATCGGTCTTTGGTGCGGCAGTGCTACATTGGAACTCACTGCCTCAAAATGTACGCAAATATTCTGACTGAGATTTAGGAAAGCTCTGAAAAACTGGCTAGATAACTTTCACAATGTTTTGATTATATGGTTCACTCTATTCTTAATTGTGTGTTGCTTTGATTTGCTTTTTATTGCCTGTATTTTATGCTGTATGGTTTTATTGTGTTTTAGATATGCTAACACTTTGTGCAGTGCTCAGGACGCATTTGTGCCTTGTTTGCAATATATAAACACTTTAAATAAATAGTTGTCTTTATATGTTGTTCCCCATCGGTACAGAATTGGTGATAAACACATTTCCATTGAAGAAAAACAGTACATAACTCTGGATGAGGGAGGATAGGTAGAACTCACAACTGTGAGAAACCAGAAGGTGTCTCACCCGCTAGTCCTTGGATATGTGGAGATCGATCTATGTATGTATGTCCCTCCCTCCCTCCCAATCTCTCGCTCCCTCGATCTCTCTCTCTCGCTCCCTCGATCTCTCTCTCTCGCTCCCTCGATCTCTCTCTCTCGCTCCCTCGATCTCTCTCTCTCGCTCCCTCGATCTCTCTCTCCCTCGATCTCTCCCTCTCCCTCCCTCGATCTCTCCCTCCCTCCCCTGATCGCTCTCTCCCCCTCCCTCCCCTGATCCCTCTCTCCCTCTCCCTCCCTCGATCCCTCTCTCCCTCCCTCCCCTGATCCCTCTCTCCCTGATCCCTCTCTCCCTCCCTCCCCTGATCCCTCTCTCCCTCCCTCCCCTGATCCCTCTCTCCCTCCCTCCCCTGATCCCCCTCTCTCCCTCCCTCCCCTGATCCCTCTCTCTCCCTCCCTCCCCTGATCCCTCTCTCTCTCTCCCTCCCTCCCCTGATCCCTCTCTCTCTCTCTCTCTCTCCCTCGATCCCTCTCTCTCTCTCTCTCTCCCTCGATCCCTCCCTCTCCCTCCCTCCCTCCCCTGATCCCTCTCTCTCCCTCTTCCTCCCTCCCCTGATCCCTCTCTCTCCCTCTTCCTCCCTCCCCTGATCCCTCTCTCTCCCTCCCCTGATCCCTCTCTCCCTCCCCTGATCCCTCTCTCTCTCCCTCCCCTGATCCCTCTCTCTCTCTCCCCTGATCCCTCTCTCTCTCTCCCCTGATCCCTCTCTCTCTCTCCCTCCCCTGATCCCTCTCTCTCTCCCTCCCCTGATCCCTCCCTCTCTCCCTCCCCTGATCCCTCCATCTCTCTCCCTCCCCTGATCCCTCTCTCTCTCTACCTCCCCTGATCCCTCCCTCCCCTGAACCAGAAGGTGTCTCACCCGCTAGTCCTTGGATATGTGGAGATCGATCTATCTCTCTCCCACTCTCAATCTCCCACTCTCAATCTCCCACTCTCAATCTCCCACTCTCAATCTCCCACTCTCAATCTCTCAACCTCTCAACCTCGATCTCTCCCTCTCCCTCCCCTGATCCCTCTCTCTCACTCCCTCCCCTGATCCCTCTCTCCCCCTCCCCTGATCCCTCTCCCTCCCTCCCTCGATCCCTCTCCCTCCCTCCCTCGATCCCTCTCTCTCCCTCCCCTGATCCCTCTCTCTCCCTCCCCTGGTCCCTCTCCCTCCCCTCCCTCAATCCCTCTCTCTCCCTCCCTCCCTCCCCTGATCCCTCTCTCTCCCTCCCTCCCTCCCCTGATCCCTCTCTCTCCCTCCCTCCCCTGATCCCTCTCTCTCCCTCCCTCCCCTGATCCCTCCCTCCCCTGATCCCTCCCTCCCTCCCTCCCCTGATCCCTCCCTCCCTCCCCTGATCCCTCCCTCCCTCCCTCCCCTGATCCCTCCCTCCCCTGATCCCTCATCTCCCATTGGATCCAGACCAGTGCAGGAGGATCACCTGGTTGAGGGGGTCTTCAGGGAGTGGGACACCTGATGGTGGGACGCAGTATTCTTTCCCCCTCCTTTAACACCTTTACACAAAGGAACAGCATTTTCCGAACGGCAGCTGAACGAGGGCAGAAAGGTGGCAAACTGAGAAGGGAGAGCAAGGAGAGATACACCCTTGACCTTTCTGGAGAGAACCGTTACTTTCCAGAAACCTTCAGATTAAAAGGCGCAAGGCCGGGAAACCAGACGAATCCTGTACTGTGTCGAGTCGGGGAGGAGCAGCAGCCACTGTGGTACCATCCTTGGCTCCAGGATCAAAGCAGCACCAGAGAGATCAACACAGCCGGTGAGTTGGGGAGACCGATGCAAAACTGGTCTGTGTTGAAGTCAAGTTTACAAGCTGCAACATTGTATGAAGAGCAAAGAATATAAAAGCGTGTGATGAAAGACGCAAGTAAAGCTCAATAGCCGAGGGCTGTTTGAACTTGAATATGAATCGAAGAAGGTACGAGACAAAGTAACAGTGAGCCGGCACCGCAGGTGTGCTCAATCGAAGGTCTCTGTGTGATGTACCCAGACAAGAAGTGGCAGAAACAAAAGCAAAACATTGAAATCTATGGAAAGTAACTTAATCGAAGTGGTCCTGCAATGGTTTAAGAAAAATTCATTGCACAATCGAAAATCTTCAAATTTTGACAAGCAAAGAAAGTGAGATTATAAGGTCCGAGCCCGATCGAGGGAGACCAATTGTGAACTTAGGTTTAAGGGGGTCTGAGCCCAACTCAAGGAGACCTGTGATGAACAGTAAACCCGAGAACTTGTGAATGTGAAAATCCTGATGAGAAAGGAACTTTGGTATTACTTTGTTACGCCAGGCCTCTGAAATAAGACTTTTATTGGGAAAGAGACTTTGGCACAGAAGGCCCAGATACCTATGTTTTGAACTGCATTCTCGTGGCAGAGAAGCCAGAGTGTTCGAAGCTCGAGTGTGCCACCTTGTCCTGTGCTGAAAACGTAGGGAAGGGAAGCCAACTGCTCAACTACCCTGACATTGTTTCTGGATTACTTTTTTTTTGTTGCATACATCGTTAGCCCACACGATTTGTATTTAGAAGTAAGGATTGGCAATAGGTTTATTAGTGTAGGCCCTTTTATTTTGACAGACTCCACTAGGTCAGAGTTATTATTTGATGGTAGTAGCTTGCTCCCATCCTTAGATTTTGGGTTAGAAAGGCGTTCAATCAACCCACTGAAGTTCAATAAACGCCCTTGAACTGTGATCACTTGGTGTCCGTCTTCACTGTTTGGTACGATACCTTCCTTACACCACCCAGACCAAAAAACACTGGAGCATCGCACACCTAAAGCAGGCGTCTTGACTAGACAAGGAATCTAGGCAGAAGTTGATGGAAAATGTGTGAAGAGGGGATCTGGTACAGCTCATACTGAGTCCAAATCACCTGCCTGCACGAGCCGCAGCGTAACCAAGAAATAGTTGGTCATCCTTCCAGATGTTCCTCGTCTTAAAGTCTTAGTAGCTGAGAGCCCTCTCAGGGTCCAAACAGCGAAACTACTCCACCCTGAACGGATGAGGTTGTGGGTAAAACACAAGAAAAGGAATCTGTGTGAGATGAAAATCTTTCAGGGCCTTGAGAATGAAGGATGGCCTTACTCTCAGAGAATGAATGGGCTCAAACAGAGCAGACATGAGAAAGGCTACACAATATTTAAATCCCACACGGAACAAACCAGCATGTAGTAAACTGGTTACACAAGCCTAAAAAATACAGCATAACAGTTGGGATAGTGAAAACAAACCCTGCTCAGAGGTCCTCTTAAATACCAAAATAGAGGCAGACCAACTCCCACATCCTGTTGACACTGGAGGTAAAAATGACTCGTCCCAAACGGCGAAAAGGCTGTCCTGCACTTCCACCCATGGGAGGCTGTGTGCCTATTAAGGGTATTCACAGCGTTATCTGTTCTGGAAAGATGGGAAGCAGACAGACATTGGTCTCCAGAGCCCAGAACTGTGGTCCCTTGTATAGAAGCAGCAATCCCACACCAAATCATTGTTTTGTCCCATGCCCACACCGAAGGGAGAAATGATACCAGATGATTTGCATTTTCAGCATAAAGATGTTTCCCTGTGCCTCAGTAGGGAACCACAGTCTGCTCACTGTCCGATCAATCAGGAGGGTACCCGATTGATCGGTTGACACCTAGGTTGCTGAACAGGATCTCGTCTCAGCACATTGTCTCGCTGGGATTACCCAGTGACAGTTGGGAAAGATTTTGTTTTTGCACCTTTCCCTCCATAGATATCTAAGAGGCCCCATTCTTTTGTTGGTTTTGAACCCTGTCCCGACTTTTCGGAGGTAAGTAAAGCCCTCTGCTTTACTTTCCCTTACCCGGTAAGCTCATTCTTATGGGGAAACTGACTAGTTCAAGACTTTCAGTAGTGAGAGACTATGAGCCTTATAAGTGTGCCGGTCTGGAAACAATGGTGCCGGTAAGCTTACCGGCACTGTTTCTGGACCAGCACACTAAGGGTTTGCCTGCCGCAGCCGCTGTGTCCGACAGGTCTGACCCTGCCGGGCACATCCGTCACGGAAGCACCAGCATGGGACTCTATGGGAATGGGGACTTACAATTTACCGGCGCCAGACTTCCCAGGCCACCGGGGTTGTAATCCCCCGGTGTTAAATTATTACGGGTCTGGTGGCAACCTGCCGTTAGCACCGGCACGGTTACTGCCAGACCCGTAATGAGGCCCTATGTCTCTCTTTAGGAACCCACTCATTAAATAAATGTTACTACCCCTTATCGTCTATTGCACTTATTGCTTGTAAATACAATTAAGCTAGTTTTTAACATTGGAAATATGGTTTCTCAAATAACAGTATTAATTACTGATATAAAGTGTGCAGCCATCACTGTGGGTTGACACCCTTAGTCTCCTATGATTAGTCTAGTGCCACAAGCCAATCCTGTACATCAAGGGCCTGGAGGAGCTGAGCCACAGTGACCACTCTGAACTTGGCATTGCACAGATACAAGGTCAGCAGCCTCAGATCGAAGATGGGGCCCCCAGCTTACTTTGGTACTTGATAGTAGACTAGCCCCTTCACACCTAGGCAGGAGGCACCCACCCTATAGCGTCTTTACAAGGAGTTGACTTATGTCCTACAGCTGCAGGAATTGGAAATGGGGAAGGGGGCGAGAAGGTGGATCGCAGGTGGGGCATTCCTTGAATGAAAAGGAAAGGCAATAACCATGCAAAATGACTGGTAAGACCCAGGCATAAGAAGTGGTGCGCTGCCACTGCCCATCTTGCAGGGTCATCCCCCAGCCCACAAGCGGGGTAGGTACAGGCCTACTCAGGGGGGTGCTGGAACCCGGAACCCAGAGTGGGAAGTATACAAAGGAAGAAAATGCTGGAAAAGATAAAACCTGAAGCTACTCAGTATCTCGAAGTAGGAATTCCAAATCAGAGAGGTTTGTAGAAACTGGGAGTTAAGCCTAAAGGAGCGGGACTTACATGAGGCAGTAGCAGAGGCAGCTTTTGGTGCTGGGGTGGGGGGCAGATAATAGGGCACCAGCAGGAGGCTTGGGGTGTACTCCGCCACTGAGGTGTACTGTAGAACCTCCCTAAACACGGGGGGTGGGGGGAGGTAATAAAACACAGTCCAAGGATTCCCATCTGTGGATAAAAAGTGGAGCCAGAAAAGCTGACCCGTGGCAGAAGGGTGAAAACATATTGACTGCCTGAATAGGAGCCTGAACAAGGAGGAGGAGAAATATGAATGCACCTATTGAAAATCCTGAAGACACTACGCTCCAGGATAGGCCTTTTATGACTCCTGAGAAAGCCTGCGTCCAGAAGGGACTTATTGGCATCCACATCAGTTGATGAAACACCAGAATACCTGGCAGCCAAATATAGATTGGCACTGACTGACCTACTTGATTGTGTGGCTCCATTAAAGCTGAAAATTGTTAAAGAAGATGGTTCTTACTAGCCTTGATACACAAGCAGGAAAAGAGTAGAGCTGAGCAGCTATTGTTAAAAAAAAAAAAAAAAAAAAACCCTAAAAAAATAAGGATTCTTGGAAAACATTGGGTAGGCTCCACAGAAGTGAAATCTGTGAGGCTAAACGGAATTACTATAACACTCAAATAGCAAATTCTAAAAATAGTACAAAAAAGCTTTTGGAAATCTTCAATGGTTTGGGAAAGCCCACCAAAGAAGACTGTTGCAGTTCAGAAAGCATTTGCAAAGAAAAATACAGTCGGCTCAAATTATAATCACAGAAAACTGCACAAAAGTAGAAAGAAAGGCTAATGAATTTCCACGGGAGAATCCGGTGGGCTTTACTGAACCTCCTTTTTCATTCCAGAAAGTTGATATACCCAACAGGATTCTGACACTTAAGACCATGTAACCTACGTCAAGTCCAGGAGACTTCTTTCCTGTAAAGATTATCCTGGACAAGGCCAAGCTTTTTGCACCGTTTTTGGTGTGTTTTACTTATGCAACTTTTGATCATAATGAAGTCCTGGGATCTTTTGAAAAAGGTGGTGGTAACTCCACTGCTAAAAAAGCCAGGGAAGGATTGCAAGAATGAATGTAACCTGAGCCCTATGACAAATGTACGTTTCTGCTGAAGATTATCGACAAATCCACAGTGATGCAGCTACAGGAGCATTTGGAGAAATATAAGATACTTCACTAAAACCAGTCAGGCTTTAGAGCCCATCATGGTACAGAGAGCACCCTGATAGACTTCCACACAGGGATGTTGGGTATAATCGATAGAAGCAAATCGGGGCTGCTGATGTTATTGGATCTGTCGGCAGCCTTCGATTTGGTGAACCACGATTTGTTGATAAAAAAAGGCTTGCAGTCATGGGACACTGCTCAGAAGCAGTAGTTAAATGGATGGACTCATTTCTTAGAAATAGAAATAGGATGTCTAAGATTTACTGGGGAGAGGAAAGCTCTGAATCATAATGTATTACATGTGGAGTCCCACAGGGGCTTGACTCTCCCCAGTTCTTTTTAATGTATTCTCTCACCCACTATGTGACTTAATGAATGAGCTGGGTATCTGTTTTACCAACTACGAGGACGATACCCAGTTTGTCAAGGAACTAAGCAGGGACTGTGATATGGATTCCAAGGAGGTTTCAATTATCTATGAATCAGTCAAGGTTTGAATGATGGTTAATGAATTGTGTATTAATGGATCTAAGACAGAGTTTCTTCTATTTGGGTCTTCACAATCGCGAGCAAAACTGAACACAGACTATGTAGGCTTCCATATTGAGCAGCAACTGATTCACACTGCTACCGAAGTTAAAACAGTCAGTATCGTTCTTGAACCTTCTTTGAGCTCAGAAGCCCATACCAGTAATATTGTGAGCAAGACAATACCACCTGAGACTGATCCGTTTAGTTAAACCTTTCCTTTCTCAGGCAAACTGGACCACTATGACTAGAGCAATACTAATGCCAGATTGGATTATTGCAATGCCATTTTGAGTGGCGCTAATAAGGGGTGCCACCACAGGAAGCAGGTGCTGCAGTCCGTATTGTGAAGAGTATTCCGAGAGGTGACTATTTCAGAGTATAGAAAGGATATCCATTGGCTGACCATTGAAGAGAGGATTTCTATTAAAAAACATGATCACCCATAAGTGTTGTATAGTTCAGCCCCTTCATATCTATGAGATGGTCTTCAGCTACAGCAATCTTGCAGGGTCACTAGGTCCAGTGACTCTATGCTTCTTCAATGCCCACGTATTAAACAGGTTAGGGGTAGCAGTCGTTTGTTTCCAGTACAGGCAGCCTCGGCATGGAATAAATTACCCACTGATTTGAGGCTGGTTGACACTTTTGTTTAAATGAGATGACTAATGCTGGCTCAGTTCCTTTTCAGTCTTTTTGCACCCCGATGCCTGCAGGCTTTGGCGCATTATAAGAAAATAGTATTGATAATCTTTTTTTTCCAACATATGTTTATTGGCATTTTTGTTATAGTAAAACGAAACAATCAACATTAAGAAAAATATGATAACGCCCCCCTGCACCCCCCTACTTCCCCCTGATCCTGGAGCCAGATGTACTGTCTCTCTCGTTCTGCATGTTGCCCATTGGGCCAACCTATGGCCTTGATCCATTCATTACTTTTCACATTGGCCAAGTCACTCGTCTTCGTCCTCTCCCATTCATGGATCAGATTCCTCTTGCGAGTCAATGATTTCCAACAGGGTCAGCACCTTGGGACACCATGCTCTAGTCTTTCCCCCTCCGAGGAATGCCAGGAGTGTGGACCAGTCTGTTGCAAACTTCAAATGATCTTCCTGTATTGAATGCGTGAGCCAATCCATGGATACCACTGACCATATTTTGGCAATCCACTCATGTTCTTGGTGGGGGGGAGGGGGGCGGTGCTTTCAACTTCCACCTACATGCCAACGCCATTACTGTCGACATCCTCATTATTACGTATACTTTACAGAGTGATTTCGTAGGAATTTCGACCAGAATCCCATACATGCAAAGCATATCTAGTCCCCCCGTTTTCCCCTCCCACCACCCCCAGGACCTGCTTTATAGCTTGATGTATGTATCTCCAATATGTGTCTAGCTTTGGGCAGTCCCACCAGATATGGGCCCACATACCGACCCCTCCACAATCTCTCCAGCACTTTGGGGAGGAATATGGGTACATTTTAAGGAGTTTGAACGGAGTTAAGTGCCATTGAAACATTAATTTTAGCCATGCTTCACAGACCTGTAAAGATCTATTGAGTTTAGGAATCTGATTCCACAGCCTTTGCCCCTCTTGATCCCCTATGTTTGTGCCAGTATCTGCCTCCCACTTACTCATAAAGGCCCTGTTTGGAGAATTTCCCCCTTCCTTTATATATTTATATATGGGTGTCATCAGGCCCTGTGCCCGGAGTGGGTATCTAAATATTTTTCAAAGGGTGTTGGGGACTGTGAACCTGCTTTTTTCAGTTCTGGGTGGGATAACTAGTACCGCAGCTGCATGTATCCATACCTATGTCTCTCCTCCAGTCCAAAGTCTGATTTGCATCGCTCGAATTCTTTAACCTTGCCGCCTACAAACATGTCTCGCACCATTCGACAGCCGCCTTGATACCATTGCTGAAATACCGAGGTACCGCAGCCCGGAGTGAATTGAGGATGTTCAAATAGCGGTGTGTAGGGGGATGGGAATGTGGTAACCTGAGCACATCTCACCGCGTTGTCCCATGCCTGTCTCGACGTCGAGGTAATTTTACTGGCATACATTTCGGGGGTTCAACCTTGCCTCCGTTTCCATAGCATTTCCTCTAAGCGTCCTGCCACCACCGCCCTATCCATCCCCCGCCATATTTTATCCCTGTCGTCTCTTTGCCAGTCTTTAAGGATTCTAATTTGGGATGCTTTATAGTATGCTCTAAAATCTGGCTTCCTCCATACCTACTTGAGAGGTTGGCGTTTTCATGAGGGATGCAGAGAATCTCGGGTGCTTATGATTCCAGATGAATCGATTAGTGGTCTTCTGTAAGGCACTAAAAAAGGCGCGCAGTAGGTCTACCGGCAGTGCGGCGAATAGATATAGCAGTTGCGGCAGTATCGCCATTTTTAAGATGTTTACCCGTCCCATCCACGAGTTAGAGAGTGGCCCCCATTCTATCAGCTTGGATTTAGTCTTTTCCAGTAAAGGTGGGTAATTTGCCTGGTATATTTCTTCAATAGTTTTGGTTAAATATACCCCCAGATATGTAATCTTATTACCAGCCCATCTGAAGGCATGTGTAGCTTTGATTAGCTGTTCGGTGGGGATGGGCAGATTAAGGCCAAGTAATTCTGACTTGTTGGCAATCATTTTCAGCCCGACTACTTGTCCGAACTGGGTAAACTCCTCACAGACCCCCCTGCAAGGATTGCTCGGGGCATGTCAGCGTAAGAAGCATATCGTCAGCGAAGCAGCCACCTTGTGTTCCTGACCCCCCAAGTGGTATGCCAATTATGGAGGCTGCCGCTCTCACCGCCGCCAAGAATGGTTCGAGGTGCAAAGCATATAGCAGCGGGGATAGAGGGAACCCCTGTTTAGTGCCTCGCTCTACCTTAACCGGGTCGGATACCTGACCGTTAACAGTCAATCGAAGAGACGGGGTTTGGTAGTTGGCCTTGATCCTATCTAAATATTTGAGTCCGAAACCCATCTTAACCATTGTGGCAAAAAGGAAGCTCCACTCCACCCGATCGAAGGCCTTTTTGGTGTCGATCGCCAGTAGCAGAGCCAGGACCTCCTTCCTATGTGCTTTTTATTTTATATGGGCTATCCTTTGTACATTATCTGCCGTTTGTCTACCCTTGATGAATCCCGCCTGGTCAAGTTTTAATACCTTGGGCATGATCGAATCTAACCTGGATGCCAGGACCTTCATGTTTATTTTAGCGTCTACATTTATTAGCGCTTTCGGGCAATACGACCCGCACTTCTCCAGATCTTTCCCCTTTTTGTGAATAAGGATGACCTTTGCCTCTTCCATAGACCTAGGCAGTACTTTGGTGGGGCCTATGTGATTAAACAATCTTGTTAGATGTGGGATTAAGAATTCTTTGTGAATTTTATAGAACTCTGCCACGTAACCATCAGGACCCAGAGCCTTAGTTGTTGCTAGTGTGCCAATAGCCTTTCTGACCTCATCTGTTATATCCTCTTCCAATCTGTCCCTGTCTTCCTTTGATATGGCCTCGAGTGTAACTTTTTCCAGATAGGACTCTTGCGCTGCAGGGTCAGGATTGCTAGAGGAGTACAGATTGGTGTAGAATCGGCAAAACTCTTTGTATTTCACGATTCTTCGTATACGACCGGCTTCCTTCCCCTTTGATTCTCTGGATGGTTCTGTCCTTTTCCTCTTTTCATACATTTTTCACTAGTAGGCGATCCGATCTGTTGGCCTTGACATAGTACCTTTGACGCAAGCGCAAAACACTCTGTTCCACTGCCCTGGTCTGAATGTGATTAATTTGGCGCCCGAGTGGACAATCCTCCCTCTCAGCGGCTCTCGTATGTTTCATGGCCATTTGTTCCATTGTTTCCAAGTTTAAGCCCCAGGTTTGCATCCTCTAGTCTCATCTCCCTTTCTCTCCTCGTCTTAATCGTGATAATCTTGCCCCTTACCGTGACCTTAAGGGCGTCCCACCACACTTGGGGCGATGAATCCTCCCAGTTATTATAGGCCGCAAAGTCCTCCAACTCCTGTTCTACCTCCTTCACTAGTATTGCATCTTTGAACAACGGGGTCGGGTACCGCCATCTCCACAGTTCGCTTGGTCTAGCTATAGACAGGGCGAGAGGGGCATGGTCTGAAACTGACACAGGCCCTAGGTTAATATCGGTTAGGGTGCCCAGTAAAGGGGAAGACATCCATATATAGTCGATGCGGGAGAGGGTTTTATGCGCATATGAATATAACAGGTATCCTGCTGTATTCCCCTTAACCTGCCTCCTCGTATCTATTAGGGCCAGTTCTCCCATTTTCCTTCTGAGATCCCCGGAGGGCCCCCCCCTGTTGCCCACATCTGGCCCTGCGCTTCTGTCTATTGAGGGATTCCATGTCATATCGAAATCCCCCATGCGGCCCCTGGCAAAGTTACCTAGCCGGGAGAGGGACCTCTGAAAAAAGGAGTCTTGGCCATAATTGGGTGCGTAAATAGTTTCTATTGTGAGTGTCTTCCCCCCCCTACCTTCAAGCGCACTGCCAGGTACCTTCCCTGGTTGTCTTTTTGTGTAGATTTGATTGCCATCTCCAACCCGTCTCTCAGGGCAATTATTACTCCTCCTTTCTTACAGGGTTGTATGGCCTGAATCAACCTTTTATATCCCCAAATTTTAATTCTGTGTAGGTCTCTGGTTTGAATATGGGTCTCCTGGAGTGTGGCTATGTGTGGATTTTCCTTGCAGAGGAATCTCTCAATTTTCTTTCTCTTGAGTGGGGAGTTTAAACCGTTGACGTTTAAGGTCAATTTAGTTGGTCCATATTAGCCAGTGCAATGGGCTGTGGTAGACCTGCCTCTCCTATTGATGCAGAGGTGTCTTAGAATTTCTGACAACCAGGGCTTAGCCTCGGGCCTTGGATGCCTTTCGACAGTTTCCAACTCCTGGATCGTCCCCCCTCCCTGCCCACTCACCCCTTTCCTCTCGCCGGTTGGGTCCAGCTGGCGCCCAGCCCCTCTCGGTTTGAGCTCCCGAGAGCCGGACCCTAGTAACTGCCCGGTTTGTCTCCATTCCCTTTCCCATTCCAGAAGCCGGGTGGCCTCCATCTCCCCATTGCATCCCACTCTTGTGTTGGTTCTAGCCACTTCTGTCCTTTTAAGCACTTTATTTTTTAAGTATATGCCCTCCCCAGGGGTGTCTTAAAGTCAGGGGTCGTGCTCCTTGACCTGCTTATATGTCCTTCATCCAAGGTTGAACCCCCTGATCTGGTAGCCGGTCTTGGGGCTGAGATCCACAGAGCAGCTGTTTCCGCTCTTTCCTTGATTTCTTTGGGCTTGCTTCTGTCCATTCCCAGGGTTTCCGAGAAACCGCTCGACCAGCTGGCGACACGTGTGGGTGAGATGCATCGTCCTCTAGGCCGAATAGAGCTGCTCCTTGCTCGCATGTCGTCATTTTATGGTTTTTCCCCTGCCATGTGAAGCTGAGAGCGAATGGATGGAGCCATCTGTATCGCACCTGCTTTTCTCTTAGATCGGTCAATCGGAGCCATGCGCCTTCTCCTGTTCAGGGTGATTTGAGATAGGTCCTAATACAACAGGATTTCTGCGCCGTTGTGGGAAATCTGACCCGCCTTTCTGGCTGCTTGCAGGATCCTCTCTTTCAGTGTGTAGCTATGGAACGGCACTAGGACATCCCGTGGTCTCCTTCCTGGTTCTTGGTGCTTCAGCCCAACCCTATGTACCCTGTCGAACCTGATGTCGTTCTGGTCCTCTTCTATTAGGCCCCTGAATATTGCTCTTTGTTTCGATCAAATCTTGATCCTACACAGCCTCCGGTAAGGATCTAATATGTATATTGGATCTTCTGAACCTGTTCTCCAAGTCCTCGGCTCTCAGCTCAAGGTTATGAATGGCTTTGGCTAGGGTTTCTAGGAGGGTGTCCGCCTTTCATGTGTCTTCAGTCAACTCTTGTATTTCCCTCTCATTCGTGTCTACCCTCTCCAATTTTGTTGAGGTCCCTTTTTAATTCTTGTAGGCCTTCAGCCAAGTCCTCCCTCAAGGCTTCCATTTGCTTCTGCCCCACATCCGTGCTTTTCTCCACAATTTCCCCCAGAAAAGCCTTCAGCATTGACTGGGTGACGGGCATTTCCTGTGGATTCTGGCTGGTATCCGGTGTTGATTCCATAGTCCCATCCTTGGGGTCTTGAAGCCTTGGCTCCTCAGATTCCCTGGCCCAGATCCGCGCAAGTTCCTTCCTGAATCTTTTTCGCCAACTTGGAGGGGTCTGGGGTATCTTTGGACCGGTTTCTGGCCATCCTGGCGGGGCATGGGGGGCTTCTGGGGTGGTCCTGGTATTGACTACTCAGTGCTGTAGAGCCGTTGATGCTTTTGAGGCCGCCAATTTTTGCGTGGCCTGGTACCTCCTCTGTTGTGGCAGGGCTGTTTCAGAGGAAGTTGTGGCTAGCAGCGAGTGAGCGGCCCAGGCCTCCTTCACCCCCGTGATTCACCGTGGAAGGGCAGCAGATCCGTCTCCTAGGGCCTGCGCTCTCTGGGATTCAAATGATGGGTACAGTGCTGCACTACGTTTGGTCCTTCCAGCTGTGTTTATCTACTGTTGGTTCCCCAACAGGGATCCTGTACTTGTCTGCTGCCTTGCTGTCCTTCTAGCTATGTCCGAGGCTGTCCGGTATTATGGCCTTTGGATGTTGGGATGGGGTGCGAGATCCTAGGCCCCCCCCACTCACGTCTGGTCCCCCAGGAGAAGTCCTCTCCCCGCCCGGGCTCCTGAGTGTCACAGCAATGGGGAAGGGGTGTGCAAAGGGGCCCAACCTTCACTCCTGGCCTCCCCGCAACCACACCACTTACTTGGTTCTTCGCCGTGGAGCGTTGGCCCGGGCCCAGTCCTCCTCCCCGGAGGAGAAAAGGGGTCTGACGTGTTCTGGAGGCCCTCCGTAGCACCTGTCTTCCGTGCAGGCCTCGGCTCGAGTCCCAGTGGGCAGATGACTTCTGGCCTAGACGCTCTGTGGGTGGGGAGGACGATGAAGCCCCGCGGCGTTTGGGACCGCCTCTGGTCCGCTCCCCCGCTGCTGGAGTAAGGCAGCCAGCCTCTGCAGCTGCATCTCCTATGGTGGGCTCGATGCGTGGTCCTCGGGCGCCCCACCTAGCTTTTGGGGTGGGGGGGTGCGCTGTGGTATCTCCTTGCAGTGGTCCTCTGGGTCCTGCGCTGCCGATCCCTCGCAGCAGGATCTGCCTCTTTCAGGACCCGGTTCAACGGGTCGTCAACGGGCCCTCCTCCAAACCTCACCGAGGTGTGTAGGGGAGCGGAGTGGTCGCCGGAGCTGTACAGGTCTCTGGCGAGTCTCAGTGGCTCTGTCGGCCACTTCGGTTTCGGGCAGCGGTCCTTGGTGCTTCCTTTTATGAGCCGCGGAAGAGTGGCAGCCTGAGGGCTTTTGTGGAGTCTCACTCATCCGAGTGCCCGCACGCCACTCAGCGATTCCTGGGGAGAGCGTTTTACGCTTTATAAGTGCTTTTTTAGTGCTTTTAAGCCGATTCGGTGCAGGAACTCGGGCCACACGTCCTCACTTTAACGCCGTCATCTTGGAATCTCCAGTATTGATGATCTTACAGTCTAGGAGAAACCAGACCTTCCATTAAGCAAAAAAACAAAGACAAGGAGAAACTACCAGTGATGCCAATCAAACCCAGAAAGACTTGAAAAAGAGAAAGCTTTGTAACGTCGCCTGGGAGACATTTAAGAAGCAATCTGAAAGCAGCAAATCTGAAGGAAAGTCCAGACTAAGCAATTCCTGAAGAAGCCTTCTTAGCAATATTTGTTTGTTTGGTTTTGATTAGCTTATGGACGGACATTTGAGAACAGGATTAAAACTTTTGTTGGCTGAACATTGGAACATTTGTGACCTTAGGGTACCCTGGAAGCTAAAAGACTTGGCTGGATTTGGTTTGGAACTTTCTGTAGGCCACGTTTTTTTAGCTTCATTTATAGACTAGGGCGACAAGGGCTCTTCAAAATAGGTTTTCCCCCATGACATAACATTTTACCGAAAAGGTGGTGAACACTGCAAAAGACCTACTTTGAGTTAGCCCATCCCTGACACAGTTTTGCCATAGTCAACCCTTATTGGTTTTAGGTATGTGGGCTAACCCATCCTAGTAAAACTGAACAATAAACGTCTAGCAGTTCAATAACTTGCATTCTGTGGTCAAGTAGCATTACTCGGACTACAACAGCACCTTGCACCAGTAGCAGTGTTCCCCGTTATTGGCAAACATGTACTGCTCGTCTATGTAGATATACTGCCAGTGCAAATAACCTCTCTGAACAATCTTGACATTTAAATTATTCTGAAAAGAATTACTTTGAATTAATAATGACAACCACTCACCTTAAATCATTGGAACTTTGGATGCTTGTAATGCAGTGACATTAATATGGGCACCTTTCATATCTATGAGGGTCATGTTCTTGCTGCAGTAATCATGCAATATTATGTAGTTTTGCCATTATGAATTGTTGCCACCCTGATGAATCTGTTCAGTAGTTGTAGGTCTAATATTGGTTCTCAGTGGTTTTGCTTTCTTTGAGGAATGAGGAGTATGTGGAACATATGCATGAGTTCCTTTTGTCCCTAGGTACCTACTTCTATGGCTCCTTTGTCAAATAGGGCCTTGATCGCTGCTATTATTAGAGGGAGGTGATCTGACATTTGTATGTCAGACCATGGTGGTATTTGGCATTTTCAATTCCTATCAGTATCTGTGTTACAATGTCCAGACTGTGGTAATTCCTTCACATTTGTGGGCAAATACTGTTATTGTTCCACCATACTGGAGTCATTTGGGTGGGGCATGTCTATGGGACAGACACAATTTAATAAAGGATAAGGCCCATAGAGGGATATACTCTTCCTCTGCCCTCCCCCTATTCTGTATTGTGCAAGCCGGTATTGCTATGGAAACTGCTGCCACGAATGCAACTACAGGCAAGTTGAAAAAGGTTGTCCTCTGCACTCTTCTTGAGGGTAAAATACCCCTGAGAGGAAAAGGTATGCGGCTTAGCGCTCTCAGCAACCTCACGGTTACGGTTTCATTTTCTTTCTTGGACCTTTCTAAGACCTTGTCTACCTAGGTCCAGGGGCCTTCAGTTTGGAACAGGCCCTTTCAGCACTGTATTGTTTTTGAGCACCTGAATCGTCATATGCAGCAGGTTGCATATAGTATGAACCTAGCTTTAGATCACTTTACAATGAAAGAGTGCCAGCATTGGGCTGCGAATTTCATACAGTAGTGCAGTACTGTTGGTCGAGAGAGCTTTTTATTTGTAAGTCAGGCATTGTTGAAAGAGACATGCTTCTAGTGTTGTAAGGAACTGGAGGATGGTGGGGCATTCCGAGCCTCAGCCAGGATCAAGTTCCAGATGGTCAGGGCGTTGCAGGAGGAGGACCGCTTGTGAGTTCTCTAATGACCTAGCTTAGACTCCAGCCTTTTCATAGTTTTGCTACTTGTGGAGCGAGAGCCCCAGAGGTATGGTGTTCAGCCAACAAGTATGTTGGTGTTCTGTTTTAGAGTGCTTATGTTGCACTCAGCACAATTTGAGCATCCAGCGTTCTAACAGACTTCTGTGACAGAATTGCTTTCAATTCCTTAATGTCTTATTCCTAATGGCTTTTGGAATCCTATATACTTTCAGAGGTATGTTTTTTAGGACCAATACTTCGGTAGCTACCTATTGCGTACGTTTTTTGGCTTGTATCATCACTTCTTCTAACAGCAGTCTTCTAATGACTGGTTTACCACTGGATGTTTGTGGCATGAGTGTTTAGGTTTCAAAGTTATTTTAAAAGGCAAGCTAAACTTGCAGAGCTTATAAATAGAGGGTTTGCAAGTTGTGGGCCCACTTGTCTTTGCATTCGTTTCTCCATGCCATGTATTTTTTCACCAACCTTTTAGTGTGTATACGAGTATGGGGTGGTATTTATTCAGAGCATTTTAGGCAGTTTTGTGTATTTGACTAGTGGTCTTCACCATAAAGGTATCTCCATTAGCTTGATGAGTCTTATTCGACTTACTGGGAAGAAAGCAAGTTTTGCTCAGACACCATCTCCACTGCCGGTTCCTTGAGCTTTGCGAGTTGTTCTGCCAGGCTAGGGGTCTCCAAACTACCAGTCTTTATGGCACAGGCCACACATCGTATTTTAAGTTCTGGGTCATCCTCTTGCAAACTGGGCACTTGATTTCTTTGCGAACCTCGGGCAGACATCAGTTACGCTCCTTGTACTAGTCTATCGAAGGCTATATGTGGCTACAGATGGGGCAGAACCTAAACAGAATTTTGCCCATATGGCCGGACACAAAAAACATAGCAACCATTAAACTGTATAAAAGAACAAACTCATTTCTCTGCAACCCGTCTCCTGTTGTCGACATGAAAAAATGCTACACTCACTGCACTGAAATCTTTGAGATCATTAACTGCTCTTCCACTTCTCAAATGATAGACAGTGGATTAAAATAATCTGAGAAGGACATTCATCAGAAGTAGCACTGGTGGAAGCATGACCACGTCATTTAGGGATCCTATCGCTGAAACGTGTGTCAATAGCAAACTTGAAATGTATTAAATGAGTTATAATAGTCTGGGTCAACCACTATATGTAGGGCAAGTGAATCTAAAACACATACATAAGTTGAAATCGGTTCTCGTTGGGTGTGAGAAACCTGAGAGTGTCCTCACATCTACTCCCGCTGGATCCTCTGCGCAGATGGCCAGGGAAAGGCCATTGCGTTTGGATCCTGACCCTAGGGGTGGAGAATTGAGGGAGGATCAACTGTGTGGAGGGTTTTGGGTTGGGGGTTATTGGGGGTGGGATAGGGATGAAATGTTCTCAGGTGAGACACAGTATTTCCCCTTTCTATTCCATGATGAATAGAAGCCTTTGTGGGATACAGTCATCTCGATCCCTTTGGTCAGAATAACATTAAATAAAATGAGCCTCAAAGACCCAGAAGGAGGATGAGAAAGAGTAAGGGGCCCATAAGAGAGACAGGACATCCTCCCTTCCCAATTGATGGTCAACCCAATCTTCACCCAAACTTCTGGGTTTTTGTCCAAGTCAGCTCCCCTTCCTTAACTCACATTTAACAATTGACAGTACTGGCATGAGGTAGAGGCAACTAAGAGCAGTGAAGGTCAGGCATCTCCCATTAATTGATATGATTGATATGACATAACGCGCCTATACACAAGTGTTTCAAGGCGCGACGAGGCAAGGAAGGGGAAACAAAGGGAAGGCAAAGACAATGATCTTACTAGGCCTAGTGACATTGAGATCGCGCAAGTGCAGAGGGGAGGGGAAAAGGGGAAGGAGAGGAAGGACAAGTGCAATACACAGGATCAAAACAAGTAGTACGGCCAGCAAGTGGGAGTGCAAGGGTTAAGTGCAGACAAGTGTCTGAATCAATGCAGGTAAAGAGACTGTAGGGTTGCAGATACAGACTCAAGTGCAATGGTTGCCAGGAGGCAGTGCAGATGTGTAACTGGGCGGGAAGGGACCTGGTCAGGCAGGGCTGACTGACATCCACACCTGCAACCTGTCAAGGGGCTGCAGGTGTATTAATGGAGACCACCCCATCAGCAAAGGGGGCGACAGGAGACGCAGCAAGGAGACTATGGCAGCACGGCGTGGGAGCTGGGGCTCCATGGAGCAGACCGAACATTGTGAAGGGAGCCATGTGGATAAGCTATCCCTTTTCCTTGTGGTCAAGGTGCTTGTTCCCCTGTGATACATCGCCGCCATAGGGGTACATGAGGGGCAGGAGTTGGAATCCCAACCTCAAAAGTAGAAGGCCTTTTGGTCCATGCCGTTCCAAATGGAATACTTTGTATTGGAGTGGTATCATGTTTGGTGAAACACGTTTTTGAAAGTCTCCAAATGCTGGATATTTTGTTTGAAGAAAAAAATATAAATTACTCACAGTAGGGACTAACATACTCTTAGTCCATAGTCCCCTTTCATCCATAGTGCATGGGTGTCCCTCTTAGGGACGGGAGACGGAACCTTTTTCACCAGAAAAAAACCTTCTTCCTCTTTACATTTAGAAGCACATTGGGGTGCAGCCCTGGGAGCATGCGCTCCCCTAACTCCACCCACCGGCACCACTCCCCAGTCCCCATTGACACATCGACGATATTACCATTGCCTAATGACACTAGTTTTATTAGGGGGGGGGGGGATGGTGGGACATATGGAGGAAAGGGGACTAAGAACTAACTTCTAATTACTCTCATGTCCCGTCCACTTTCCTCCATACTGCATGGGCGATTACAACTGAATGTAGCCCTAGGATGGAGTGGTGATCCTCTTAAGAAAACAAGTTCTTATTACCGCCTGCCCGAAGGCTGAGTCCGACCTGGAGAGGCATCCAGTAGTGCTTGCAAAAAGCAGAGGGAGTGGCCCACGTAACGGCCCTGCTGAGGACCTGCCACGGGACGTGTCTCTGGAAAGCCACCGCTGTGGCCTTGGCTCTAATAGCGCGGGCATGCATGTTACCCAGAAGTGGCTTCCGCTGCCCCTTATAGGCCTCCTTAATGGATGCAACTACCCACCTTGCTATGGAGGCCTTGGAAGCCTGATAACCTGGCCTTGACCTGCCAAAGGTGATAAATAGAACCAAGAGCTTCCGCAAGTCAGAGGCTCTGTCTAGATAGAACTTTAGCGCTTGCCTGACATCTAAGCAGTGCAGAACCCTCTGAGCATCGTCCTTGGAGTCTGCAAAGAAATTATAAGTTACTCACTATAGTGACTAACATACTCTTAGTCCTTAGTCCGTTTTCCTCCATACTACAAGGACGTCCCTTCCAAGGGACAGGAGACTGAACCGATTCACCAGAAAAAAACCTTCTTCCCCTTTAAATTTAGAGGTGGCGGCCCTGGGAGAATGCGCTGCCCTGACTCCGCCCTCCAGCACCACACCTCAGTCCTTGTAGATGCGTCGACAATAGATTAATATTTCCTAATGACACCAGTTTTATTAGGGGGGAGGTTGGTGGGACGTGTGGAGTAAAGGGGACTAGGGACTAAGAGTATGTTAGTCACTACGGTGAGTAACTTATAATTACTCTTACGTCCCGTCCCCTTTCCTCCATACTTCATGGGCGATTACAACTGAGTGTAGCCCCAGGGTGGATAGGAGACCCTCCTTAAGCAAACAGGTTTCTAAGAACCGCCTGTCCGAAAGCCGCGTCTGATCTAGAACCGGCATCCAAACAGTGCTTGCAGAAAGCCGAAAGGCTGGCCCATGTGGCCGCCCTGCTTATGACTTGCCAGGGGACATGCCGCTGGAAAGCTATGGTTGTTGCCTTGGCTCTGACCACGTGGGCGTGCATGTTGGCCGTCAGTTGCTTGTGCTGTCCCTCGCAAGCTTCTTTGATGGCCGAGACCACCCAATGGGCTATGGAGGCCTTAGAGGCCTAATACCCCGGTCTTGATCTGCCGAATGTGACAAAGTGTGTCCGACTTGCGGAGGCCCTTGGTCCTGTCCAAGTAGAATTTCAGGGCACGGCCGACATCAAGGCAGTGCAGAATGCTCTGTGCCTCGTCTTTGGGCTCAGCAAAAAACATAGGTAGCACTATTTCTTCGTTCAGATGGAATGCAGGAGGAACCTTGGGCAAGAATGCTGGGTGTGTCCGCAGTACTATATCCCTGTGAAACGTAGTATACGACTCCGAGATGACCAGCGCCTGGATTTCGCGGATTCTGCAAGCCAAGTTGAGGCCAAATAGCATGACCGCCTTAATGGTGACCAGCCCGATGTCCGCGGATACCATTTGAACAAATGGCTTCTGCGCCAGGGCACCCAGAACTATGTTGAGGTCCCACACAGGGTGTGGCCTCTTGATGGGCGAGTAGAGCCCTACGAGTCCAGTCAAATTTTTCCTGAAAATCGGGTTGGAAGAGGAAAAAATCTCTTCCAAGTTTCTGTATGCCCCAATGGCTGCCAAGTAAGTGTGGCAAGTGTCCACCTGCATGCCGGAATGGGTGAGGTGTGCCAAGAGGGAGAGCACGTCGTTTGAGGTACATGCAAGGGGGGGTTGATACCCTTAGAGTCTGCCCAGTGGCAGAACCTGGTCCACTTGCTCTTATACTGGGCCCTGGTAGACTTGCTCCTGGCCCTCTGTATGATCTCTAGGTTAGCCTGGGAAAGGCTGAGGTGACCTAGCGTGACATGTTCAGGAACCATGCTGTGAGGGCTAGTCTGTGGATGACCCTACCCTCCTGCTGCACCAGAAGATGTGCTGGGCCCGTCGGGAGGCGAATGGGCGGCCTCTCCGAGAGGCTGAACAGCTCCGAGAACCATGGCCTGGCCGGCCATCACAGCACTATTAGAATGATGCTGAGGTGGTGAGATTACTTGATCTTGCATATCACCCTGTGTATCAGTGGTGTGGGCGGGAAGGCGTATGCGGTCATTCCGTCCCACTGAATATGGAATGCGTCGGCCAGGGAGCCCTGACCTTGCCCTTGCCAGGAAGCGAACAGTAGGCACTTCCTGTTATCCCAGGAGGCAAAGAGGTCCACCTGGGGGTGTCCCTATTTGTAGAAGGTTTCCTGCAGTACTAGGTCGTTTAACCGCCACTCGTAGTGGTCCACACCCAGTCTGCTGAGCCAGTTGGATTCCCCCGGCAGGTGGATAGCCGTGAGGTAGATATTGTTCTCCAGGGCCCATTCCCACTTGCTGACTGCAAGCCTGAACAGCAGGGGGGTGGGAGTGGATCTGGTACCTCCCTGCTTGTTGACATAGAACATGCTGGTTGAGATGTCCATCTGAATGAGGACGACCTTGCCCTCGATAACCGGAAGGAAGGCTCTGAGCGCCAGCCAGATCGCCTTCAGTTCCAGCCAATTGATGTGGTACTTCTGGTCCTGCCAGGTCCAGGTGCCATGGGGGAAGTGATTGTCCCGGGTGGCCCCCCAACCCTCGAGAGAGGAGTCTGTGGTGGTGTCCTGCGGGGATGGTTGCCGGAAAAGCTTGCCCAGCCGCTGGTCGCCGTCCCTGGACCACCATGTGACGTCTGGGTGAAGTGATGGAGGAACGTTGATCATCTCTGAGAGCCTCGCTCCTGGTTCCAAAAGGCTGCCAAGTGCAGTTGTACCCTCCTCATCCCGAGTCTCGTGTGGGGGACGACCAAGTGGACTGCTGCCATGAGACCCAGTAGGTGTTGGTACCACCAGGCAGAGGTCACTTCTATGCTGAGGAAGTGCACAGTGGCCCTCTTGAGGGCTGCGATCTTGTCATCCGAGAGAAAAACTCTTGGAGTATGTGTTCCAAATGAGATCCAAGAAGGGTCAGTGTCTGCGTGGGCTGCAGCTGCGACTTCTTGAGGTTCAGTGAAAAACCCAGCTTGTGCAGTATGTTCATCAGAGCGTGGGAAGTATGGGGCAGTGCTTCTGGCGATGTCGCCCTGACGAGCCAGTCGTTGAGGTACGGGTAGATGTGGTGGCCTTGCGTCCTGAGGAGGGCCGCCAATGTGTTCATCTGCCTGGTAAACACTCTGGGGGCCGAGTTGAGGCCGAAAGGAAGCACCTTGTATTGGAAATGGTAGCCCATGATCCTGAATCATAGAAAGTAATGGCGAGGCTGCCAGATCGGGACGTGCAGGTATGCGTCCTTCAGATCCAGGGAGCACATCAAGTCTCCTTTGCACAATGTCTCCACTATCAAAGCTGGCGTAATCATCTTGAATTTTTGTAGCGGTAGGGAGAGGTTGAGGAAAGGGCCAGCACAACTCTCAGGCCCGCCTGGTTCTTCTTCTGAATGGCATAAATCCTGGAGTAAAAGCACAAGCCTCGCTGGGAGGCTGGGACTTCCTCCACTGCCTGGCTCTGGACGAGCGACCGGATCTCTGCCAAAAGAGTTGCTGTCCCAACCTGAGGAGGGAGGAGAGGCTGGGATAGGGAGGCGGTACCCAGTGGAGACTACAGAGAGGATACACGGGTCTACGAAAATCTGGCACCAGAAATGTGCATGGAGAGCAAGCCTCCCCCCTACTGGAGACAGGTGGACCCGGAGGGGCGTGTCATGCCTTCATTCCTTCTGATGCTGTTGCGGAGGAGGGGGACTGGAAAAAGCCCTTACACCCCCTTTTTGTTGTTTGTGCCGATGTTGAGACGGTGAACGGTCAGGCGGCCTGGACCTCCGCTCTTGGAAGCCGCAGAACCCTCCATATGTACGCCCCTTGTCCAAGCGCTGTTGTAGCTGGGTGTACGTTTTGGGCGTGGTCTTTGTCAAGATGGATAAAGACTTGGCTGTTTGTGAGCGGTTTTTCTTTTTGTCCAGCTCCTCGTCCGTTGTGGAGTGGAAGAGGTCACCCCCTTTGAACTGAAGATCTAAGATGCGATCCTGGACATCCAGGTTGAATTTCATAGCACAGAGCCAGGCCGCTCTTTTTGTGTCCGTGGCAATGCAGATGGCACGGCCAGAGGGGTCAATGTGGGCCACGGTGGACTCCATGATGTCCTGCGCCACCATCTTGGCCTCTGCCAATCCCGCCTTGAATCGTGATTGGCTCTGTGCCAGAAGTTCTGGGAGGAAATCCGCAATTTCCCGCCAGAGCCTCTGGTAAAAGGCTGCCAGCATGTCATCCACGTGGGCTTGACGAAGGTGCAAGGGCGTATTGGAATACAGCTTCTTCCCGTACGTCTCCAAGATCTTCTCCTTACCTAGCAGCGCCGCAGAGGAGGAGGCTGAGGACCACTGAGGCTTAAGTATAGTGATGCCATAGTGAGGAATGTGGCTGAGGATGGGCAGATAGCATGAGTGTATCCCCCTCCATCTGCCTGTACTTGGCGTCCAGGCGTTTTATCAGTGGCTGGACTGAGTGAGGCTTGAGCCAACCCTCCTTGGCCAAGCCAACTACATCCTTCTGCATCGGGATCCCCGTTCTATTCACTGGACGTAGCGTGAGGACTTCTGCAAGGACCCTCTGTGCTGGTTGCTCGACCTCGGGTTGAGCAAGGCCCAAGTACACTGCCAGCCCTGCAAGACATTCGTGGAAGGCATTGGCTGAAGATGGCATGTTAGGGTTCTCCTCCTCATCTG
This sequence comes from Ambystoma mexicanum, assembly GCF_040938575.1. NCBI lineage: Eukaryota > Metazoa > Chordata > Amphibia > Caudata > Ambystomatidae > Ambystoma > Ambystoma mexicanum. Next base: position 176,402,554 of record NC_090930.1, on the reverse strand, counting down.
TGTCCGCCTGAGGGTCCCGTTGGTCAGGGACCGGAGGAGAGGAGTTGGGAGCTGGAGGCTGTGGTATGGAAACTGAAGGCGGAGGCTGTTGCAGAACTGCCTGGACATGAGGCTGAGCAGGGTCCAGGGGCGCCTGTACCGGAACCAGCGGCGCCGGAGCTATTGGCGGGAGCACGTCCCTGATGGCGCCCCCGAGGATGTCCCTAATGGTTTGAAGAACCTGTCCGCGCAGGCAGAGTGGTGGTAGGCGATATTGACGAGGTAGCGAGCGGTAGCTGGAGCCTTTGTGTGCCCTGCCCATTTGGACGCAGCGGGAACCTGCCTTGCGCAAAGGAAGGGTAAGCTGTAGGGCACATACCTGGTTGACACCAGTCCCACCTTGACACACGTTCCTCCACCTGCTGCCTTCCCTGGAGCAGCGTCGGCCGGATGTCTGGATTTTCTGGCACGGTGGCCTTTTTGTCGAGCTGCCTTCTTTGTCCTTGCGTCGCGTTGTTTGGCTCACTGGCCCCCGCCCCGTCCAGGACTCTTGAGTGTGGATCATTGGCCCTAACCTGTTCCTCAGGCCGAGGCCCGGTAGGCATTTCGGCCTTGGCGGATCTGCCGGTAGAACTGCATATAGGCGCCCCCTCTGACATGTTGCCGGTACTATGGCATAGACCTTCGGGTGAAGACCCGGTAAAAACCTTCTGGCCTCTCAGCTCTGTCACCGGGAGGATCTACTGACCCCCCCTTGGCCTGTCGGCTGGTAGCTGATTCAGCCTCGGTTCTTGTGCTGGTACCAAAACCTGGGCGGTCCCTCCTGCACGGGCGAGTCCTTGGGAAGGAGCCTGCCTTGCGGGGTGCACTGGAAAAGAGCTACCCTACCTTGGGTCTGGATCGATGATAGACGAAGTCCATCAGGTCCTTTGGAGGCGATCTCTGGAAGAGCTCCCTCCACCTGGCTAGTCGGTTCTTCAGAGACCTCGAGGAAAGCGCGTTGCACGTGGTAGAAGCTTGCCAGCTGTGGTCTGGGCCAAGGCACCGTAGGCAGAGGCGTGGGGGTCTTGAGTTGGAAAGAGCACGTCGCAGGATGGACACCTGCTCAACCCTGTAGAAGTCAACATGCGCCAGGGAGGAGCGTGACGCCTGAGGACCGAGTACCTAAATGATAAAAAGACAAAAAAGACAGAAGAGGAGTATCATCCGTGAGTGGAATTACATGGCCGAAGCCAAACCCAGGAGCGCTGGGGAATTCGGCCCGTTCCCGTCTATGTGGAAAAGGGGAGTGAGGTTTGGTGCTGGAGGGCAGAGTCAGGGCGGCGCATGCTCCCAGGGCCGCACCGCTGCGCCTTCATTTAACCACCGGATTGGCGGATGACAAAACTTCCTCCTCCGAGTTCCGGTAGGCTCGGATGGCGGCCTGATAAGTGAGGCTCGTTTCTATCTGCACCCCCGAGTGTGTGAGGTGTGCTGAGAAAGAAAGCACGTCGACCAGTGCGCAAGTGAGAGTTTGACCTTCTTAGATTCCACCCAGTGGCAAAACCTAGTCTACTTGCTTTTGTACTGGTTCCTAGTAGCGGCGCTCCTAGTTCCCTGAGTGATGTCTAGGTTAGCCTGCGTGAGGTGCACACGCTTCAGCGGGACCTGCTCAGAAACCACAGTGCAAGGCTAACTTCTCCAGAGCAGGGTGGCTGACTGTGCCCCCCCCCCCCTGCTGTAACAGGAGATGAGCTGGGCCCAGCGGAAGGTGCATCAGAGGCTGGTCCAACAGACTCAGAAGCTCTGAGTACCCTGGCCTCGCCGGCCACGACAGAACTATCAGAATGTTGCTGAGGTGCTAGGACTCTTATCTTGCAGATAACCTTGTGTACCAGTAGCAGGATGGCATAGGCGCTCATGCTGTTCCACTGTATCTGCAATGCATCGCCAAAAGAGCCAAGACCTTGTCCTTGCCAGGATGCGAACTGAGGGAACTTCCAGTTGAACCAGGTGGCAAAAAGGTACACCTGCGGATGACCCCATCTGTTAAAGATCTGGACCTGGAGGGGAGCATCATGCCTTTTTTTTCCCCTCTGAGGCTGAGGAGGGGGACTGAAAGAAGCCCTTATTCCCCTCCTTATGCTGTTTTCAGCAGTGTTAGCTCGGAGAGCAGTCCGGCTGCCCGGACTGTCGTTCTTGGAAGCCTCGGAACGATCGTGCATTTGACTGAAAGTCTTGGCCGTGGACTTTGTAAGGATGTTAACAACTTCGCAGTTTGTGAACTGTTTTTCTTCTTATCCAGTTCCTCATCTGTGGAGGAACGAAAGAGGTTGCTACCCTCAAATGGAAGATCCAATATGCATTCCTGAACGTCCGGTTTGAACTTGGTAGCCCAGAGCCAGGCCGTCCTTCTCAGGTCTGTGGCAATGCAGATGGCACGGCCTGAGGTGTCAATATGCGAGACTGTGAACTCCATGATGTCCTGAGCCACCATCTTTGCTTCAGCCAGCCCCGCCTTGAAGCGTGCCCGACTGTGAACCAGAAGTTCCAGAAGGAAGTCTGCTATTTCCCGCCAAAGCCTCTGTTTAACGGCTGCAAGCATGGCATACGCATTAGATTGACGAAGGTGCAGCGAGGTGTTGGAGTAGACCTTCTTTCCATACGCCTCCAAGATCTTCTCCTCCTTGCCTAGCAGAGCCAAGGTTAGGGTGGCCAATGAAGACTGCAGCTTCGAGTATATGGAAGCCGCGGCAATCACAGGGGAGTGTGGCAGAGGGTTTGCCGACAACAAGAGTCCCCCTCCAACTGTCTGTACTTGGCGTTGAGGCGCCTGTTGGTGGGCTGCACTGAATGGGGTTTCAGCCATCCCTTTTTGCCAAGGCGACAACGTCCTTCTGCATCGGAACCCCTGTTAGAATTGCAGGGTGTAGAGTGAGGCCAGGACCCCCACCTCAGGTTGTTCAACCTTGGGTTGTGGAAGCCCCAAGTATTCAGCCAAACCTGCAAGTCGATCATGGAAGGCCTTGGCGGACCAGGGCGTGTCAGGGCCCGCCTCGTCATCGGCGTCAACAAGGGTGTTCGACTGGTCTGGTGCAGGTGGAGGAGCACTGGGAGCCGTTGGCTGAGGTGTGGGGATCAGAGCCAGAGGCTGTTGTGGAACAGCCTGAGCTGTAGGAGTCAGGGGAGCCGGAATCGAAGGAACCAGCGTTGGCAGCTGGGGCTGCACAGGAGCCTGAGGCACCGGAGCCATAGGCAGAATGAATATGGGTGCTGGCGGTGGGATTGGTAGAAACATGTCCCCGATAACATTGCAAAGGATGCAGCTCATCTGAGGGGACCTCATCAATGTGAGGAACTTCTCGAAAAACCGGTCCTCAAAAGGTGGTGGGGTGGCAAGTGATATTGATGGGGTCGCGGCTGGCTGATTAGGCCTGTGCGTACACTGCCACATGAAGCCCAAGGACGGCAACATGCGCCAGGGAGGAGTGTAGCCCAGAGGACCGAGTACCCGTTTAAAGATTATAAGAACAAGACAAAAAGACAGAAACCGGGGAAGAGCACAAGGAATTACAAGGCCGAAGTCAAACTTAGGAGCGCTGGTGAAAACAGTCCGTTCCGGTCGACACGGAAAAGAGGACTGGGGTGTGGCACGGGTGGGTGGAGTCAAGGGATCACATGCTCCCAGGGCTACACACGCCTCTAAATTTTAAGGGCAAGAAGATTTTTCTGGTGAAAAAGGCTCTGTCTCCCGTCCCTAGGAGGGACGCCCATGGAGTATGGAGGAAAGGGTACGGGACGCAAGAGTATGAAAGGAATATTACATAGCGGGTTGAATGGAAAGTATCTTATAAGTACAAACTGTACCTATTGAATACTGAACGGAGTGAATACTTAGTATTAGGTCAAAAGACATTTTTATAAAAACAAACACGATTTAGAAAAACTGTCCTGTGACCGCATAGAGCGGTCTTTCTAAATCGAATTATCAGCCCACGCGACGCACACGAGTGCGCGCAGAGGCTGACGGGCACACCAGGACCCGGAAGCGTGCGTGTGCGTGTGTGTGTGTGTGTGTGTGTGTGTGTCTTGCGCGTTTGTGTGTCTTGGTTGGGGAAGGAGGTAGCGAGAGCTGAGGGAGGGGGGGGGGTTCTGGGGCTGAAGTAATGTCATTTTTTCGATTTTTGTAGGATCAGCCGAAAAGGATCTGTCTTTGTTAGGCGACCTTCAAAAATCAAACAAATGACATAGAACCAAATACTTTTCTAAGAAGAAAATTAAAGGAATATTACACAGCGGCTTGAATGGAAAGCGTGTTACAAGTACAACCCGTGCCTATTGAATGTTGAACTGAGTGAAAACTTCACTGATAAGTAGAAATGTTACATCCTGACTGCAGAAGTGAACAGAACTTTAAATGCAAGTAAAACCACTGTATGCTGAAGTTTAAAATGAATTCAACTTAAATTCAAATACAATGACCGGATGCTGAATTCTAACTTGAATTAAACTTTAAAAAAACACCTTATGCTGAATCCTAAAGTGAATGGAACTTTAACATTGAACAAAAGAGAGGCATATTGAATATTAAACTGTGAAATCTATAAATGATACAAATACACATTGAAAGCCGAATGAACTGGAACCCTGAAGTTTAATCCAACAGAGTCAAGATATTCACATGAAAACCAATCATAAAAAGAAGGTGCCACTGTGGTAAAGAACCCTAAGAAGTCAAAGGATATTTTAGTGATACTGAAATTAAGTCTTATCGAAGGGAGCCCTGAGACTTGAAACACTGACTGACTTGAGAGCAGAGTCTCACAGTGCTTTTGTGTTTGGAACTGTGCTACTTGGAACTTGAGGAAGAGAACCCAGTGTATTGGTCAAAACTGAATCATCCTGAACTTAAGAAAGGCAGTTTTCTGAGACCTTTTGCCAGAACTGTTTTATACTTAGGGAAGGGAGCTGTGAGCTGGAATAGGCTCTGAACTTTGTGTTGAACACTTTCTTTTGGGTTGCTGACATCCCTTCACATTGAATATATCAGTTGTGAGGGGGAAGTATAGGTTTTGGACAGACACATTCCTAAATTGAACTCTTTGACTCAGGCTTTCCTTATTTTCATTTAGGTAGGGACAAACCTTAGCATTGGGCAAGTTAGGCCTTTTTCCCATCCTGCCATTTAAGTTAATACAGTATGGTGTTTTGAATTCTGAATCTGTTGTCTGTCTTGCTTCATGATGCCTTCACATAGGGCAGAAAGTTAATTTTCAGAAACCTAAGTGGCCTCACTTTATTTGTTCCGGTTTCTTAAAATAGGCTTGGGAATGCTTATCCACTTAACCAGACTTAACATGAAGTTGGGGGTACAGCTAGAGACCCAATTGGGCATCTGCCATTGTTTCCTTTTTTGGAAACCTAACTATCTTTACTGGCAATGAAACCTAATCCCCTGTCTCACTGGGGACCACAACTCTTACACATGTTTTAATGACTGCATTTTTGAAGGTGCGCCCTTGGGGAGCCCATTAGGCATCCAGGGTGGGGTTACCCCATTCCTCCCCTTTACATGGCGCTGGGTAACCTTCCTCGCCCAGATAGGCGGAATTGAAAGGGGTACTGGCAGACTGGTTCTTTTAATCTATTGTGTACAATGGCTGCCTAGCCATCATACAACATGGGCGTTTACTAACACCCTGAAAAGGGACAAAACAGTATTTTACGCCCTTCCTTGGGACTTTGAGGAGAAACATGGACTGCCACCTTGCCTTTGCAATCTTTGTACTGGAGAGAGGATGTGACCATATTTGGGCATGGGCTACATGCATCCCCAGCTTGGGAGAGCACAATAGCCCATGCCAGTATGTTCTGTTGTATAACGGGCATGTGAATTCTAGGCTGAAAAACACCCTGGCTGTCTGGTCTGCGTATGAAAGTTTGTATGTGCAATGCGTTTCATTGATTGGAAAGCAGTCCCAAATTCGATAGGTGTATGGTGTGTGACTGGAGGACAGAGCTCTCCCTGCTCCTGTGTAGTTCTGAATATGTATAAAAGTGCAGACCACACCAACATTCCTTGTTGACAGTCGTTATCTTGTCCTGCTGTTGCTGAGAGGGGGCATCCCTTAAGCAATTCCAGGAAGCTCTGATTACCGAAGGAAACAGATGTGCCAGGCATCTGCTTATTCAACCAGAGGGAATCTCCATAGGTGCCCCTTTCCTCGCCTGGCAGGGACAACTAATGAGCTTGTCCACTTCAATTTAGGGCATTCCTTAGGCCCCATGCTGCTGCAGACATGCCTGGTGGGGTCGAGTGAGAAGACGCTGGGACTGCTCCACTGAGGCTTTGGATCCTCCATCTTTGTGGGTGAGACGTTCTTGGAAGCTGGGTGCCGTTGGCTGCTGGTGTTCTTCCTCGAGGGAAGATCACTTGGAACCCATGACGCGGCTGGCTGCTGCTGCGCTTGTCTCCTACCCTCGCTACATCTCGTTCTGCTGGGTGGATGAAGAGCCCTCCTCAAGGTACTCTACTTTTGTTGTGCTGATCGGAGTACAGCAGGTGCTGCCTGTTGAGTAGAAGCCCCCTTCCAGTCCAAAAACTAGGGGTATTAGGAAATCTCCCGAACAGTGCTTCTCTGGTGCCATCCTGCTGCTACTCCTCGTTTGGGGTCCCCTCCTGACCTGCTTTGGGATTGCTGACCTCACTTTCACTTCTTCGGATGGCAGTGAGCTGCCTTTGTCCATGAAGGTTTAAGTTACTTAACTAACTATTGTTACACAGTAGTACATATACACAACTACGGGTGGTGGCAAGGCTCAACAGAAGCAATTAACACTCACCTCTGGAACAGACTCACCTCAAACGAACAGGTTGCGTAGCACTGCTTGGCAGACTCTTGACTCCTCCATGGAATCCCCGTCGATGCAGTAGAACCTTGTGAAGGTGTGCGTGGGCCTCCATGTATCAGCCCTGCAGATGTCCAGCAGAGCACACCAGACAGAAACGCCATTGTCGTAGCGATTGCTCTGGTGGAGTGGGATCCCGAACGGTCGGGCAGCGATTGGTTTGCCAACCGATGACAATGCATGATTCAGCTGGAGAACCACCTTGAAATGGAAGCCCTGGACAAGTCCTTTATATGATTCACAGGACCAAAGTGCAGGAACAGTTGTGAAGTCTTCCGAAAACTTTTAATGCGCGTCACATAGAATTTCAAGGCACAAGCAAAGTCCCGCGAGTGCAAGGCCCTTTCAGCCGGTGACGAAGGTTTTGGGAGACAAAAACAACCAAAGGCTTGTTGAGGTTGAATTCCGACTTGACCTTCGGCATGAAAGAGGGGTGCGTCTGCAGCACCACCCTCTATTCATGGAAAGTCAGGTATGTTTGCTTGTAGGATAGGGCTTGCATCTCACCCACCCTCCTGGCAGAGGTGATGGCCACAAGGAAAGCTGTTTTCCATGAGAGGAACGAGAGGGGTCTGATGCATCGGATCGAAGGGCGTCCCTTATGAGCCTCGTCAGAACCATGTTGAGTTCCCACGCCGGGGCAGGAGCCTTCACGGGTGGGAAAGATCTACAAATTCCTTTGAGGAACTCCTTGATGAGTCCGTGAGACCACAGTGAAGATCTTCCTGGAGGCCTGGTGTAGCGGGAGATACCTGCCAGATGCACGCCGATAGAAGCGTGTGCCATGCCGGCCTTGGCCAAGGAGAGCAAGTATTGAAGAATTTGCGGGGCCGTGACCCTCAGCAGGGTAATCTTCTGCGACCAGCACCACGTAGCAAAAAGCTTCCACTTGTGACCATTGCACTTCAAAGTCGATGACATCCTGGCCTTGGCAAGGTTCTCTCTGCAGTGTGCAGGCAACTCGTATCCACCAAACTCTAGGGCTGCAGGAGCCAAGCCCTCAGGTTCAGCGATACCGTGTCGTGATGCAGGATTGCGCCTTTTTCTCTGGTGAAAAAGATCCGGAATTACCGGCAGCTTGGCCGGGAGTGAGGCCGACAGACAGTCCGGATACCAAATCTGCCTCAGCCACGCCGGGGCAATGAGCATTATCCTGCATTGGCACTGTCTGAATGTGTTGATGACTCGCAACAGGAGAGGCAACGGAGGAAACGCGTACAGGAACAGGCCTTCCTATGCGAAGGAGAACGCGTCCCCCCCATGCTCCTCGGTTGGTGGAACCTGCTGGCAAACATCTGACATTCGGAGTTTGCCGTTGCAAACAAATGGATCTGGGGCCTGCCCCACTTGACGATGAGGTCCACGTGTTTCTGCTGAAGTGCCCACTCACGGCAGGAGCGCAACTCCCTGCTGAGGGAGTCTACGATGGCGTTTTTGACTCGCTAGGTGAAGAGAAACATCTCTTGTCTGACGGCCCTGCACCACAAGTCCTGCGCTTCTTGGAGAGCGTTGGTGATCGAGTGCCCCCCTGTTTCCCGATGTAGAACATTGTGGTGGTGTTGTCCATGAAGATCCTCACCACCTTGCCCTGCAGAGATGGAAGGAACGACTTGAGGGCCCAGAACACAGCCCGTAGCTCCAGGATGTTGATATGGAGAACCTTCTCCTCCTCCAGCCACAGGCCTCTGGCATGCAGACGTCCGGTGTGGGCCTCCAGCCTTTCAGGGAAACATCCGTGGTGACCGTCTCCTGGTATCGAGGGTTTTGCAACCCTGTGCCCCGGGTGTGTTGGAGCGGACGTCCCACCACCCTATCGCCTGATGGAACTCCTCGTTGAGCGTGATCTTGTCCGCGAAGCTTCCAGACACCTATATCCAGCAAGCATCCAGGAAATCCTGAAGAGGTTGCATGTGTAACCTGCAGAGCCGGATGAGGTAGATGCAGGATGACATCATGCCGAGCAATGACATGATGGTTCGCACCGTGGCAATCTTCATTGACAACAGCCGCTGCACCTTCCCTTGAATGGCCGCTACCCTCTCCTCGGAGGGCGACGCTATGCAGGACAGCGTATTGCGTCTGGCTCCTAGGAACAGCGTGTTCTGCGATGGTGTCAAGCAGGAATTTGGATAGTTAATGGAGAATCCCAGATCCATCAGTAGCTGGACAGTCACGTCTGTGTGTCCGACGCCCAACTCTCTTGAGTGGGCCCAGATGAGCCAGTTGTAGAAGTACGGGTATACGTGTATACCCCATAGAAGTAGATGGACCGCCACTGGTGCCAGGCACTTTGCGAACACCCTGGGGGGCCAACTTCAATCCGAAAGGTAGGGCCTTGAACTGGTTGTGCTGGCCCTGCACTACAAAACGTATAAACCTTTGATGTGCCTTGTGAATGGAGACGTAGAAATAAGCGTCCTCCAGGTCCAGTGATGTCAAGAAGTCTCCTTCCTCCAGTTGGCTGAGAGCACGTGCTGCAACGTGACCAATCTGAACTTTCGGGACTAAGTATTTGTTGCGACATTGCAGGTCTAGGATGGGTCTCCTGCTCCCCCCTTTACCCTCCCAATCTTCTTTCTGACCAGAAAGTATCTGGAATGGACTCATGGAGTGCCAGCGCGGTTGCGGAACTAGCTCCAGCGCCCCCCTTTCTGCAGCATTGCCCGTACCTCTATCAGGATTGTGCTGCTCCTGATGGGTAACCGGAGGGATCCGCTGACACCTGCACTGAAACTCCAGGGTGTGTCCCTTGGTGAGAGCATTCAGCACCCTTCTGTCAGTGATCTTCTTCCACTCGCTGACGAACCTAGTCAGCCGGCCGCCCACCAGTGTGCACGCATGGGGGCCCGACGTCAGGACAGTTCAGGCCTGTTCCGGAGCCGGCTGACTGCCCTGCGGGTGTCGGCGGAGCTGTCCTCTCTGTAGGCTTCCTGGGTTGTGGATCTGGAAGGCTGGTGGTACGAAGAGGGGAAACCTTTGGAAGATCTGCTCGGCTTTCCCCTGGAGGGTCGAAAAGAAGAGCGCTGCTGCTCGAGAGGCCATATCTCACTCACAATGCCCAAAGAGGCAGCCACACATTTTTTGGATTGTAATTGGTGCTCTTTCACAGGAGAATTAGCCAGCATTTTGGGGCAGGACTGTCCTTGTAGGCAGAGTTGAGCTGATCTGCAATGGATATTATTCCTATGGCAAGGCACAAAGAGATGAAATGTGTCTTGACGCCCTCCTGAGTGTCAACCATTCCATGTAGCAGGTCATTTTGCCTTTTTCATTTTTGGTATAGGGGCTTTCTATGTTTTGGTAATTACTTTTAGTTCCTAGTGTCATTGTTGTGGATCCCCAGTAGCTCTTTGAGAGTGGTAGTAAACAAAGTGCAGGGAAGTGTGTTTCTGGTTAAGCCTTTGCCGCCAGCATTAGATCTAGTTAGAAACTGAAGTTTGTTAGCTTGCCATTAAGATTGTCTCCATCTCGTGTCCATTCTGCTCTACGGTGTTGCGACACTGATGGAAGGCACCTTCAGGGTGGCCATTATGTTGTATGCAAAAGTTGACAAGACATTTTGAGATGGATATCAAATTACAACCAGGATACTTCTTATTGGGCCGCTCCACGAGAAGAAGAAAATGTGTGTAAAACCAGACCTAGTTTAAAGCAAACGTGCCACATTGTATGTTGTCACAATAGCGAATGCTTAGAAAAGTGGGACAAATTCAAGTCTTCTTTTTTTACTACCCTCAGAAAATAGTGAGAAGAATTTGCAGAAGTAAGCCAAAACATACTGGTTAACCCGCACAGAAGATATAGAATACTTCATGACTGTTGCGTAAAAGAAGCGACAAAGATGAAACTGTAACAAACTGTTAGGCAGAAACCTGTGCAGTTCCCTTAGGGACCACTGCAAAACGTTTAAGACCACAGGAGTAAGCAGTAAACCCAATTGGTAGCAGTCTGTACCACCCAGATTTACCTGGTAGCTGTGGCTGAGCAGTCAGACTTATCTCAAGAAGAGTTAGGCAGTATATAGAGTATACACAATAGGGCTAAAAATACAGTAGAACAAACAAACACTGACCAGAGCTTTGGTATAAAAGTATATAATCATTTATTTAAAAACAACTTATGGAAATACACTGACACTAATATATCAAGCAAGATCAAACACAGTCACTATAAGTATATACACCTCGCTAATTAATTATTTGACAAGTCTAGGTTAAGACACCACTTATTTAGCAAAACAGAGGTGAGCGTGTAACCGTAGGTGGCACTCCAAGGGCTCGACTTGGGTTAGAGTTTCAGAGGCGAACACAAACGCCATTTTAAAACCGAGTCCTGGCAAAAAAGACCCAACCGGGGAATAAATATTAAATTAAATAAATAACCCGGCAGTATCTTTAACATTGCACCAAAAAGTGATGCGTTTAAAATCAAATGGGAAAATCCCATAGGAAATATTCCGGTGCAATATTTTGCGTGGTATCCACTGCCACCAGCCAGAAACACGACAAGGGGGGACTGGACAGTACCCCCTTGGAAACAGACCCAGGGGCAATCGAATTACCCCTACCAGTACTTCCACAATATGATGGTTTGTACTGGTTCTGTTCACAATTTGAGACAAGTAAAGCCAATGGGGACTTTACATGCCCTGGGAGACAGTAGTCAGTCCCAGGGTACAGAGTCTATGTTTGGGGGTCACTATGACACCTCTGTGTTACTGCACTGAGGGTGATGTGTAACACACATACCAAAAACACATGAAGCCCTATGGAGTAAAAGACCCCATAGCCCATAAAACACATTCACAGTCAAAGGACATACTCAAATCATGCCTAAGAGTGGGAGAAAAAGAGTCTCACTCTTAGCAGGAGAAAAAATAAACCCCAAAAATCCAGCAAAGTTGCTGGGGGACTCACTAGGTTTGGGAAATCAGCCTTATAAGAGAATTCTCCCTAACACAAACGTAGGACATAGGAGCTGGTGCTGTAAAGGGAATGAAACAGTAAACATTTTTATAATAGGTTCTTAAGGTTATACTATGTGGAGGCAGCAATAAAGGAAGTTTCTTTCCATACAAAATATTATTGGCAAGTAATAAATGCCCTTCATGCTGTAGAGAGGATATCTGGGACCAAGATTGTATATCAATTTTAACAATTTCTTAGGGAATGTTTATAAAATGGGGCAACTTATCAATGGGATTGACCCAAAGCGCGAAGGAAAGCTACTCCTTAGGCAGGAAGGACCTCTCCATTCCTGGGAGGTAACAGCCATTCTGTCCCAGTCGCCAGGTGCTCTTGGGACACTCTGCCCTCTTATATGTCCTCCCTTGTTCTTCTAGTTCAAATGAGGTTCTAAGCCCACTCAGCTCCTGGTTGTTGCGGGTTGTAAGGTTTCTTAAACCCTTTTAGAGGTGGACTAGTTGTGGGCTTGTGGAGTTCCCATATTCCGGGAATATTATGGGGCATGGTGTTGACAGCAGACTGGTCGCCGGGAGGAGCCGAAAGGAAGAGGTGGTGCAGCATCTCTTAAGGTGAGCTTTAACTGGGGTCCCTCCTGCTTCTTCCACTCTCATCCAGTAGTCTAAGTGTAAGCAAAGAAGTAGTGGAACTATGCCCCCTGCTAGCCTGCCCCCGCTTCCCACAAACCCCATCGCCATGCCCCCTTTCACGGGCAATCCAACCCCCCCAAACAAACACCTGCTGTTTAAGGGAATGTTTTGTGCACCGAAGTTAAAGTTTCAAATTCTTCCTGCACTTATTATAAAACCAAACTATTCCGGAATGATTTATTTTTAAAATAAAAGAATAGGAACAGTAAAACCTAAAAAAAGAAAAAAAGCAAGAAAAAAAGAAAAATCAGGTGCACCGCTCGCAACTGCTCCCGCCCACTGCTCTCCCTTCTTTCAGCCTGTTGTAATCTACCTGCCCTACTCCTGGCACTGCTCCCATCTTTTGATCCAGTCTAGGACTGACCTGGCCTGCTGAAACATTCTCTCTTGTCTGACTACAGGTCTGCTCTCTTCCTTCCTCTTAAGTCCCGCCTTCACTTCATGATGCTCCTACCTCCTCCTCCTCCTCCTCCTCCTCCTCGTTGGTGTTTTCCGTTTCCTGAGGTTATTCAAACTCTCTTGATGTTCACATCTCATCTGCACCACACTCACTTCCTGATGTTGCTACATCTGAACCACCACCTTCCCACCTCCTGATGGTACCACCTATGGGAACTACCCTCTGTTTCCATACCACCTTTTACAAGTGATGTTACCACCTCTACTATACCACCTTTGCCATCGGATCCCAACTTTACTTTACATCTGACCCATCAGTCACCTCCTTGTGCATCCCTGGTCTTATCACCTCTTTCTGCAAGCTCTTTATTTTCACCAACTCCGTCTGCAATCTCTTAGCTTTTGACACCGCCTCCTGCTGTCCCATGCTTCCACGTGGCCAGCGTCCTTCTCCAACTCTCAAATCTCCAACCACTACCAAACTCAAGTCAACTACCTATTCCAGAATCAGGCTGAACTAGCTCCCTGGTGGACTCCATGGGCTGAGCTCTTAGTGTAAGGCTGCACCTGTCTTTGATAAGCAGAATAGTTGAGATAGGCTAATGCTGTTGGGTGCACCTGACCTCACTTTAGACATTGGACTGAAACAACCTTTACCTGACCTGAACGCTAGTGTCGGCTATTGCATGAATATAACTGCAATTGAACAGCATACAAACGCAAGCAAGCTACATACTCCTGGAAAGTATGTTCAATAATGCCTAATGTGACGAATCCCTGGATATCTTCACTTCTCCCTAAGAGGGGGAACCCCTTCCCATGAGACCAGGGAGGTAAGGCTGCTACACGATAAACCCCCTGGGGATGGTACTCAATGGGTGGATAACATAGGGAGGGAAGCCCCCTATGGGATGAGGGACAACCTGGTGAGAACATGGTATCCCAATAGCCCACCTAACGCCAACACACCTTCCACCAACACGTTCCCTAGTGTTCCTATATGTTTTTGTCATACCATCAATATAGGAAGTACCGGGACAAGGAAATGTGGACTCAAGGAGCATGTAGCCCTAATAATAATAATATTAATTTAGCATTTATATGGTGCTACGAACCCTTGGGTATCTGAGCGCTGCTTATTATTACCCACAGTGTGTGGTGCTAATTTATAGACGTCGGAAGGATGAAAGGCTGAGTTTGGCCCTGCCGGGATTCGAACCTGCGTCAGCAAACTCTGCACAGATGTCAAATCGAGCGCTCTACTCGCTGTGCTATTGGACCGGCTATGTACTGAGACGAGGGAGAGACTAATGGACTCACTGGAAGTCCTATCTAAAGATCAGTACTGGGATGAGGAAGCAGTGCAGAAGCATAGCGAACACTCATGAGAACATGAATCTTTCCCGAAATCTAATGGGGCAAAATCCAGTCAAAGCTGAAGCGGGAAACCAGGAAGTAGAGAGAGCGGCCCACTGCTGGAGGAACCGCAAACGTGGGGAACACTCTGTCCAACAAGGAACCCGAGCAGATGCAGGAGAGCTTACTAGTCATACAGACGGGCTCTTACCTGGTCCGGCGTGGAAGGAACATCCGGCGAAGCAGAGCAGCGAACGTCCAGGCAAGCCAAGCAGTGCTGGGAATCTTGAGTGCTGCTGAGAAGCCATAGCACGCCGGAAGAGCGGAGAAGCCCGAGACCGACCGACAAGGTACAAGTGCTACCAGGGGGTAGGGGTACCAGAAGGCACTGGCAGAGGCTGGAGCTACAATATTGGGGGCCTAAGGGAAGCCCTGGGGTAAAAGCCAAGACCCTTAGCAAAAAGGAACTGAAACACCAAGGAGAGAGAATCCCACAGGTCTGGGACCCGCATCCTTCTATGAAGAGTAACACAAGTCATCTTCGTAGTCACAGTACCAGGTAGGTTAGTGAACCAGGACTGCCCCACTCAGTCAGGAGGAATACACGGGTCTGGGACCCACATACGTAAGTTTCGCAACTCGTGTGAATTGAGAACTTTTGAAGTGCAAAGCAAACCAGGGGACGGGACATATTCTTCCCAGAATATTGTGTATAACTGAATTGTGAAAGTCTGAAAAGGGCTTGGGGGAAGGAAGTCAGTCTGCCCAGCCCTTGTGAACTGGAAAGCAAGGAGACCTCTGAAGGAGGAGACAATACCTTCTGGTGTCTTCCCAGAAGATTGTGCATTGTGAAACCAGTCAAAAGAAGGCCCGAGGAAGGAAATCATTACCTGAGCTCTGTGAGGACATTGAGAACCAATACCCTGCAGAAGGGAGGCATTCTCTTGGAACCCAATAGTGAAGTACAACAATGTTGAAGGAGGAGTAATGTTCAAGTTGGGACTTTCTTTTGCATTGGAACTGATCCCTTATGGCGCCACAAGCTGAAATTTTGTTTCCTCAGAAAGTAACTGAGAACTTGAGAAGGGAGCCTTACAGGCATAATTCCCCCTACGATTGAACTTTGGCTCATTGTCCAGAAGTGTTGGACAGAGTGTTCAAAGAATATTCACTAACCTTTTCTTAATCATTTATAAGTGTGAGGGATAGAAGTAGGTATTTTGACACGATGGTAGACTTTTTATTTACTTGGACATTCTGATGACTCCTTAGTTCCTTATTAGAGGCAGAGAAACCCCTCAGAGTTGGGAAAATTTAAGTTTCCTCTTTATTTTTGCCTGAATAAACGTCTTTGTCACCCACAATGCCACCATTTTGTCAGATTCGTACTTCTGCACCCTTACACTATTGACTGACATGTTTTAGCAAACACAGAGATACATACTCACATATATAAGTTCAAACCTATTGAATTTGTCATGTAGTACTTGTAAACACAAGTAACATACACAATACCATTATTAATCCCTTTTGAACTGCATTCAATGCAAACTAAAGTAAAAGAAGAGTCATCTTGAAGTGACATGAAGTGCTAATAAATCCAGAAACGCTCTTCCATTTAAAATGAAACATTTCTATGCAAACTACACAGCATAGAAACCCACAAAAGTGTTCTTTGAATAAATGTTGCTATCTGTTCTCATTTTATTATGAATCAGAAGGAACAAGTTACTTACCTGTAACTATTGTTCTCCAGCATGGGTCTGGCATGGATTCACATGCTCATGAATATTCCCCGTCGTCAGGCTGGGAATCCTCGGTAAAGAAAAAAATCAGTTTCAGTTTCGTTTCTGAACTGTCTTTTTCCTAATAACCAATCACTGGTCTCTGGGTCATACTGCGCCCAGCGAATGACTGCCCTCTACCTAAGCCCCTCCTCTGGCAGCCATCTTCAGATTTGGCAGCACGTAAAATGTCAGTAGGACCAAGAGAAGAGCCGCAGAAGGGTAGGAGGGAGGGTTCGCATGTGAATCCATGCCAGACCCATGTTGGAGAACAACAGTTACAGGTAATTCCAGCATGGGGTCTGGCATGGACTCATATGCCCAAGAATACATAGCAGTACACACATGCACAACCACGGGAGGCGGCAAGGCTCAACAATAGGCATTTCAACAACTCAACATTAAGCATCTCTTATCTCTTACCTCTCACCTTCAGGCGAACAGGTTGCGCAGCACTGCCTGGCCGACTCTGGACTTCTGCCTGGAATCCCGGTCAACGCAGTAGAATCTTGTGAAGGTGTGCGTCGACCTCCACATAGGGGCACACCAGATAGGAATGCTGTGGTAGCAGCGATCGCTCTGGTCGAATGGGCTCTCGGACGGTCGGGCAACGGTCAGTTTGCCAACCGGTGACAGTGCATGATGCAGCCGGAGAGCCATCTGGAAATGGAAGCCTTCAAGAGGGCCTTCCCTTCGTTCACAGGTCCAAACTTCACAAGCAGCTGTGATGTCTTCCTAAAACTCTTCCTGCGGTCCATGTAGAACTTCAGCGCTCTAGCTACATCTAGCGAGTGCAAAGTCCTCTCGGCCGGCGACAAAGGCGACGGGAAGAAAACGGGTAACACCAAGGGCTCGTTCAGATGGAAGTCCGACGGCATCTTGGGCATGAAGGAGAGGTGCATCCTCAGCACCACCCTCGTCTCGTGGAAAGTCAGGCACGGAGGCTTGCAGAAGAGGGCCTGAATCTCTCCCACTCGTCGTGCGGGGGTGATGGCCACAAGAGACGCAGTCTTCCACGACAGGAACTTCAACGGTGCCGAATGCAGAGGCTCGAATGGCGGCCCCATGAACGATCGAACAGTCCCTTCATGAACTCCTTCACCAGGCGATGGGACCACAGGGATGAACGCCACAGAGTTCTGGTGTAGCGGGAGATGGCCGCCAGATGGATCTTGGAGGCATGGGCCAGCCCCGCCTTGGCCAGCGATAGCAAGTACGACAGCACTTGAGGGGCTGTAATCCGCAGAGGGTTAATCTTCTGTGCCCGGCACCAGACAGAAAACCTCTTCCATTTGTGTCCATAACACTTGAGAGTTGAACACGCCCTGGCCTTTGCAAGCACCTCCTTGCAGTCCGCCGGGATATCATACCCTCCAAACTCTAGTGCTGCAGGAGCCAGGCCGGCAAGTACAGCGACCCCGGGTCGTGGTGTAGGATGGCGCCTCCTTCTCTGGCGAGGAGATCCGCGTCCATCTGCAGTTTGACTGGGGGGGGACGCCGACATGTCCAGAAGGTCCGGGAACCAGATCTGTCATGGCCACGCTGGTGCGACGAGGATCATCCTGCACCGGGACCGTCTGAGTTAGTTGATGAGTCGCAGCAGCAACGGCGGGAACACATACAGGAACAGGCCGTCCCAGGGGAATGAGAAGGCATCGCCCATGCCTTCTCATTCCCCTCCAGCACTTCGTGTTCGTCGCGAATAGTTCGATCTGGGGATTGCCCCATCGTTGGAAGAGTAGATCCACTTGATCCTGACGCAGTTCCCACTCATGGCACGAGCACAGCTCCCTGCTGAGTGTGTTGGCGATGGTGTTCTTTATTCCTGCCAGATGGAAGGGTACCAGAAACATCCCCTGGGCGACGGCCCAGTGCCACAGATCCTGAGCTTCCTTGGATAGGGCTGGGGATCTGGTGCCTCCCGGCTTCTGGATGTAGAACATCGTAGTGGTGTTGTCAGTGAAAATCCTTACCACCTTGCCTTTCAGGGACGGGAGGAACGACCTGAGGGCCCAGAACACGTCTTGAAGCTCCAGGGCATTTATGTGTAGTGACCTCTCCTCCGGGAGCCAAAGGCCTCTTGCGTGGAGATCTCCGGTGTGCGCTCCCAATCCCTCCAGGGAGGCGTCCATCATCACTGTCTCCTGATGTGCCGAGGTCTGGAAGTCCATACCCGCCGCCAGAAGCGTGCGCTTGTCCCACCACCGGATCGCTTGGCGGAAGTTCTCGTTGAGCGGGATCCTGTCTTCAAAGTTGCCCGCCGCCTGCATCCAACTGGCGTTGAGGAATTCTTGCAGTGGACGTATCCGCAGCCTGCACAGGCGCACGAGGTAGATGCACGAGGACATCATGCCGAGTAGGGACTTGATGGACCTCACCCTGGCCGACAGCCGTCGCACCTTGCCCAGGATGGCCTTCGTCCTTTCCTCCGACAGAGAAGCCAATCGTGCCACTGTTTTGAGCCTGGCTCCCAGGAACAGGGCGACTTGCGTCTGCACCAAGTGGGATTTCGCAAAGTTGATCGAGAATCCCAGATCCGTAAGCAGCTGGACGGTCCTTGCTGTGTGCACGACAGCGAGTTCTCTAGTCTTTGCTCGGATGAGCCAATCGTCCAGGTAGGGGTAGACGTGGATCCCCTGCAGGCGCAGCCGCGCCACCGGTGGTACTAGGCACTTGGTGAATACCCTGGGCGGCGACTTCAATCCGAAGGGAAGGGCCTTGAACTGATAGTGTCGCCCTTGGACCACGAATTTCAGGAACGTTCGATGTCCTTTTAGAATGGGGATGTGAAAGTAGGCATCTTCCAAGTCCAGCGACGATAAGAAGTCGTCTTCCTCCAGCTGTCCCAGCACGTGCTGCAGGGTGACCGTCCGGAACTTCTGGGACTTGATGTACTTGTTTAGACGACGAAGGTCCAGGATGGGTCGCCACCCGCCGGTCTTCTTTCTTATGAGGAAGTATTGTGAGTACACTCGGAGCCCCGGAGCCTCTTTGGGACGAGCTCGATGGCTCCTTTCTTCAGCATCGCCCTTACTTCCAGCAGCAGTTGAGGGACGTGGTTTTCCTTCCTGGCCACGGGTTGAATACGGGGGCACTTCCTGAGAAACTCGAGAGTGTGCCCGCGGGCCAGGGCATCCAGCACCCATTGGTCGGTGGAGATGGACTCCCACACGCTGACGAACCTTGCCAGCGGCCTCCCACCGGGGTGCTCAGGTGGGGGCCTGACACTACGGCCGGTTCAGTCCTGCTTGGTAGCAGACTTGCCGCCTTTGCCTTCTTGGCGACGAGATCCTCCAGACTTGCTGCGTCCTCTGTAGGCCTCCTGCGACGAGGAGCGGGCCGCGTGGCGGTACGTCGAAGAACCACCGCCGAATCCTTTGGAGGCACCTTGCTTGCCTCCGGAGTTCCGAAAGGGTGGCCGTCGCCTTTGAAGAACCCCCAAGGCCCGAGCAGTCTCCGTGTCGGCCTTGAAGGCCTGCAGTGAATCATCCACTGTCTTGCCAAATAGGTTGTTGCCGTCGAAGGGCATGTCCAAGACTCTGGTCTGCACGTCGTGGCGGAAATCGGTTGCCTTGAGCCAACCACGCTGGCAAAGGCAAATGCCGTTGGCCATCTGGCGAAAACCGGTGTCAGCAATGTCCGTGGCCACCGTTATGGCGTGGTCCGATGCCACCTCGCCTTCCTGTAGGATCTCCAGGGCCTCAGCCCTCTGGTCATCCGGTAGGAAGTCCAGCAGGGGAGCTATCTTAAACAACAGCTCCCTGTCGTAGCGAGCCACAATCGCGAGGGCGTTGGCCGCTTTATTCATCGTCGCCGCCGACGAGGTAACCCACCGTCCCATGGTATCCAGTTTCTTCCCCTCGCCATCTGGCGGGGAAGTTGAAGTCGAAGCTGTCACCCCTGCTGCTTTCTTCTTGGACGCTGCGGAGACGACCGAGTCCGGGGTCGGCTGTGCCCTAAGGCACATAGGGTGGAATCCGGGACCCGGTACTTCTTCTCGTACCGGTCTCTCTTGCCAGGGGTCGTAGACTTTCTTCAAGAGCGACAGACCCTCATCCCAGATGTCAAGTAATGGGACCGAGAGAACTGTCTTCCTCTTGGCCTCACGCCGTTGGTAGAAGAAACCTTCCTTCTTCTGTTCCTCAGGGCAGAGCTGGAAAAGCTCGGATGCCCTGGCAATCATGGCGTGGAAGGAGCCAATTTTGTCGGGCGGGGAGGCGGTGATGGAAGGCCCATCCCATCGTCACCACCGTCATCCGTCCCCGTCGTGGCCATCTCCGTTCCTGTGTCATCCCTCGGATCCCGAGAAGTAGAAGAAGGCTGCAAAGGCTGGAAGGGAGGGGGTGGATGAACTCTCCTCCGCTTGCTTGGAGGGCTTCCCGACGGTCCAGGCTCCGCTGGATCGTCCGCTGGTCGTAAGGGCAACCTTGTCCTCATCTCCGTACACAAGGCCTGGTTCGCCATCAAGATCGCACCCAAGTTGTCTTGTGGCTCAGGCACCGGCTGCGACGGGCGCAACGGTTGGGGAGTGGAATCCGCAATCTGCACAGGCTCCTCGTCGGCACCATCACTTTCCAAGTCCGCCTCATCGGGATTCCTCCCGTGGGACCGAACCTCCTCGAACTTCTTGTTGAGGATCTTTGCGACTCCAGCCAGTTCCTCTTCAGAGGCTGCATCTGTGTCCGTGATGGCCACCGCCGCCACCCCCCCTCTTTTTCCACCCGGGGTTACACAGGGATCTTATCGATGGCCTGAAAAGAGGATTCCCTCAGCGGTGGCAGGGAAACTACGCCCCGAGGTCACCTCCACTGGGGTAGCCTCCACAGGCTTGGCCAGGGCCGCCATGACTCCCTCGATAGAGGCCTTAGCCGGGTGAATCAGGGCCTGCACGACTTTAGGCGCGCCTGAGGCCTTCACCTTTGGGGGAGGGTCACCGCCTCGCTCCCCTCGGCTGTCTCCGTCAGGATCGACCAGGACTTCTCCCGAAGCTTACCCGGGTTCTCCGATTTCCTCTTCCCCGAGCCAGAGCGTTGGCTCGTGGTTGATGGCGTCGGTGAAAGTGCGCCCTGCCTGGCAGCCGAGGGGCCCGACCGATCAGCGCTCCCGGTGCCCGCAGACTCGCAGTGCTTTGCCTTTTGTTGGGCCCCTGTCACCGGAGCGCCCTCAAAGGTTTTTAGAAGACCGCTCGGACTTCTTCTCCTCACCTACTGCTGGGCTCTTCCCTTCCAGCCAGTTGGTGAGGCATATTCGCCGATCCTTCATGGTCTGTTCCGACATGTTCTTGCAAAACGCACAGTCCTTCTCCACGTGTGTTTTGTCTTCTGGAGGCATCTGGAACGCTCATCCTCCTTGAAGACATTCTGCAATCCGCATCCAGGGCAGCTCCAGAACAGCTTGGATCCGGGCGTTCCGTTTCCTTTGTCCTGGGCCATGTCCACGCGGGGTAGGCCTCCCAGATCTTCCGCAATCCTCCAAGAAGTGAAACTCGACAAGAACTTCGCCCTTGAGGGGCATAGAAAATTCTGAAACGGGTCCTTGTTGATTGGAAGTACAAACGGTGGAGCTTGAGGCTCAATTGACCGAAAAAATGAGATTAAACTCTTTGAAAAATAGCAAAACGCAGTAAAAGTTCGAGAGCTATAGCACGAGTACTCCCAACACTTGAACGTGCGATAAAAATCTGAAGATGGCTGCCAGAGGAGGGGCTTAGGTAGGTGGCAGTCATTGGCTGGGGACAGTATGACCCAGAGACCAGTGATTGGTTATTAGGAGAAAGACAGTTCAGAAATGAAACTGAAACTGATTTTTTTCTTTACCGAGGATTCCCAGCCTGACGACAGGGAATATTCATGAGCATGGGAATCCATGCCAGACCCCATGCTGGAGAACACAGAATTCAAAAACATACCAAAGCCATTTGTTCAACACAATGTGTTATTTTGAAGGCTTCATTGCACACTGAAAGGTAAAAAAATGCCGATTCTCTCACAGCAGACGTTCATAATTGTAAGGAGGACAGCTCCAAGCTCTAACAACTGGGATGGGGAATCACAAACTATCACTGCCTGGAGAGGGTCAAGATCAGCGGGAAGGCCTGGCATTGGAGCACTGATTGCTCCCTGCCCTGTGAGCGAGACCAAGGGAAGATGACCAGTGGATGCTCCTTATACCACTCCCGGGCCTACATACACTGGTTCAGGATTGTGCCCAGCCACCCAAGTCACACCTTTGGTGAGCAATAGGGCTAGGTAGGGGACTTATCACAACGCACAATTCAAATATAGAAAAAAGAATCTATGCATTTTATAAAGCTTCATAAAAAAGGATTTGATATTAATTTTGACTGCCGCTCTCACTGACCCCATGTAATGTTGAAACAACTCCTGCAATTAGCAGGTTTCCTAGATAAATATGTACCTTTTTGCAGTACTTGGTCACTGCTGAGCCAAGTGGATGCTCACTGTTACATTCCGCAGTTCCTACGATCGCCAGCATCTTGTTTGTCGGCATCCGGTTTTTCTCCACTAAACCCTTCACTTGCATCACGACTGGAGCTCCGTGGGTTATGGTTCCTGTTTTATCGAACACCACCGTCTTCACCTGCAATAAAGAACCGTTCACATATTTGTCATTGATTAAGCATACATATTACATTCTATGGAACATACGTTTCTGTGGTATTTATCAGTGAAAATGGGTTTGTAGGTTCTTGACATACAGCCCTTCAAGGTCCTAAATAAAACGATTTGTCATACATGGGAAGTTTAGAGGTGGGATAGCTAAAAGTTTAGTTTTATTTCCATGAATTTGCAGCTATGTTGACAGACCATGTAAATATCCTCCATGATCATTGGCCACTCATGCTACAAACCATCATCATTTTTCTTTTGAAGACAAAACAGAAGGGGCAGGTGCGAACATACCCACTGAGAAATTCTCACTTTCCAACTTAAGATTCCAAGAGCGAGCTCAGAAAAACATCTAAAGGATAGTATCACTTTCAACATGACCATCAGTCTCAAAGACATTCATCTTTCAACGGTGTTAAACATCATAGGCTTTTCTTGTTCTGTTTTGGGATACTCATTCTGATGCCTGCTGAACACATTCTTTCAGACATATTTGCATTGCGAGTAACTCACCCCGATGGACTGCCAAGACCAAACACCAACAGTGCTATAGCGTTGGGAGTTATTAACACAAGACATTGTGCACCTTATAGATCTGCATTTCATTTTCTTTATTTGCGTAAATGTACATTTTTCACAGTTCACTACCCTTAAAACAACTCTGAAACTTAATGGCGCTTACCGATGTATCGATTAACTCAGAATATAGTCCAACGATCAAGCACAACTTAATGCCTCTACCAAAGAACCTAATTTCAATTGCTCTATTACACCACTTGCACCTAAACTATTTTAACAGTGGTCACATTTCTAGTTCAGCAGTCGCTGGTCTTTGGGAGGTTCTACTTTTGACCCTTGGCTGCAATACCAGTTAATCTGCACCTGAACCCCTCAGGGGCAGGCCAATTTCTATTGAATCCTTCCTGTATCTGGTAGCTCGCTTACAATTGCACAAAGCGCACTCGGACCGAAGCGCTGACTCATTGGAGGAATAATTTTGTGTTTTTTCTTAAACTGTAAAAGCAGAAAAGTCAGTGTTTGGTTGAAATTTGCATATGCAATTTGGAAGTTGAAAAGAGCATGGGAGTATGTAACTGATCAAGGTGAAAGTTTATTTTCTCAAGGACAATAAAAGTGTTTGAAATCCTTAAAGTCGCAAACCTACAGTAACAAGAACTTCATATAATATTAACACTATCATTCATAAAATTGAGACACATTTATAAATCTAAATTCCTCTATCAGTGCTTTTTTTGTTCCCTTCCCCCTACCATTCCACTCTGTCAACGAGTTTTACCAATCTTAAATTTCAGCCTGCGATAATGCTACTGGAAACTACTGCTGTGCACAGGGGCATTTAACGCAGCTTGGTCCTTGCTTTGGGCTTCAACTCCGCAGAAATCTGTCATTGTTTACAACTCTGTATCAACCCTAATCCAGAAACAAGAAACCTATGGCACAGGCAGCGGCGCCAGAAGATAACCTACCCATGTCTCAAAAAAGCTCCACATGGCAGGCTCCGCTTCTATGCTTTTTTACTTAACCTTTCTAGTGGAACTTGCAAAATGCATGTTCTCTTTGCGAAGTGGATATATGCTACTGTGTGGCAACAAGACCGACATAGCACACAATTCACCAAGCAGCCACTAAAACAATGAACAAGTTACACCCAATGTAGGACTCGCTTCACTTTTAATCCTTTTCGACCCTCTGTCCAAATGATCATTTCACCACCTTCTGTATAATAGTAAAAACTTGCAGCAAAGCTGTTTGAGTAATTCCAATCCAGCATGTACAATCCCTCAAATGAACCCCTGGTTCTGCATCTTATCGGTCAACATGCATGCCTCACTCTCCTTAACAAGTAACCACTAAAAGAAAAATCTAGACTGAAATTGAGCTGTGGGGATAGAAGTACAATAGTTGCAAGCATTTTTAATAGAATCTTAATTTAGGCATTCCCCAGGGGCTTGACTTCAGTAGGACTAGGAATACATTAATGGTATGTTGGAATACCAGTGGTCTAATTGGTGATGGTTTAGAACAGAAATACCAGGTTTACGTTTCTAAATGTAGTGAGAAATTATATGATAAAAGGGTTCGTTGCTTTTTGGACACAAAAAGCCATAGAGTCAGACTGAAAATCTTGACACAACCAAGCAGCTTCTGTGGGCTGGTCAGATGTGTGTGGTGTGCATGTAATTAAGGCGACTAATACATGGATATGGTAACAGCTGGGTCAGACAAATATTTGGTATTGTGTCTTAACCATACAACTGGCACCCAATCGAAAGGGCTATTCAAATATGAAGGGTTGCACAGCCCACAGGTGTTGGGTCAGGATATTTCGTTCAGTACCCTGCAGTACCTTGGAGAATGTAACTCTCAGTCTCCCTGCTTAGCACTCCACTAACAGGAGCCAGAGAGGAGGAAAATAAAATGACTAGAGACTATCCCCAAGCAAATAATCACAGACACCAACATGGTGAAACAAAGGAATTCAGACCGTGAACGCCAAATGAGATGCAGAATGACAGTACTTACCTGTGTGGCAACAAGGAATGAAGAGACACAGTGGTTGCTATAGACTTATTAAATTAAAACCAAACCCATCTATACCTTGGTGCTGTTGGGCAGCCAAGCAAGATGGCTACTTAGCTGAGGTGCTCCATCGAATGGCACGAAACTCCTTGGAATAGTGGCGCTCATCCAGTTTGTGCCAGACTTCAATTCAGGGAATATATAATCCAGTGGGTGGCAGCACCAATTGTCTGAGGCCCAGGACCTGCGACCCCGAGGAAGCAGAGATCTGCTTCGTTGACTATGCCAGAGAAGGGGCCAGGGGCTGCAGGCACATCCACTGGATTGGACTGGGACGGGGAGGAGAGGCGACTGCTGGAGCCACAGAAGAAGGTGCGGTAGCGGTGACTGCTCCGCCTCTTCGTCTCAGTGGAGTGTTTGATCTGCCCCAGAGCGCTGGTGGAAGCAGCGTAGTCCCTGGAGGCGGAGAATGAGGATGGGTGCGGTTCGGGTCTGCATCCCCCCGCTGGAGTAACGGCACATTACTAAGCCAGGCCGAAAAAACCCTCAAGGCAGCATCCAGCCCGGACCAGCGCTGGTGAGCTTTACTTTTATACTGCTGCTGACTGCTGCAGTACGATTTCCGAACATCGGAAACCAGCATACAATTGAACTGCGACACGAGATGCCACAACCATCCTAACCGGCTGGATACAAACAAAGGTGATTAGCCTGCTCCACCTGACAAAGCATTTGAACATCGGTGCTGGGCTGAGCATTGAAGACACTACAGTGGCCTTTCCATACATTTCTGATCCTGCGGAGTGCGAGCATTGGAACGGAGTGGTGTGGTATCACCCTGAAGCTGGAGAGACCAATGCACTGGTAGGCCAAGTGGGAAGAGGCTGGAAGTCTAAGTGTGGATGCCCCTCAGGCAGCTGGTGGCTAACAGTTGAATATTGACACCCCTTCCCTACTCTGCACAAGGTATGACCAGGGGTGCAGATGGTGGCAAGAAGGCTGGGGCAATGGACATATTTACCAAGACGGATCCCCGTATAGAGGGCGATGCTGTGACCCATCATGCGCTACCCCTGAACAATCGGGGTGCAGCCCCCCCCCCACTGAACTGCAGCAGATGCTGATCACAATGACAAAGGGGTTTGCTGCAGTGAATGAAAAACTGGATGACATCACGCTAAACATCACCACCATCCGGGCACAGCTTGCGAAGGGGCACTGTTAAGGATCTACAATCTGCCCCAACTACCCAAACGAAGGACATGAAATATGTTAAAGCTAAATGTGACTACCTCGAATCCTGCTCCTGAAAAATAATATCAGAATTGTGGGGTCCCAGAGGAAGCCTCATGGGAGGTATAGAACAGGCGGTAGAGCTGTTGTTCAGAGACATCAGTGGTGCAGCGGGAGAGGTGATAGACATGCATATATAGTATTTTGGATGGACAGGGGGACTAAGTGGGCAGACCAGGATATCCTAGAGGTGTTTCGAGAAGTCTATGGGAAAATTCTACGGGTCATTGTATAAGGCAGGACAACAGGGGGGGGGGGGAGGCTTTAGGTGCCCTCCTGGAGGGGGTCTCGTAACAACTCTCTGCCACTGCCTACCGAGCGCCTCCAGGCCTAGAGATATTTCGGGCAGAGTTTGTACCTACCTGCTGAAGGGACCTCAGGTATGAATGCTGGATATAAGTTCACATCCCCTCCGGCTGGCCGAACTATTACTCCCCGACTGGAGAACACTAAGACTGTAATAATGTTTGCACGATACTCTTCATGGGATTGTGGACTGTGCCTAGCCTGTCTGAAGGTACTGTATACCCTGACTGTCAAGTTTAAATAACGTTTTCTTTTTTTATTAAACTACCTATCTCTAACTCGAAGTGATTTTCCTTACCTAAACTTAAGACAATGCGTGCTCGTCAGGAAGTCTGTGCCCGTCAAAATAAAAAGGCACTGTCCCAGTAAAAAAAAAAAAGTTCCTACTCTATCCCCATCACTAAAACAAAACACCATAAAGTCCAGCTAATGACTCCCTTCTCCTGGATGTAAAGTGTCCAAACTCCCATCAGGTTCTTCAAAACAAAAGTTCCACAGTATGGGTTCTTCGTAGCCCAACAGAAAATACACAGCTACATAAAGATCTTGTGAAGCTGGTAGAACGATTTCCTTCTCCTAGCTGATTCACCAATGTCTCTCACAGTTCTCAATAAGGTCTGTAGCTCCCATACCGAGGTCTTCACAATCCTTCGATTTTGTATGACTCGTGGTCTGCACCCACTGGAACCATTTTATTTATTTTTGTATTTATTTTATTTATTTGTTACACACCCAGACCCTGAGGTATCACAGCGAGGTTACAGACAGCTTAGGGAATAGTCATACAAGATTACAAAACACAAACCAATATTAACATCAAAATAATATACATCATAAAAAGTAATTAATTACAGATTTAGCTGGAGGGCTGAACTAGACGTTAGGAATCCGCTCCTTATATTAGTATTGGTTGAATAACCACATTTTTAGTTGTTTTTTGAAGCCGTGGAGAGAGGGATCTTTTTTGATATTGAGGGGGAGGGAGTTCCAGAGTTTAGGCGCTAGCACTGGGAAACTGCTGCCCCCCCCCCCGCTCTTATGGATTTGAATCGGGGGAGTACCAATGTGAGGTTATCATTTGATCTAAGTGGTCTCGTGGATTCTGTTATATGTAGGGTATTGTTGAGGTAGGTTGGGCCTTTATTTGTAAGGCATTTATGGGTGATGCAGAGTGTTTTAAAGATGATTCTGGCATATTTCCTGATTTTGGTGATATGTTCCGACTTTTTTATTCCTAGCATTTTGGAGATGTTGGCTTTGGAAGTCCCTAACAATTATACATTGCAATAATCCAACTTAGACAATACCAGTGCTCTGGCAAGGGTTAGGCAGTTGGAGGGGTAAGGATTTGTCGACTTAGAGCGATCAATTAGTAAGTATAAGCCATGGATGATGAAAGTGTGTTTTACGCGTTTGGCCATGAAGCTGTTCCTGGAGTCCCTTTTGACTTTCCAGCATCACACATTTGCGGAACTGGCCTGGGAACTGTTTCACAAAATGGTTTATGGCTTTGCTCTCTCTTTACAGTTTGAGTCTTGTAACTTCCCTACTCCCTCCCAGACTTCCGTTACCTTCTACCGGGGAACTCTTCACCGGTTTTGCGGGTCCACACTTCTTAGTTCAACTTCTTCCTTTAGTAGGTCTCTGCGTCTCACTTCTGTCCACCTTGGAGTAACTGTCAGACACCTTGGTCCCACTGTGACAGGTTACGCCTCGTCCATGGTCTCTCGTTCTCCTGATAGTCGCCAACTCCGCTTTACTGTAGGTTACGGTAGGTGGTCTCTGCAACATTGTCGGACCAAAGGGTCCACCCCCTACAGGTCATGCCACTACCTCTCGGTCTCTGGAAGCACTGGTTCTCGAACGCATTGCAAGATGCTACTCAGGCGTCCCGCTATTTCTCTTCTCAGCACTGGAGCCAAGCCTCACTGCCATCTCCCGAAGTCTTGCACCAGTTCTCCAGGCTTCAATGTGTCCTCCTCGGTCGCATCACAGCTTTCAGCTTGCCAAAAATGCACAGGCCGGTGCCGGACGGGTCAAAGGATGATGAACACAGCCTTGCTTTGCTGTTCAGTTTAAATAGCGGGACGGCCCCAGCGGAGCGTCCTCACAATTGACAGCTGCTCTAGCCTTCATGCCGCTCAAAGGTCACAGTTTTGAGAGCTTCTTCGCTCATTACTTTTGTCATCAGTTTAAGAGGTGATTTTATGTTAATAGGATTTGGGCATTGTCAGCCTACCAGGTTAGGGTTTAAAAGGGCTGTGCCTCCCAATTGCGTCCTCATACCGAGGAGAGGAGTGCCTCGCCATTAAATCCTCCCACATGTCATCACTCCTAGGGGGACTACTGGTTAGGGGGACTACTGGTTAGCGGGCTCACCTCCCTAGCCTCATGGGAAGGGATTCTCCCCTGGGTAGAAGTGATGACATCTGAAGGATAATCACACCTGTACTCTACATATTAAATGGGCCAGAGAACTAATCATTTTAGAATGTGGAATATTGCAAAATAAGGTGAATATCCACATACAAAATCATGAAGTGAATACAAAGAATTAATTCAAATGTAACAACAAGACCACTTTGTCTGCACTTTAAGGCTGTACGGTTTTTCATGTGAGTCGGTGGACCTATTAGGCCCGAGAGGTTTTACAACCAACATCGCTGTATGCTGCAACTAATGCATGGAATGATTTCTATCCTGAGATCCCCTATAAGTGCAAAGTTGCAACAGAAGCATTTCTCAAAACAGCATTTCCATAACAGTGCATTCTGTGAACAGGTCTGTTATTGCTGTTCTCGTTCTAAATGTTACTTTTCTACTACGCTAAAATGTGCAGTAGATCGAAATGCCTATCCAACCGATACCTTTGTGGATGGTGAGAATTATAATAAAGATAATATTAACTGATACGGCCAGGCTGAAGAGGGGCATGTTGGCATAGTTCACATCCATTGAGGTCAACATAAAAAGTGGAATTGGTGGAAACCGCGCTCAGAAATTCACAGGTGGCCGAGTGGGTAGTAATGTCGTTTGGCTTCAAAACATGTAGCTTCAGTAGAAGTTCCCAGTAAAGTTGGTGCACTGATCATATTGGATTTTGACTGGCAACCTACGGGTAAAGCCATAAAACACAGGAACACACCTGCAAAGCATTGGCATTCCCTAAACAAATTGTTGCAGGTGTGCAAATGCTGAATGTTGTGAGCATTAACTAAAATATCTACGGATGAACACCCTGAGATGTGCATATGAGTGTATAGCAGGCAGCAATTAAAACAAACATTCAGCTGACATTAACCAATGAATATGCAACCAGAGTCCTACAATGATGAACATCCACGGTGCCCACACATAAACCCCATCCCTTAACACTAAGATAGCTAAACTAATTTGTATGGCAGCATATGGCCCACACCAGACTTTTGCTGTCTGCCCCACTGAGGACCTGCTTTCATTTACCCCATAAAGAAATCTATTCATTACTGATTTTCAGCCTTTCAACCGGAATATAAATAGATTTTAATTGCATTTAGGAAATTGTCAGAACCCTCATTTTTGAGCCATTTTCATCATGCAGAGTGAAAGGCCACAGTGTCTTCACCACACGATTTAAGACATGCCCAGCCCATGCTCTGTGCACTGCTGCACCATATAATGCCACTTTGGAGCTGTGATGCACCAGGAATGAGACTCTGGCACAGAGAACTCATATGATTGCTACAAACCTTTATAGAAATAATAAAAGGGTTGGAAAATGCCTCATTCTAGTAGAGGTCTTCCCACCTCAACCAAAACTAAGTCTCTGTCGTGCGTCACGATGACCAAAAGCAAGATGTCCTGCGTCTGAAATCCTATCCTAGCCCTAACACTAAAAGTAACTATAAATGTGCTAAGGGTATTATCTCTGGCATTGAAGTGCACAAATGTTCAGTCCAAAGAACATTTTTTACTCCAACAAAAAATTTCCAAATGGATGATGTTCACAGTTCCTGGGGATGACTCCCTCCTCAAGCTTCTTTCCACAACACAAACAGTTCAAAAAAAATCAGAATCTCAAGGGCATGTGTCTTCCTCGTAATTTCCTTTTACGACTTGGGTGCAGATCCCAGACTTGCAGAATACCTGGATTACTCTCGCACCAGGCTTCCTTTACATTGAATAAACTTCAAAGTTCTAGGTCCGAAGGATTCTCTTTCTACGCTTGGCTTTGCCTGGTATACTCTCCTGCCAGGGCTTTATGTGCTTTATTTCTCACACTTGTTAGCTTGCCTTTGCTTGGTTCACTCGGCTGCCAGGGATCTCTCATGTGCTTCAATTTGCACACTTGTAAACTTTGCTTTGCCTGGTGTACTCTCCTGCAAGGGCTTACTCATGTAATACAACTCTTTCACATTTGGTTTAACATTGGTCAGAGTTAATGTGTCGGGACTCCCTCTCTCCTGCGCACCTGCTTGTTGCTGGTTGCTAGATCTACCAGCAGCCTTAATCCTGGTTTGTCTAGAACCAACTCCAAGGTTCCTGTTTGGTTAAAAGCTTTGTGGGGATGACAAATCCATGGATTTGTTTGGCGCTGGTTGGATATGTTAGTCCATAGTGTCAGAGTTTGTGCGAGTTGGTTAAATCAATGATCACGTCTATTGTTTTGTCATTACAAACGTTATTTATTTCTTGGTTGGTTGGCACCAAACAGAACATCATTGTATTAATGGATGACAATTTTTTGACATGGTGAAAAACAACACAGCCGACGCGCGTTTCAACCTTAGTCTTTTTCAAGGCTGTGATGTGTGAGTTGGTTCAGTGATGGGGTGATACACGTGGTGAAGTGACATAATTGGTGGATATAAGAATCATTAACAATTGTGTTTAATCCAATATGCATACATGAATGTATTGGGACATAGAGTTTTGGAACACTCACTCAACAGGGGGAGACATACTATGCACCGAACTATGCAAGGACTCAACATTGAGGAAAGTAATTTGAAAATACCGGAAATGAAAGCAAAATCTAAATTCACTCCCAACCTACAAGTAGACAATGCAATAGGAATTTTCAACCAGGCAGTGACAAGAGACCTCCAAGCACTAGAGGACCGCATGAGAACTAAACACCAAGGAGGAAGAGCTAACATTACCAGTCAGAAGCGACTGGCAAGACAATAACAAAATCATAATCAAGGAAGCTGACAAGGGGGGCAAAGTGGTCATAATGGAGAGAACTGACTATGTACAAATGGCCTGCAATCACCTGGCCACCCCTGGCTGTTATGACACTGTGAACAAAAACCCAACAAATGAAATCCTAACAGAAGCTAACACCCTGCTTACTAAATGGCACAAACGTGGACTTCTGTCAGATGATGAAATGAAATACTCAGTAGCGGTTGCTTTCCTCTGGGTAGATGGGGAGAGGCTACCTCCGGAAAAGGAGTGATGACATTGCCAGATTAATCAAAGATCAGTTATAGATGTTCCATCATATGCGCAAGATGGTACATTTGGTTGCCTGTTTATTACTGCACCATGGGAAAGATGTACAAATAATGCCCCCCTTCGGAATTCTGACTTTCACCTTCGTCCCGTGTAGGTTTTAGTGTAAAATAATGTAAACCATTCACTGATTTATGATGGTGCCTCAGGTCTGGCTAAACTCAATACATGCAGCAACATCCATTTTTGGAGCATCATTAAAACAGCAATCAGAGGTTTCAAAAGGCAAGAATAAAGGCAAAGAATCTGAAAGCATGTTAGAAGGGCATTTGCTGATCTGTGAACAAGAACAGCCAAAACATGCTTGCTCAATGGCAGAATCAGATTTCCTTTATAGTTATAAAGTAGAGCTTAGAATTTTGCAGTAGAAAAGTATCCCCTTCATTATAATTCATTATAATATAGACAAGGTTATGGGATTGCTCTGCTTCATGCAATAGAAATATATACCTCCTATTCTTAAAAAGTAAAACATTATGTACTTTTAACCAGTTTAAATTCCAACCTTCTTGTTCGATTCCACAAGCTAGGCACTTGCTTTTTCGCACCTTTGGTGTCTGCAATACCCAATCATGCCTCAACAATACCCCCATGCTGGAGCTTACAACATTTCTCTCTACCCTAGCTTTTGCAACAACAAATTGTTATGCTGGAGTTCAGCAAGGCCCACACGCTTTTTGCTTAAGTGCCAAACACTCAAGTGCCTGCATTACATGCTTTGCAAACCAATCAAAAACATGAACTAGACGCATATCAACTATTCAAACATTTACATTTAACATCATCATGCGGGAAACTCTGATGTCCAACTGCAATGAGACCATTCTTATTTCATTTGGGATATCGCTCTGGGAATGAAAGCATGCCCAACCCCAAAGATTTTACTCCAACTCTCCATCTACCATGGTGGGGAGAACGCCGTTTTTAGGCGCAACACAACTTTTTCCTACGTCCTATTCACAGAGTGCGTAAGTCCTTCACTGAGCTTCCTCTTACCATATTAAACCACACCAATCTTTCCAAGTTAAAGGGAGGCAAGCACCAGTCTGGAAAAGTGACTCCTAACCCTATGCAACTAGATTATTACATCCACAGAAAGGATCCAGGACAATTGCGCCACACCTTATGGTTAATTAGAAGTACAAATTAAACTAATTTTCTAGTTTTGACAAGTGTTTTGTAATAGTTTGTTGCCAACACGTGTTTAGACCTCCTTCCGAGGTCCTCTTCAGGGCTAGAATACCATTCCATAGTCCCATAATTGCACAAAGACATACTGTACATAGATTTAATACATTACAGTTCCAGTAACAGTGTACACATACAAGTACATACCCAAAATCAAAAGACACAAACGAAAGATTAAACAATACGAACACACAGCTGGTCCACAAATTGTTTGGGGTCAACAGGTGCGAGAAAAAACATACATTGGAATAGGTTGACAATCATCAAAATTGATAGTTGACATATTAGTCTCCCCTAACCCAGTAACAAACCATTTCTCAACTCAACAAGTTTGCACTAACACCCACTTCACTAGGTGTTGGTCACCACCATAACGCACCAGCTTAAATATCTGTGGCCCATGATCCCTTATCTCCCTAAAGAGTGGTATCTCCGGACATAGCCAGCCTAATCCATAGTGTGCTACCACCTGCCACCTAATCCACTAAACAAGTATCCATAGTTACTGTACACTATAGTTGCTGTATTGAGGCTTATTCAGAGTCCCTCTAAATACTCTAGTCACTCCTGTGAAGATAATCACACACACTCCAACTCCCCATTCACAATAATAAAAGGGAAAGATAGTACCCCCCCCTCTGTTTATACCAAATTACCAGATTTTGACTTCCAAAGGGCTAGAGTGTACGCAAGCAATTGAAATTTTCTTCAACCCGCTGTCCATCACAGAGTTATCTCTTCTCACTTTCTCAATATTCCGTCTATTTCTCAGGGGAGAAGAGCACAACACCAAACAAAAATGAGTCCATCCTAATGCTGGTGAGCACAAACCATAACCCGGGTAACACCCATATTTTAAGTCATGCCAGTTACCTTGGTATTCCCAATACAACAGCTTCCTGGTCACTATAATCTATATTTATAGTGTTCCTTTGACGATCCACAACGGTCCTCGCACTTCTTCCGTCTATAACAAATGCCTGAATCAGTCTCAATTTGTCACAGTACCTAATACAGTCATATATTCCCCCACTAGTGCCTTAAATGTACTTATAGTCTTAATATAAGAGATCTTTCTGCAGGGTTACGGTAATCCTTGGGGTGCCAGTTCTTCCGCGCGACTACAAATACCTTTGCACATTTACAACGTCAGACGCTGTGTGTCAAACATACGTGACGATTACCATAAACAAACCATGTGCAGCTTAGCATGTGCCCTAAACAAGACGGAAGCAGTGCAGATAAGTACTATTTCCTCTTTGATAGACCGAATTGCCCAAATATGAAGTGAGTGAGTTCAATAACGGCTTTCACATCTTTTATCCTCCTCTGTTAAGTTCAATATGAAACCATTTGTCTAGCATTTCATCTGCTTCCATCATGATTTCATTCAAGCGATTAGTCTGAATTTTCCATAACAGCCTGGCAACTTCAAATGATTTTCAGCCATTCTAATATAGTCCGCCCTGTCCATAATCACATTTCCTCCATTATCTGCTAGTTTAATTATGATCTGTTCATCCTGCTTGAGCGAGGTCAGAGCTTGCTTGTTTTTCTTGAGGGTCACCATGCACTTATTGCAAATGTTAGAATGTTTTAAAAGGGGAGTGGAATTGTGCTTTGTTACAATCGTTGTGAAAGCATTGCACACAAAAAACAATCACCTGGCATTGAAAACAATAGAAAGCACATGCTGGCAAATCAGCTTGAGATGTCGAATTTTACGTTGCAGAATAACATTTTTATTCAATGGTGATTTATATCAGCAGACCCGAAGGGTAGCAATGGGGGCAAATTATGCCTTGTCGCTTACAAACCTCTTTATGGGATACTTTGAGAATATCTATGTATATTCGAAGAACCCCTTTAGACCTCGGATCAAACTTTGGGAGAGCTACATTGGCTATGTTTTTCTAGTTTGGCTTTTGCAGGGCAGCTAAAGCAGGTTAATGGATTTTGTGAGTTACCTTAACCAGAATGACTTTGCAATGGAGTTCATGAGTAATGTACACCCGATGCAAATAGACTTTCTTGACGTTCTCCTATATGTTAAAGGACATACGGTTATGCCAAAAACATTTAGGAAATCTAAAGAGGTAAACTCTTTGCTATTGGCAAGTAGCTGTTATAAACTGAGTGTTATCCAAAATATCCCAACAGGCAAACATAAGGGCTAGAAGGAACTGTAGAGAGCAGGAGTAATTTAAGAAGAAATGTAGGAAACTAGACAAAAAGGTTTCTGGAGCGAGGTTATGCAGTAACTAGATTGGGCAAGGCCAGAAGCAAAAGCATTAATATTAACAGACAGGATCTCCTTAAACGCAAAAGTAGAAGTAAACAAGATTGTGATGTGGTTCAGGCGATTACCCAATATAGTGCCGAAAGTGATATATTGTATAGGTTACTAAGGAAACATTGGAACATTCTAACTTTGGAACCAGATTTGAAGAACTATATTTCTGACAAGCCAAATGTGGTGTATACTAGGGCACCAACGATCAGACGTCAACTGAGTCCTCCTGTTATGAAACCTTTGGAACCAAGCAAGACATGGCTGAATCTAAATTTGGTTGGCTTCTATACATGTGGAACTTGTAACATGTGTACCTACACTAAAGAGTGTAAGAGTGTCGCAATCAATATGGATGAAGAGTTTAAGATTGAAGAGTTTATGAACTGTCGAACCACGCATGTGGTGTACTGAATCGTGTGAGTCTGTGGACTGAGCTATGTGGGAAGTACAATTGGAGAGGTATGGACCCGTATTCGGGAACATCTTAGAAAATTAAATAAATAGGATCCTAAGCTTACATTATGAGTGCTGTCAAGCAGAATTATATGCAGTACCCTTTGGGAACACCACACAATTAAGACTACAAGTGACAGTACAAATTCACCTTTGGTACAATCCTGTACTAAACAGTTAAAGTGGTAGCGATGGCTGAGCAGCAAGACTTATCTCAAGAGTAAGTGAGCAGTATCAAATAGTTACACAACGGACAGCAATTACTATGATTCAAACAAACACTGAGGTTTTCATGGTTTTCAAGTAAAAGAAAATACATGCATTTAGTCTTCAGTTGTATAACATTTCACTATTTTAATGCAGTCTAAAAATCACACTCTTAATACACCACACTACTCTCAATAAGTTCCAGACAAGTTAAGCTCACAAAATGAAGTCGGAACAAAATGGCACTCCGGCTATTTAAAAAGGGAGGGAATGACACCATTAATAGAAATTGAACCACACCAACAGGTAAGTAATCAGGACAATTGAGCAAGAGGAACTACAGTGATAGAATCAAGGAAAAAAGGCTTAGGGCCAAAATCACTAGGTCAAAAGTCTTTTGCTCAAGATCACACGGTTCAGGGTAGTTTGCTGCAAAGTTCGTGCCACGAGTTCCGGACGGAGTAGGTAAGCAGAAAAGTTAGTTCAAAGAGAAGAGAAGGACAAGCCCTCAGATTGAAGAAAGATTTCGCACACTTTCCCCGCGGCTGAACGAAACAAACAACCGGATTTGCACAATACCTTAAAACGGAGAGGGAGCTGTAGCTGAGGCGGACATTCCTGGTAGTTCCTGCAGGCTCACGGTTCCTGAAGCGACTGTCAGACTGACACGAAGTAGGAAGACTGGAGGGTCCTGCACTACCCAGGGAAGAAACCAGCAGCAGAGCAAAGCAACGAATAAAAGGTGCGCTCTTTAAAACCCTAGCAGGGTCCGACCTTCCTGGCTATCCGGCCCACTGTAGCTCTGTACAAAGAATTCGACCAGAGGAGGGGTCCTTGCTTGAAGTTTGGGCAAACTGGTTGGTCCCACCAGCTCAAGGGAAGAAGATTCCTGGAGGATCCTCTCTTGTCGTCGGATTCTGAAGATTCGGACCTGCAGCAGAGCTTCACCGAGCGGTTCAGTCGTCGTAGGGGTCCTCTTCTGTCAGCTCCTTGTCTGTTCTTTCGTTCCAGTGGTGACTCTGCCTTTCCAGTCCCAGAGACCTGCTTTCTATGCAGTTTTCCCCATTCACACAGCCTGGCTGTCAATCACACAGCAGGGTGGCTGTCCCGGCAAGGACAGTCACCCAGCCAATCAAACAGGAGTGCGACTTGGGTTACGAAGGGAACCCATGGCAGGGGTCCTAAAACCCCCTCCCTTACATCCTGCCTACCCAGGCTTTCAGGCGCCTTAAGGAGGGCTTCTGTGCAGAAGCCCGCGAAAAGACGGCGAACAAAGGGACCAAACCTGGTTTGGTGCGCAGAGTAAAACACGAGAAAGACTTTTACAAAAAGAAATGGTGAATAAACCCACCGGAGCCGAAATAAAATATATTTGGTCAAGCGGGTTTATGTTCAAGGCTAATAAAATAGCCTAAAACAATACCATGGTTATTTAAGATAACCGCGGTATGAAAAATAGGGTACTTACCACTGCCACCAGCCAAGTCTTGATGAAAAGGGAGCGGAAAAGTGCTCCAAGAGAAACAGAAAAAAAGGGATAAGAATTAACCCTTTCCAATACTCCATGTAAGATGGGGTGTACTGGATCTGTGGCTTAAAGAGACTATATAAAGTTAATGCAACTTTACATGTTTCTGGGAGACAGTAGTCAGTCCCAGAAAAATGGAGTCAGTGGGAAGTCTGAAAGACACCCCTGTGTCACTGCACTGAAGGTGCCGTGTAACAAACAAAAAGATGATGCCCATGGAGTAGGTGAGGCTCCAGAGCCCAAGATCACACAAATGGTAAAAGCACACACAGCAAAACACACATAAGAGTGGGAAAAAGGCTCACACTCTTACCAGGTGAAAAAAATAAACCCTAGAAATCCAGCAAAGCTGCTGAGGGACTCAGTAGGTAAGGGAAATTACCCATTTTGGAGAATTCTGCATTGGCAGGAATGCCACCAAATGGAAAGAGAGGAGGATCTACGTTTTATAGGCATTAAGATAATAACTGCTGATCTAAGATGGTGTCCAGTCATAATTTCGAAAACATAATTTCGAAAGTAAAAAAAGTCGAATCAAAAATGTCAAAAACAAAAATGTCGAATTGTTTTTTTTTTCGATATTTTTTTTGGCTCTAGTTTCTGAGAAAAAATAGGTAAAAATTAAAAAAAGGTGGGTTGGGGGGAAATCCCCCATTTCAAAAAAAAAACGTCATTAAAAAAAAATTCGACATTTTTTTTTCGACTTTTTGACTTTCGAATATTTTGTATTCGAAATTATGTCTATGAACCATCTAAGATCCTTATATTAAGAATAGAAGTATTGTTAAGGCACTAGTGCGTGAATATATGACTGTATTAGGTACTGTGATGCATTGAGACTAATTCAGGCATTTGTTATAGATGGAAGTCTGAGGACCGATGTGGATCGTCAAAGGAACAATATAAATATAGAGGATAGCGACCAGGAAGCTGTTTTATTGGTAATACCAAGGTAACTGACATGACTTAAAATATGGGTGTTACCCAGGTAATGGTTTGTGCTCACCAGGGACTCATTTTTGTTAGGTGTTGTGCTCTTCTCGCCTGAGAAATAGACAAAATACTGACAGAATATTGAAAAAGTCAGAAGAGATAACACTGATGGCCAGCGGGTTGAAGAAAATTACATTGTGATTTTCGAAAGGGCTAGAGTGTATGCAAGCGATTCAGGAAATTTGGTATGAAAAGAGGGGATGCCATTTTTCCCTTTTATTATTGTGAATGGGGAGTTGGAGTGTGTGATTACCTTCACAGGAGTGACTAGCTGGAACAAGCCTCAATAGAGCAATTATAGTGAACGGTAACTATGGATACTTAATTAGTGTATTAGGTGACAGTTGGTAGCACACTATGGATTAGGCTGGCTAAATTAGAGGATAACCACTTTTTACGGTAGTAAGGGATCACAGACCATAGATCTTTAAGCTGGTGCGTTGTGGTGGTGGTCAGCGCCTGGTGAATTGGGTGTTAGTGCAACCTTGTTGAGTTGAGAAATGCTATGTTATTGGGTTAGTAGGGTGAGACTAATATGTCAACTATCAATTTTGATGATTGTTAACCTATTCCAATGTATGTTTTTTCTCACACCCGTTTACCCCCAAACCATTTGTGGGCCGGCTGTTGGTTCGTATTGTTTAATCTTTCGTTTGATGCGTCTTGTGATTTTGGGTATGTTCTTGTATGTGTACACTATTACCGGAACTGTAATGTATTCAATCTATGTACAGTATGTCTTTGTGCAATTATGTGACAATGGGAATGGTATTGTAGCCCCGAAGAGGACCTCGGAAGGAGGTTGAAACATGTGTTGGCAACAAAGCGTTAAACACTTGTCAAAACTATAAACACTAGAAACTTTTTGAATTTAGTTTCATTTTTACTTCTAATTAACCATAGAGTGAGGCGCAATTGGCCTGAATCCTGTCTGTGGTTGTAACATTTTCCTAGCTGCACCCCCGTGCTATTTCGCAGATCATACATTCGGCATGCACGAGCCGCAAGATGGGGCTCAACCTTGTTTCCAAATGATATACTATGGTAAGGGTAACCAAACCATGGTGCATGACCTGGCATTCCTTCTATATTAACAACCACATCTGATGTCCATTCTTGAAGTGTTCTTCTAACCCTGTCGGTTAGTGAGGCCCTAAAACATAATTTTCAGGGTCCTATCTGCCTGGGGATCAAAAGAACTCCAAGCACCCACTCCCCAGTCCTCTCAGGAAACCTGGTCTTTGCATATGTTCTCGCAGGAAAAATGTAGCCCATTTATCAGCCAGAGAGATAGCACGGACACAGACACGCACACACAGAGTTCTGGCTTGACATTATCACGTTGTATGCATGCCTGCTCCAAGCCCTGTTGCAGGGTAACAACAATCAAACATAAGCACAATAATCCTTTCACTAACTCTGGGGAGAAATAGATTCGCTACTCCAACCACCAAAG
Source organism: Ambystoma mexicanum (assembly GCF_040938575.1). Classification (NCBI taxonomy): domain Eukaryota; kingdom Metazoa; phylum Chordata; class Amphibia; order Caudata; family Ambystomatidae; genus Ambystoma; species Ambystoma mexicanum. The sequence continues at coordinate 176,362,154 of NC_090930.1, read as the reverse complement.
CTCATCTCATCTATGGTGGCAACCTTCCTCTACCCTGGTGCTAGGTTGGGCAACTCCAGCAGTAGTCATTTTGGGCCAGAAAGAGACAGACACTCTCCACATTGACCTCTGTAATTACAATTTCTACGTATCTAATCACGCTATGCTGGTGCCTTATGCATGGAGTCCTCCTTGATGCGTGTTGTGCTTCTATCTTTGACCCTCAAGGGCACATCAAGAACTCAAACGTATTAAGCCCACTAGTGGTGAGGCGTTACAAAAGTAATGAATTACAGCCACACAATAATGGTAGCTTGAAGTAATGAATCACAACCATTGTAGTAGCTGTTGTGGCCTACATTGTCCTACTGATCTCCAGGAGTCTTACTGTTCCATCAGCTATCCCATTTAATTTCAATATTAAATAAAGCTGTGTGATCGAGGTTCCTCTTATTATTTTAACAGACTACTTTCAAAATGATTGTCAAGTTTCCTTGTTTGCTATCCAAAGATGTATGTATTACTAAAAACAACAGTGCAAAAATGTTTGCTATTTTACTTCAGGATTTCCGTCTCAAATGTTTTACAGGTCTATTTGTAAAGGTGAATGCTGATGATAATTAAACCCAGATTGGGAAAATTAGCTATTGATTTCTGACAGAACATTTTCAATGAAAAAAATATAGGTTATGTGAGCATCCGGAGGGTATCCTCAGAACTACTCCTTTTGGATTCTCTTCTCACGTGGCCAGGGAAAGGCCATCTTTTTTTGATCCTGACCCTGTGGGTGGACATGCAAGGGAGGATCACCTGGGTGGAGGGTCCTTGGGGATTGGGGAAGAGGATGTCCGCAGGAAAGACATGGTATCCCCTTTTCCTTGGGATAACCAACCTTACGCTCCCCTTGCCTTCATAGGCTGCTGCAAACCACTTCCCTTCATTTCCCCTCATTCATACCACTTTAGTACTAGGACGAGGTTGGACGAGGGAGAGGCGACTAGGAGTGGTACACACCAACATGTCATTTCACCACTCTGGTACGGAGACGAAGAAGAGGCCTGAAGACTGCAAGGGTCCAGGGAACACCAATATTTAAGGTCAGGCAACTGGGCTTGATGACACACCTGCAACCTGTTAAATAGTTGCAGGTGCATAAAAGGTGGAGCCGCCGTTCAGGAAGGAGAGACCAGCAGGAGGAGAGAAGCCGGGCAAAGCATTTCTCAATACTACGGAGACATGTGTGCGGAGCAGTAGAAAAGAAACCTGTGTGGGCAAGGAATTCTAGGGTTCCCAGTTGCGTGACCTGTAATGGGTGGACCGTGGGGTCCAACAACTGCACCTAGACCGGGGATACCCTACCTGTGAAAGTTAAACATACAGATAACAAAGCCGCACGTATGAAAGTGATTGCTTAAATGAAGCAGAAGAAAGCAGTCAGTATAAACTGTCAAGAAAACAGAAGGAGAGTAAAGTTCATCCTGGATCTGGCTTTGAATATTAAGAGACTGGAACTAAGTGTGATTTGGCAAGCTGGACAAGCTGTCGTCTTGGGAAAGGTAAACATAAGACCTTATTAACATAGTTGTTGCCTCAAGGAAGGGATCTTTGAGGCCCTTTTGGAACTGTGGTGTCTTCTTTGGGAAGGGAACCCCAAGACTTTGTGTAACAGTCTTGAACTTGGGGAAGGGGAGCTGGAAAGCAAGCCAAGAGCTGGAAGAAGCTCAGAACTTTATGTTGGAACACTATTTAATTTGTGGTTGACATCCCTACACATTGTTTAGGTTTAGTTGTAAGGGTAAGGATAGGTTTTGGACACAGCTAGACTTAAATTCAACTTTCTGACTCAGATTTGTTGAGGTAGGGAAATCCCACATTAGTGTAGGGCAAGTTAGGCCTTCAACCATCCTGACATTTGAGTTAAAACTATTTTGTTTGACCTTTGAATCTGTTATCTGTGTCTTGCTTCATGATGCCTTCACAGTTGGCAAATAAAACAGATGATGCATTTGAACAACAAATATTACTCTAAAAACATACAACCTTTCAGCTTACCTTATGTGCCATCTCCAACGGTTCCCCTCCTTTAATGAGGATCCCATTCTGAGCTCCAACCCCAGTACCCACCATCACCGCAGTTGGGGTAGCCAGCCCCAGTGCACAGGGGCACGCAATGCACAGAACAGTGATGGCTGCTTGGAAAGCAAAGCGAATAATCACTTCTGTACGGGAGATGCTTTTATTGTAGCCCTGTAAAAAAAATGGAGAAATGAAAAGCTGTAAACTTCAACTCTGAAAACAGAAGCATGTATCTTAAGTTGTATGTACTCAATTCTGAAAGTGATCATCTTCACATCTATCGAATGGTATCCATACATCATTCTAAAAGGTTAAATACAGACCCCCTTCAAATTCTACATCAGCCTAATACTGGATACTCTGACGAATCTGATGGGGTCATCATCGATTTCCTTGCAGTGACCTCCTCCCATGTGGCCAGGGGACAGAAGCCGCTACTTGATCGTGACTCTGGGGGCTTCTATATGTGGGAGGACCACATGGGGGGCGGGGGGTTGGAGGGGAAGACATCCTCATGGGAGATTTCATGGCTTCATCGGGTGGGACATGGTATCCCCCATTTCCTCTTGAAAATAACCCTCCCATATCGAATACCCTCATGGCCTATTGTTATATGCCCACTCCTTCTCCCAGGAAGAATATGGAGATCACCCTCTCCAGTTCCACCCATCATTCACCCAAGAGTCATTCACCATGTAAGCCTACTGAAAATGTTTATTCAAGTTTTCTGAATCGATTCCAAAAACTGGACTTCCTTTCCCAGAATGACCAAGGTACTTCGATGTGGAAGAGGAATCGGAAATGAACAATGCAGAATGAGGAAAGCCACAAGCACAGTGAGCATTCTAGCAGTTGCTCATACACACGTGAAACACTTGTGTATAGGCACGTTATAAATGCCATATCATACCTGTGTCCGGGAAGTTTAAAAAGCCAAGTGAAGAGACCACCAGGGGGGCGTGGACCAGCATGGCTGTGCTTTAGAGGCGCTCCGCACACCACTGTCCTCCATGGAGGCCTGAAAGCAATCAGGCACATTGGTGTGAGATTTCAGATGTGAAACAGCCACAGAGGTCCCAGTGTGTGGAAATAACAAGGGGGGTCCTGGGAGACACTCTGCCAGACATGAGTCCTGGTTACAAGGGCCTTACCCAGAGTCTTTAGCTCACTATCTTTCACAGAGGAGAAATATCCTAAACATATCAGTCTTTGTTCTGCCCTGGGGCAGTCCAGCACCGAAATGCTAGGCAATTCTCCTCTGAACAAGATTACGCACAGCAACCCCAGACACGTGTTTCGGTCTGGTTGAACCTCATCAGTAGGGTGTAGCTGTGCCTCTCTAAGAATAGTGAGCAAGGGGTCCACGTCTGGATTCCCCTAGTAACTTAGGGTGAAACCCAAAGTTACTTGAAATATGCAAATAACAAGGGGGGTGTCCTGGGAGACTCTCTGCCAGACGAGACCTGGCTTACAAGAGCCTTACCCAGAGTCTTTTGCTCACTATTCTTAGAGAGGCATAGCTCCACCCAACTGATGAGGTCCAACCAGACAGAAACACATGTCTGGGGTTTCTGTTGGTACTCTTGTTCAGAGAATTGCCTAGCATTTTGGTGCTGGACTGCCCCAGGCCAGGACAAAGACTGACATGTTTGGGATATTTCTTCTCTCTGAAAAGATAGTGAGCTAAAGACTCTGGGTAAGTCTTTCGTAAACAGGACTCATGTCTGGCAGAGGGACTCCCAGGACCCCACATTGTTAATTCCCAGTGTGTGGAAAGTATACAGTGATTTTCTGGCAGCAGGCTTCACTGCGGAGCACCGCAGTGTCGGCGAGTGTCAGGCCCGCACTGGTACAGGAGAGACAGCGGGGCCTCCTTGGAGACATGCAACCTCAAGGATCGCATTGGCCTGGAGCGGCCACAGCAGGAGGGTGTGCTTGCAGTTGGAGGAGGCAGACTCTGGAGGTTGGTGAATAGGAGCGCCCGAGTGGCAGGAGCTGGCCCTCCATTGGTATGCATTGAACAAGGTCCCTTGCTGCGGGGATCTGGAGGCAGTCTCAGCAGGGGCCTTCACTCTGCAGGGTGCCTGCAGGTTTTCCGGGCCAGGTGGGCCCTGACTGATTAAAGAAGGAAGACTACTGGAGTGGCAGGGGTTGGTGCTCTGTCCCCCATGCGTCGAGTTATCAGGAGTGGAGAGACCAGGCCCATACGCAGGGAGCGGGAGAGCACTGCAGCGGGAAGAAGGTGCAGGGCAGAGCCGTCGCCTTCTGGACCTGAGTGTTGGAAAACAGAGCCCAGTGGTGTCAGAGAGCGGACAGCAGTGGAGATAGGATTGGGCCAGGCACTCAGGGGAGTTGAGTCAGATACTAGCAAAAAGACCGCTGGTGACCTGGAAGTGGCAGGCATTCGGAAAGTGAGATTACCAGGCCTGCAGGCTGGTCTGGTATTGTGGTCAGGACTTTGGCTGGGGGGTGCTTCCATGTGACATTCTAAGAGGTGAGGTGGATTGGGAGTGGTGTGCCTCTGGCACCAGTGGACAGCTCGGAGGAGAGAAAGAGATTGCCTCGGAGGACAGCAGCAGCAGGGCTGGGAGGTGCTGTGAGCCGTGGAGAAGATTGGACGCTTCCTGGGGTTGTGGCCGAGACTTGGAGGATTGGTGGCTCTGGTGGCAGATGCAGGGAATATCGAGGGAGGTCTGGTTTTATAGAGTGAAGAATCCTGGGGCTGTGGTCCCAGGCCCCTTATTGTGCATTGACCTGGGATTCAGAGTGCACGACCTGGGAGAGACTTCAACATTGAACTTCAGCGGTGAGAAGCAGGTGTCTACACTGGTGGGGGCTCTTGGCCAGGGCTGAAGCTGGTGGCAAAGGTCAAGGGAGGTATAGACGGCCTGCAGCAGTTGAGAAGACTGGCGGCAATGAAGGGTGGAGGCCCTGTGGATCCGACGCCACCAGATGTGGGGAGTGTCACCAAGGCCCCTGCCACGAAGGAGGACAAAGGATATACTGCAGGAGATTAGGGCTATGCAAAGAGAACTGCAAGCCTTGACTCGGACCAGAGGGGTAGGGTTGAGGTCCTGGAGAACAAATTTGAAGGGATGCAAAATAACCATCTAAGCACAGACCCTGTGGAAATGAAGTTCGAAGGGAGGTGGTCTGATCTCAAAACACAAGATGAGGATTATCAGTTGAAATAGGACGACCGCGTAAATAGGGAATGGAGGAACAATCTTCAGGAGAAGCAGGGCGGGACTGCCAAAGATGTGGTGCTGACGGTTAAGGCACTAGTTAATGCTCTGTTTGTCCAAAAAGGCGGAATGAAGGTGGAGATCGAAAGAGCACATCGTGGAGGGATGGCCAGGGGCAGAGGCCTGAGATAGGTGGCGGTGAAATACTTGGTACACAGAGAAGGCTGCGGTCCTGGAAAGGGCGAAACGGCTGCGTAATATTCAATATGAGGGGGACACCATACACATTTCATCAACATCTCTCGGGCACAGCGACTGTCTACTTCCAACGACCTGGTTGTCGGCAAGGGGTATACGGTACAGGAGGACATTTCCGGTCGCGCTAGTGTTTGAGATCAAAGAGGTGGACTACCATATTACCAAAGGCACATAGGCAGACCAGTTCCTCCGACTCCTCTCGGAGAGCGACAAGAATAGGGAGGGGGTGGGGATGGCGGGGAGCCAGGAAGCATTGAGGGGCCCGAGTCAACGTAAATGTGTCCCGAGGGCCTGGAAGTTCCAAAGGCTCAATACTCCCTCGCCAGTGAAGTGAAATGAGGAAATGCTACTGCGTCTATTAAGGGAATGTTAGGACCTCTGGGGTGGTGGATGTTAGTTATGCCTATTGTTTGTTCGCATTGTGTGTTAGAATGTGGAGATGGGGATGGGGTTGGTGTTCTCTCCATGGTGGGAGTGTTTGATGGGCGTCTCGGGAGTTTGGGGTGGGGGGGGATTGATGTCTATGGGGGTTGTGGGGTGTCGGGCAGCATAGGAGGTGGTTTGGGATCAAAGGAATCAGGTGACAGGGTATGCTACAGACAGCTTGAGACGAGACGGAAGGGGCAATTGCAACGGTAGGAGGTAATATGGGGGGGAAAAGTGCGGAACAATTGGCTGTTGGGACATTGAAAGTGAAAGGTCTAAATTCCCAGACTAAACGTAGGTTGGTGGCTAAGGAATTTCGGAGAGGGCGGGAGGGGAGGGCCCTGCTAGTAAGTGGCAGAAGGGACGGTGTATGGATGTAATTTGCAACGGTATATTGACCAAACAAGGGACAGAAGGTTTTTTTGGTGGAGACTTTGGCCCAGTTGATTGGACAAGTTAAGGGTGACTTGGACAGACACTAATATGCGGGTGGATCCCAAACTAGACAAGAGAACCCTGGGGTTTGGAGGGGGGGGACGCAGGGGGCAGTGGTGGATCAATGGGGCTTGATTGTCTAGACATATGTGGGTTGCAGGATGTTTGGAGATGACTCCACCCGAGGATCTGGAATATACTTTCTCCCCTGATTGTGCTCATGTGCCGATTAGTTGGACAGACCACAATATGGTTCACATGGGTTTCTCTTTAGAGGAGATGCAGGGTCGGGATTCACGTTGGCGGTGTAACGACGTGAGGTTTCAGGAGGAGGAGACAGATTAAAGAATACTTCAGTAAAAACGATATGGGGGAGGTGGACTATTGCACGGTTTGGGAGGCGGCTAAGGCTACCTGGCGAGGCCTATTGAAATCCCTGGAGTAGGGGAAGGTGGTACGGTGGCTACAATTCCTGAAGCAAAGTATTAAGAGAAGGGGGGACAGGGGTGATGGGCTACTAGCAATCCGGCTATGGGGCAGAGGGTCGATCGGTAGGTCGAAGAAATCATCAGGTCAGATGAGTGGGTTGACACGTCCCTTGCTGGGACAGAGGTATGTTTCACAAGATTCTATTAAGGGCTCTATATTGCTGAGACATGAGCTGACAGGTAGGAGCTAGACCCATATTTGAGAGAGATTACACTGTCGGAGGAGCAAGTGTAGATGGTGGACAGGAAATTTCACTTGGAAATGCTTCTATTGGCGATTCGCAGGATTCAAGTGGGGAAGGCACTTGGGGAGGATGGTTTTCACAATCTGGTTCTATAGGTTTTTCACAGGCCTGCTCGCCCCACATTTAGTGAAGCCGTTTAATCGTACCCAGGAGACGGGGATAGCCCCGGAGTCCTTCAGCTGGACCTTGATAACAGTGAATCCCAAGGAGGGTGGGGGGGGGGGGGGGGGGTTACGCCCGGGCGTGCGGGTCCTACCGACCCATGTCATTACTTAATGTGGACGCAATCATTTTCACTAGGGTGCCGACTTCTTGATTTGAGACATTAATGCCCAGATTAGTCCATGCAGATCAGGTAGGTTTCATTCGTGGGAGACAAGGAGCTGACACACTGACAAAAACTCGAATTGGGGTTGTTTTACTGTGACAGAAACAGTTGCGACGGAAATTACTGCATGGGAAATGTATGCAAAACAAAAATGTTTGTACATTTCCCATGCGGACATCCATTGTAAAACCACAGCAAATCCATACAAACACACCCCCACACATACCCCTAAGATACCCTCACCCCCCTACTTACCTTTCATTCCGATGCGCTGTATCCCTGAGGCGCCGGTTCCCTTAAACATCCGTGATCGGGAACCAGCGCCGCAGAGTCCTTTTATTTTTTACTTTTAGTCAGGTCAGCTGCAGGGGTGTCCCCCGCAACTCCCATTCACTATACTGTATAGTATAGTATAGTGAGCGGATGTTGTAGGGGACAAACCTGCAGCCCCCGGCTTTTTCTTTTTCCTGTAGGGTGAGCTGCAGGGGTGTCCCCTGCATCCTCCGCTCACTATACTGTATAGTACAGCAAGATCGAATTGTATAAATTCGTAAGGAAGCTCAAACTGAAAGTATTCTTTGAGGAATTGGAAACTTAAGAGAAACCCACCAATAAGCCTGATTTCCAAGAATTTAGGGCCAAGAGCGGATTTGTACCACCTATTAATGTACCTTCTATTGACATCTTCCAGAAATTGGTCACTCGGGATCTCGAACGGATCAATTACAGAAGTCCACCACATAAGAACCTTGAACCCCATGAAATGAGACTTATCAGAGATTTATACAGTGATACTAAAATAACAATTCGCCCCACAGATAAAGGAGGTGCCCTTGTCATCCTGAATATCGCGGATTATGACTTTGAATGTTTGAGACAACTGCAAGACCAAACAACTTATGCTACACTAGACCACTATCCAACCATCTCCATTAAAAACAACCTAAAAATGTTGCTTGACAAGGCATTCGAATTGGACTGGATAAATGAACATGCGCATAAATTCCTGCTCAATGACCATCCCAGGACACCCTTCCAAAAATTCATAAGGATCCCACCAAACCCCCTGGTAGACCAATAGTCGCAGGGATGGACAGCATTAATCAGCCACTTGGTATTTACATTGATTTCTTTCTGCAACCACTAATACAAAAAACTCCCACTTATACCCGAGACACAACTCACTTTCTACAAAAACTGAATTCTTCCACTTTCCAACAAAATCAGCTGATGTTCACTATAGACGTAAAGAGTCTATACACCTCCATACCACATGATCTTGGAATTGAAGCAGTGGAATGGCTGTTACTCCAATCACCAGATGTTCGAGCACAAAAGGAATTTATACTATCTCTACTGCAATTTATTGCTGAAAATTCTTATTTTCAATACGGAAACCAGTTTTTCTTGCAAATCTCAGGTACCTGAATGGGCGCCACCATGGCGCCGACGTACGCCAATTGTTTTATGTATAAATTTGAGCTGGATCACATTCTGAGTAAACAAGAATGGAAGAAAGATATTCACATGTGGAATCGATACATAGATGACATTTTTGGTGTTTGGACAGGCACAGAGACAGCATTTGATGCCTTTTTCGAGCACCTCAATAACATTGACCAACGGGTTCAATTTACCAGGGAGATGTCACATGACAAGATCACTTTTCTTGATGTACAGATAATAAGGAATGACAATTGTTATAGTACTACTCTTTTCCGGAAGCCAACTGATCGAAACAATTTGCTACACCACCTTAGTTTTCATCAGCCAAGTCTATTGAGGAACCTTCCATTTAGCCAACTCCTGCGAGTGAAAAAGATCGTTAGTAATCCTGATGACTTTATCTCACAGCAATTGGCTATGAATGAGACATTTTTGAAACGAGGATACCACCACGAAGAATTAGATTCTGCAGTTGAAAGGGTCAGTTCCCTTGAACGCAAAGCTCTACTATCTGCTCCGAAGAAACCAACAAGGAACCTTAAGTCACCAGTGTATGTATCTAAATTCTCCACTCAGAGTAATAAAATTAAGAAAACCATCCATCAAGAATGATACAAGAGTACAAAATCTATTCAATGAGCCACCAGTTTTCACCTATCAAAGAAGTAGGAACCACAGGGATGAACTGGTACATACAAGACCACCCTTGAAGAAATTGATCACACAGCGTACCGGTACATTTCCCCGTTACCACTGCATCAATTACAACTCAATTATCAAAGGCAATGTTATTTTTCTTCCACGAACAGGTAAGAAGATTCTCCTCAAGACATTCGGTACATGTGACAGCATGATCATCATATACGGCATCAAATGCCCATGTGGGAAACACTACTTGGGTCAGTCAACCAGAGCGGCGAAGACACGGTGGAACGAACACCGGTCTTGTATCCGCAACTCCAACCCTAATTCAGCTGTGGCCCGCCATTGAGCCTCGAACAATCATAACCTCTCACATATCAAGTTTTTGATCCTAGAAGTTCTGACCAAGAACAATCCCCATGAGGATTTGGGCCTGTGCCTTAATCGCAGGGAGACTTTTTGGATCAACAAACTTTGCAGTCTGGTTCCAAATGGTTTGAATGAAGAAATCAACTATCACTGTTATGTTTGAGATACATTACTATTCACCACCTGGCGCACTGTTTGTGCCTCCGGTGTGCTTCCTATTGTGTAGTTGACTACATGTTTCGAGAATTTGTACTATTTCCAGTTTGAAACTTCGCTTTGTGTCACGTAGATCAGCCTTGCCGCATGTCCCAGACGTCGGCTGGGACCCAAGGTGCCACCCATGGGTGTCACCTTCCGCGACGAGGCTGGATCTTGATCATCTTTAGCATATGAGGTTGATTTCAGTACTTGCCTGTTGTTTATGTTTGTGTTTGGGGTCCTTATTTGTTTACTTGCTCATATGATATGCATTTATTGATTGAGTTGGTTACATATTTGTGTTCTCATGGAGTTTAGAAATATCCCTTTCTGCTGCCTTTACTTGCGCTTCAAACATGGAGTATTTCTTCTATTTTTATTATTTTTGTTCTTTCCTATTTTTTTGCTATCACAATTGTGGGCATAGATAGGGAATACCTCATAAATATTTAATGTCTTCATTTCCGCAGGCTAGCACCTGCTACATAACTTAATTCATGACCACTCGCATCCCGCTGATGCGAAGCTGTCACGTGTGCTACAAAAGAACCGTTGTCTTAGCAACGACTTAACGCGGCAGTCTGAGTTACTGCAGTGAAGCCACACACAGGAGGATTTGCACGCTCCGTGTGCTTAAAGGTATTTGATTCATGCTCAACACACCCCTCCCATCTCATTACACACACTTGTATGCCAGTAAGGAACAAGTTACTTACCTGTAACTGTTGTTCTCCAGCATGGGTCTGGCATGGATTCACATGCTCATGAATATTCCCCGTCGTCAGGCTGGGAATCCTCGGTAAAGAAAAAACCAGTATCAGTTTCGTTTCTGATCTGTCTTTCGTAGTAATAACCAATCACTGGTCTCTGCATCATACTGACCACAGCCAATGACTGCCCTCTACCTAAGCACCGCCTCTGGCAGCCATCTTCAGATTTGGAAGCACGTGAAGTGGCAGTATGACCAAGTGAAGAGCCGCAGAGGGGTAGGCGGGAGGGTTCGCATGTGAATCCATGCCAGACCCATGCTGGAGAACAACAGTTACAGGTAAGTAACTTGTTCCTTCTCCAGCATGGGGTCTGGCATGGATTCACATGCTCATGAATAAAGAATACATAGCAGTACACACATGCACAACCACGGGAGGTGGCAAAGGCTCAACATTAAGCATTACATCAAACTCAACATCGAGCAATCTTACCTCCTCACCAGGCTCACCTCAGGCGAACAGGTTGCGCAGCACTGCTTTGCCGACCCTGGACTCCTCCCTGGAATCCCGATCGACGCAGTAGAATTTCGTGAAGGTGTGCGTCGACCTCCACGTAGCAGCCCTGCATATGTCCAGCAGGGGCACACCAGAAAGGAACGCCGTGGTAGCTGCGATCGCTCTGGTGGAATGGGCTCTCGGACGGCCAGGCAGCGGTCGGTTTGCCAACCGATGACAGTACAAGATACAGCCGGAGAGCCATCTGGAAATGGAAGCCTTCGAGAGAGCCTTCCCCTGATTGACAGGTCCAAAGTTCACAAAGAGTTGTGACGTCTTCCGAAAACACTTTGTGCGGTCCACGTAGAACTTCAGCGCTCTAGCCACATCCAGCGAGTGCAAAGTCCTCTCAGCCGGCGACGAAGGCGACGGGAAGAACACAGGCAACACCAAAGGTTTGTTGAGATGGAAGTCCGACGGTACCTTGGGCATGAAGGAGGGGTGCGTCCTGAGCACTACCCTCGTGTCGTGAAAAGTCAAGTACGGGGCCTTGCAGGAAAGGGCCTGGATCTCTCCCACCCGTCGTGCGGAGGTGATGGCCACAAGAAACGCTGTTTTCCACGACAGAAACTTCAACGGGGCCGAGTGCAGAGGCTCGAACGGAGGTCCCATGAGCTTGGTCAGCACCACGTTGAGCTCCCACGCCGGGGCCGGCGCCTTCACCGGCGGGAACGATCTGAACAGTCCCTTCATGAACTCTTTCACCAGACGATGAGACCACAAGGACGTCCGGCCCGTGGTTCTGGTGTATCGGGAGATCGCAGCAAGATGAATCTTGATGGACGCGTGTGCCAGTCCAGCTTTGGCCAGCGTCAGCAGGTACGGCAGTACCTGGGGAGCCGTAATCCGTAGAGGGTTAATCTTCTGTGCGTGGCACCAGACAGAGAACCTATTCCATTTGTGTCCGTAGCATTTAAGAGTCGAGGACGCCCTGGCCTTTGCAAGAACCTCTCTGCAGTCGGCCGGTATGTCGTATCCTCCAAACTCTAGCGCTGCAGGAGCCAGGCCTGCAAGTTCAGCGATTTCGGGTCGTGGTGGAGGATGGCGCCTCCTTCCCTGGAGAGTAGATCCGCGTCCACCGGCAGCTTGATTGGCGGGGACGCTGACAAGTCCAGAAGGTCCGGGAACCATATCTGCCTCGGCCACGCAGGTGCGACGAGGATCATCCTGCACCGTGACCTCTTGAGCTGGTTGACGAGCCGGATTAGCAGTGGCAAAGGAGGGAACGCGTAGAGGAACAGGCCCTCCCAGGGGAACGAGAAAGCATCGCCCATGCTCCTCGCCTGGGGAAACCTGCTGGCGAACCTCCGGCACTTGGAGTTCGTCGCCGTCGCGAACAGGTCGATCTGGGGTGTGCCCCACCGTCGGAAGAGGCGATCCACTAGATCCTGCCGTAGTTCCCACTCGTGGCACGAGCGCAGCTCCATGCTGAGTGAGTCGGCGATGGTGTTTTTTATCCCTGCCAGATGAAACGGCACCAGAAACATCCTTTGGGCGACGGCCCAATGCCACAGGTCCTGCGCCTCCTTGGACAGCGCTGGAGACCTGGTTCCGCCCTGTTTCCTGATGTAAAACATGGTGGTGGTGTTGTCGGTGAAGATCCTCACCACCTTGCCCTTGAGGGACGGAAGGAAGGACCTGAGGGCCCAGAACACTGCACGGAGTTCCAGGACGTTGATATGGAGGAACTTCTCCGTCGGGAGCCAAAGGCCTCTCGCGTGCAGATTTTCGGTGTGCGCTCCCCACCCTTCCAGGGAGGCATCCATGGTCACTGTCTCCTGGTGGTCTGGGGTCTGGAAGTCCATGCCCGCCGTCAGATGCGCGCGGTTGCCCCACCACCGGACCGCTCGGCGGAAACTCTCGTCGAGTGTGATCCTCTCCTCGAAGCCGCCCGTCGTTTGGATCCAGCGCGCACCCAGGAACTCCTGCAACGGGCACATCCGGAGCCTGCACATGGGAATGAGGTAGATGCAAGAAGACATCATTCCGAGGAGGGACTTGACGGACCTCACCTTGGCCGCCTCGGAAACCAACATCCGCTGTACCTTGCCCAGGATGGACCTGGTCCTTTCCTCCGACGGGGAGGCCAGAAGGGACACTGTGTCGAGCTTCGCTCCCAGAAACAGTGCGTTTTGTGCGGGTACCAGGTGGGACTTGGCGTAGTTCACGGAGAATCCCAGGTCCGTGAGAAGTTGGACGGTCCTTGCCGTGTGCTCCACGGTGAGCTCCCTCGTCTTGGCTCGGATGAGCCAGTCGTCCAGGTAGGGGTAGACGTGGATCCCCTCGCGGCGCAGCTGCGCCGCCACCGGTGCAAGGCACTTGGTGAATACCCTGGGTGCCGACCGTAGTCCGAAGGGGAGGGCTTTGAACTGGTAGTGACGCGCTTGGACCACAAACCTGAGGAATTTTCGGTGCCCCTTTAGGATGGGAATATGGAAGTAGGCATCCTCCAAATCCAACGACGACAGGAAGTCTCCTTCCTCCAGCTGCTCCAGGACGTGCTGGAGGGTGACCATCCGGAACTTCTGCGCCTTGATGAATTTGTTCAGACGTCGCAGGTCTAGGATGGGGCCCATCCTCCCGTCTTCTTCTTCACGAGGAAGTATCTCGAGTAAACTCCGGAGCCCCGAAGCCTCTTTGGGACGAGTTCGATGACGCCCTTCCTGAGCATCGCCTTTACCTCCAGGAGAAGCTGAGGGACGTGAAGCTCTTTCCTGGCCACGGGGGGGACGCGCGGGCACCTTCTTTGAAACTCGAGCGCGTGGCCCCGGGCTAAGGCGTCCAGCACCCAACGGTCGGTGGAGATGGACTCCCACACGCTGACGAAGCTCGCCAGCCGGCCTCCCACCGGGGTGCGTCGGTGGTGGCCCGACCCCACAGCCGGTTCAATCCTGTTTCGACGAGGCTTTGCCGCCTTGACCTCCTCGACGACGACGGCAGGGTCCGCCAGACTTGCCTCGTCCTCTGTAGGCCTCCTGAGACGACGAGCGGGCCGCTTGACGGTAGGTGGAGAAACCGCCGCCGGAACCTTTGGAGGCGCCCTTGCCTCCGCTGCTCCGAAAGGGCGTCCGTCGTTGCTGCAGAACCCCAAGGGCCCGGGCCGTCTCAGTGTCCGCTTTAATGGCCTGAAGGGAATCGTCCACCGTTTTCCCAAACAGGTTGTTCCCATCGAACGGCATGTCCAGGACTCTGGTCTGTACGTCTTGACGGAAGTCCGTAGCCTTGAGCCATCCACGCCGCCTAAGGCATACGCCGTTGCCCAACTGGTGAAACCCAGTGTCGGCGATGTCCGTCGCAATAGTGATGGCGTGGTCCGACGCCACCTCGCCTTCCTGTAGGATCTCCAGGGCATCCGCCCTCGTGTCGTCCGGTAGGAAGTCCAGCAGGGGAGCCAGTTTGTACCATAACTCCCTGTCGTAGCGGGCCACGATAGCCAAGGCGTTGGCCGCTTTAATCGTCGTCGCTGCAGACGAGATGACCCTGCGTCCCATAGCGTTCAATTTCTTTCCCTCGCCGTCCGGTGGGGAAGTCGATGTGGAGGCCGCACCCCCCCCGCTTTCTTCCTGGCCGCAGCGGAGACGACGGAGTCCGGGGTAGGCTGCGCCCGGAGGCACAGGGGGGCCGCGTCCGGGACCCGGTACTTCTTCTCGTACCGGTCTCTTCTAGCTGGCGTCGTGGAAGGGTTCTTCAGGAGGGCGAGGCCCTCATCCCAAATGTCGTCCAGTAGAGGCACCGCGAGGACCGTCTTCCTCTTGGCCTCGCGCCATTGATAAAGGAATCCTTCCTTTTTCTTCTCCTCAGGGCAGAGTTGGAAAAGCTCGGATGCCCTGGCGATCATGGAGTGGAACGATCCAATCTCGTCGGGCGGAGAAGCCCTGGTGGGAGGTGACGACGGTAGATCCTCGTCGTCCGTACCCGTCGCTGCCGTGTCAGTCCCCGTATCATCCCCTCGGGTGGACGGGGAGGAGGGCTGGACGGAGCGCGACGGCTGAAAAGGAGGTGGAGGGTGAATCCTTCTTTTCTTGGGTGGGGGAGCACCAGAAGGTCCCGGTTCAGGATCCCCCGACGGGAGAGGTTCCTCCGTCGGCAACGGTAGTCTCGTCCTTATCTCTTAACATAAGGCCTGTATAGCCAACAAAATGGCCGCCGAGTTGTCTTGCGGCACTGGCAGAGGGGAATCCGACGGGCGATCAGGGGCCCCGTCGGCACCCTCGACGATGTCGTCGTCACCTGCGTCGGGATCCATCCCGACGGGTCGGTCTTCTTCCACGCCAAGGCCGTGGCTTAAGACCTCAATCAACTCTTCCTCTGAGGTTGAGGCCGAATCTACGATGACGCCCTGCCCCCCCTTTTTCTTCCCCGCCGGGGGTTTCACGGGGGTTCTATCGATGGGCACAAAAGAGGACTCCCTCCGAGGTGGCAGGGAGACTCTGAGCCCCGAGGTCGCCACCACTGGTGTAGCCTCCACAGGCTGAGCCAGGGCCGCCGCGACAGTATCGATAGAGGGCTTGGCCGGATGGATTAAGGCCTTCACCACCTTAGGTGCGCTCACCGCCTTATCCTTGAGGGGGGGGGGACACTGCCTCGCTCCCCCTCCGATGGGGCCTTCGAGCTCGACCGGGGCCTCTCCAGGAGCTTCGCCGGGTGCTCGCCCTTCCTCTTACCCGACCCAGAGTGTTGGCTCGTGGCTGAAGGTGCCGGGGAGGGTGCGCCCTGCCTGGCGCCCGTAGAGCCCGACCGTTCGGCGCTCCCGGTGCCAGCGGACTCGCGGTGCTTGGCCTTGTGTTGGACCCCCGTCGCCGGGGCGTCCTCAAAGGTCTTAGAAGACCGCTTGGATTTCTTCCTCTTCTTCTCGCCTGACGGGCTCTTCCCTTCCAGCCAGTTGGCGAGACGTTGATGGCGGTCCTTCATGGTCCGCTCCGACATATTGCCGCAAAACGCACAGTCCTTCTCCACGTGCGACTTGTCCTCATGTAAGCAGTAGAGACAAAAGGAGTGTTCGTCCTCCTTAAAGAGGTTCTGCAGCTGGCATCCAGGGCAGATCCTGAACAGCTTTCCGGGCGTCGAGCTTCCCTTCTCCTGGGCCATGTCCGGGCCTGAGAAACTTCTGGAGTCCTCCAAAAGCGTAGCTCGACGAAATCTTCACCCTTGAGGGGCGCAGACGAATCCGACACGGGTCCCCGTTGATCGGATGGAGAGTCGGTGGAGCTTGAGGCTCTTTTGACCGAAAAAAACGAAGTTTTTGAGAAAAAATGTGAAAAAAATAGCACTAACGCTCGAGAGCAATAGCACGAGGATCCCAACACATGAACGTGCGGTAAAAATCTGAAGATGGCTGCCAGAGGCAGTGCTTAGGTAGAGGGCAGTCATTGGCTGTGGTCAGTATGACGCAGAGACCAGTGATTGGTTATTACTACGAAAGACAGATCAGAAACGAAACTGATACTGGTTTTTTCTTTACCGAGGATACCCAGCCTGACGACGGGGAATATTCATGAGCATGTGAATCCATGCCAGACCCCATGCTGGAGAATAATGGAGGCATCTGGTTTGATCATCTTTTTTTGACTACTAGATTTGATTTGCCACGTGTGCTACAAAAGTACCGTTGTCTCGGTAACTGCTTAACACGGCAGTCCGATTAACTGCAGTGAAGCCACACACAGGAGGTATATTTCATCGCTTTTACCTTATTAAATACAAGCGTATGCCAGTAATGACGAGGCATCGGATCTGATCCTCTTTTTTGATTACTAGATTCGATTTGTTACAAACATATTGGATTTTATATTAACCCCTGCTATCCACGACATTGCTGTTGGCCCATCTCTCTGTGGGCACGTCCGCTTTGTTCTACACCATTTGCCACACCAATAAGGTAAAACTAAACTTCATTGCCTTATGTTGCTATTGATTTACATTTCATATCACTTATAGGGTATTCTTATTTTGTCTTTTCTATCCACCAACTATTGAAAACATTGCTGATCGGTATGTTACATTTTCTTTTATTTTTTACAAAAAATGTGCTTATTATGATGTTAATGTGTGTGTTTTGTACATATATACTCTGATTACTAGACTTGCCCTGAAGAAGGAAATGATTTCCGAAATGCATTGGCATATTTCAGTCTGAATTATGTATGGATTGTGGCAATTGCTCGGTCACTAAGACTTCATTAGTGACATCTTTTGTTTTGAATTTCTTTTGGATAAACAATCATTTTGGATACTCAACCATGAAACAGACTCATCTATTTTCTTCATTCCTTGTCGCCACAGCTGGCATTGTGCAGTGGTTTTGCCGTTGGTGGTGGTGAAAAAACAAAGTGGTGACTTGCGTTTGTGTGTGCACCCTTAGGGCGTTAAATCGGTGTGCAGTGGTTTAGAGTCATCCCTTACCGAACTTGGCGGAAAATTTAGCGATGATTGGCAAGTGATTGATTTTCAGTAAGTTGAACATGCCATTGGCATATCACAAGGTTGAGCTCGAAGAAGAATAAAATGATATGGCATTTATAACGCGCCTATAGACAGGTGTTTCAAGGCACGACAAGGCAAGGGAGGGGGGAACAGAGGGGAGACAGAGACAATGATCCTACTAGGCCATGTGTCTTTCAGATCACGCAAGTGCATTGGTAGGGGGGGAGGGAAGAGTGCAGTACATGGGGAAAAAGAATTAACTACCAAGTAAAAATTCGGCCCTCTGGTGGCAAGTGCAAGGTTAAGTGCAGACATCAGGTGGTGGTGGGACCGTTAGGGATACAGTCCCCAAGTGCGGGGGTTGCCAGGAAAATTGACAGCTTTCATATCACTTGAGGGCATCTTCCAGTTTCGGAGGATGTCGTTTCGTCGAGTGTCGGCATCTTCCATGTTTCAAAAGGTGATGTACAAGTTGTTTGATGGATTGCGTGGAGTATACGGTTTCCAGGATATTTTGATTGCTGGCGAGACGATGGGCAAGCACGAGAAGATCTTGGGACAGGTGTTGGATATACTAGGGGCAAGGAGGATGACACGAAGGGAGGAAAAGTGTATTTTTAGAAAAGAATTAGTGGAATATTTGGGTCACAAGGTTTTGGCGGCAGGAGTTAGGCCCAAGAAAGGCATGGTGGAAAGTATCAGTGGGGTAGAATCTCCAAAAACTAAAAGGGAGATACAGTTGTTCCTGGGAACAATTGAATTCTATTAACAGTTTGTTAATAACTTCTCTGACAAGGTGTGTGAAATGAGGAAGTTGTTAATAAAAAGTCTTTTTCGTGGAATGATGAAAGTGAAAGAATTCCAAGCAATAGAAAGGGAGATGTATATGGCAAGAGTAATGGAGCAATTAGATAAAAGGATAACATTGTTAACTGTTGATGTCAGTGATGTGGGTATTGGAGCGGGTTTGACTCGCGTGGTTGAGCGAGGGAGTGAGAAAGTGATAGCTCATGCGGCGAGGGTGCTGAGTGGTCCGGAATAAAGGTACTCTGTATTGGAAAAAGAAGCTTTGGCTTGCCATTGGGCAGTTGAACAATTTAGGAATTGTGTGTGGGGAGTAGACCATTGAAGACTATATTGTAATTGTAATGGGTTATTTATAACACGCTTAATACCCAGAGGTTTCCAAGCGCGGACTTGGGGATCAAACCTGTGTTGCTCTGCGTCGTCTTGCTTTCAAGACAAGCACGTTACCTCTGAGCTATCCTCCCGAGACAATTTGAGTCCAGAGTTTGGATAAGGTGTCCAGGAGGGTGGCAAGTATGCAAAGTCATGCATTTACCATGGAGATTATTCCAGGAAAGGACAATGTATTGGTGGACTATTTGCCTAGGTTAGGTGGCTGCGAGGAGAAAGGTGAAGAGGAGATAACGGATTTGGTGTCCGACACATGAAAGTGTGATTTGGAAGGCAGGGTGGGAAGCAGTACGAGAGAGTATAGGGGCATGATGCGTGCAGCACAGTATGTGAAGTCGGAATGGCCAGACAAGTTGAGATTTGAGGGGATGAGAGTGCATACTGGGAGGAGAGGAATTCAGTGTTGAAGGAGGTTTATTTTATAGGTGGGGCTGGGCGGTGGTATCCACATCGCGGAGGGAGAAGTTGGTGAGCAAGGCCATGAGGGGCATTTAGGAGTAACGATAACAAATGCGGTGTTAAGAGGAGATCATTGGTGGCCCGGATTTGACCATGAGGTAAAGCAGAGGTTCGAGAATTGTATGGAGTATCTCAAATCTGGGAAAGGAGTAGTGGCATATGCAGAGCACTTGGTCAAGGTGGAGGTGCCCATTGGTTTGTGGGATAAGTTGCCAGTGGATGTGCTAGGGCCCGTCAATGTTGGTGGCAGCCATGGGAAGTTTATCATGGTAGTGTTGGACTCGTTGCCATAGTGGGCTGAATTTAAAGTGGTGAGGGAAAGGGATTGCTGTGCAGTTGTGGCATTTTTGGAGGAGTTATTTGAAAGGGAGGGTTTTCCCGCAAGCATTGTTACGGATAATGGAAGAAAAATGTGTATTATGGATGCAATGAGGATGGCTGGTGCACGTGGACGGAGTATGAAGGAGGCGGTGAGGGAGCGTTTGATGGCTCTCAGGATGCCGACGCAGTCCTTCATGGATGTGAACCCGTTCAAGATGAGGCAGAAAGGTAAATATGGGCAAGGGAATAGGATTGTGTGGTGGAGGATGTGAGCAGGTGGGTGTCAAAAAGGATGTGTGGTTGAGGAGAGTGAATGAGAGAAAGGGTCTGAGCGCTCCAAAAATCTTGGGAGTGTGATTGGGTGAGGATTAAGAAAAGGGGTGCTGAGAAGAAAGGGGGACGCCTTGTACAGCGGTGCAGGTTGACAAAGCTATGAAGAATGCTGTGAGGACTAAAGGCAGACGTATATGGAATCTGGGCAGGGTGGTGAGAGTGAGGAGAGAAGGTGCAAGAGTTGATGAATGAGGAAGGAGAGGAGGTATGTAATAGCATGATCTAGGAGTTGGGCAGAGGAATGTAGAATGTTAAGAGTGTTGTCGATTGCAGGAATTCCAGGGTTGTCCGTTATAAAAGGTGGCTGAAAGAAGGATCTGGGGTTTGCCATTCATGATCTGACTGGGAAATTCAGGTAACACTACACCTACCACTTTGTACATTGTGTTGGAATGAGTTAAAGGAGGATCTCTCCTACCAGAATTGCCTCTACTAGACTGTCACAGATGGCGTCAAGAACACACCAACTCTCACAGACAGTTCAAGGGTTTTTATTTGTACAAGAGTAAAGGGGCTGAACTGAGTGCCATCCCGCTCTAGTCTAAAGCTGACTGTTCCTTTCCCAACCCAGGCACAACTCAAGCCCAGGTTTATCACTAGAGATCGGTAACCCCTCCTATCCAAGATGCTGACTGACGGTGATGGCTGTGACAAATCAGTTTTCGGGGCACCAGTGTTCCAGGGATGAATATCTGTTTCTAAACCATCAATCAGTCCCACACCTCTAGTACACCAGAAGGTATCCGAACAGATTGGAAGCACTATAAACCTCCTTGTCCAATTTTGGTAACGTCGACGGAACAGCAGCTTACCTCTGCAAGGTCGTGGACCGTTGGTTATTTGCAACACAACAAAAAATACAATTATTAACCAATCATTAAAGGTACTGTTCATTCAAGGTTGTATACACATATCTGCTTTACTATTATTATTACAACAGACAGTTCTAGCACACTACAAAAAGACAACCCACCCTGTAAAGGAACACAGAGGATAGTTTCACAAAGGAAAGGGGTGCAGTCTGGATACTGACAGGGGGGGTAGTCGTAAAGCAATACGTTTTAACTGTTCAAGGTTACTTGGTTTCAGCACCAAGAGAGCAAGGGGTCATAAATGTCAGTAGGGGCCTTCGGAGAAGGACCAGGGTTACAGAACCACAATGTACCTATTGCTTGAGAGGATCGTGATGCTTGACAGTGTAGAGATCAAGACAGGAGAAAGCTGTGGGAATCAGGCGGCAGGCAGTTCGCCAAGCAAGGCTGGACGGACGGCTGCAGGCTGGCCTACATGGCGGCTCAGGGTCAAGAATCAGTGCGTCTGTGCTGGTTGGCGGATCTGGAACGCTGGTCCGGGCGTCTTGGGCAGCTTTACGGACTGCAGCTTGACAAAAGTCAGTGGTGCAGTCGATCGCGGTTCGAAAGCTGGACTGCCTCGAAACTGTCCTTAAAAGATGGACGCTAGTTGATGCTTGTTGTGGAACTCCTCCTAGCTTCTTTGTAGGGCTTGTGTCATCCTTTAAGGTGGACGGCCCAAAGCTGAGGAGAGTGTTTTGCAGGCAATGGCCTTGTCCTTTGTTCAGAGACTCTCGGGCACTTCCCATCTAGGAAGTTTGCTGGCAGAACCTAGCAGGGCATGCTGTGTGCTGGCTGGGTACCGGTTCTGGAGCCGCTGGATGGGTCCTCTGAGGTCGCCATCTACCCCTGTGTTACCTGGGAGATGTTTAGGGGAGGGATCTTGCTTCCCTCTTGGAAATCATGGCCTTCATTCACTGGTGGGAGCTGTAAGGCAGACGGTACCTTCAGCCAGGGTCCAACTGAGTCCTTCTTACTCCTTTCTAAAGTCGTCGGATGATCTTCCAAGAGAGAGGCTCAACCCTCCTTTAAAGTCAAATGGGCCCCAGTGATTGTGCAGGTGAAGCATCCCCTTAATGAACCAATTCTGGGTCCCCACCAACAATCTTCTGTTATGTGTGAGGTCATAACCAGAACATTACTACGAAGTCCCACCCATCTTCCCATCTGTTGTGGATCAAAGGGTCTCTCTGGTTAATTGAGCTCTCTGATGCCTGATCAAAGTACAGGTCTCCCTTGAAGTTTGTGGCGAGAACAGACTGTCTCCATCAAATCACCTTCTTCCCTCTGAACCCTGCCAGGGTTGCCTACTGCAAACGGTTGTCCCAGACATGACATTCAATGCCCTTCCATACAGAGGGGTGGGAGCTAACTTCAAGTGGACACATTGTATATCAAAGAGGTGTTAGTTTCCTGTCCCTTGTTTGTGTTAGTTCTGTGACCAGGCCTCTTCACAGGCCTGCTTTCATTTAACTCATCAGTATGCACTGCCACCACACAGAACTTTGACAATAGAACAGGGCGGATCCATGGAGCCTGGTATTTAATTAGCCTGGCCATGGCTGTAGGAAGGTGTTGCCTTCCCCTTTCCTGAGATGCTTTGATAAAGGTGTTGCCTTCCCCCTTGCTGAGATACTTTGATGTACCCATGGCTGTCACATTCCAGCTAAATGTGACAGGGAGGCCTGCACGTGTAGGTTGTGTCCCTGCGGAGTACACTTAACTATGTGTTTGTTATGCAGCGAGCAAAGGAAAATGTGTGTGGATTAGCCCCATACATTTTCTGAGGTTGATCTCCCATCATTCAATTTCTTACAAAATTTCAAAAAAGCCCATGCGAACGCACACTCCAGTGCAGATGTATGTTCAAATTCCTCAAAATGGCGTAAAGCCAAATGCCTTCTCCATCTAAACTCCCTCACTCATCTAGGTGGTTCCTGCCCCAAGTTCTCCAAGGTGGTATAATGCAATGGGTTGTGCCTTCCAGACACTATGGCATATTTACAAAATGGGTCTAAAGTCTGACCCCTTACTTAAACACATCTTCGCTGGTCTCCGGCAAACGAGGCCCACAGTGTTCAATGTACCAGTTCATCTGAGGGTTTTCCAGCCAGTTAGTGATGCCGGGTTGAGGAGGGTACCGCTCCCAGGTGAGTACAATGTCTCTGAGTGGTTAAGAAATGCTGGAGTGCTCAGCACTGTGGCTAGCACTTGTATTGTGCGAGTCACATAGCGGCCTGGTTTGTTCACACTACTGAGTGGTCTGCTCTGTGTCTCTTCAGCACAACCTTTGTCATTTCGGGCTATTCACAGACTGTTTCACTGCTGGGGCTGCTAGTATTGGCATTACAATGGAATGAACATAGAGAAACTCACCAGAATTGCTCAGCGCATGAATGCAATGTTTGACAATGATACTCATGGCATACATGTGGCAACATGAAGAAAGGACAGGGTCTGCTAACCCCCACCCACCAACTCCTGGTGATGGACTGGCTCTGGCAATTCCCAAGGTAGGACTCCATCCCAGGCAGAGAAGAGACCCTGTCCACTCCAAACAGGTCTTGGACACTGTCACACACCTCCACCCTTAGTTCTAAATCCTCCTTCTCTAAGTTGCTTACTGCCTTAGCAGAAATAAAAATTGGTTTGTTTAGAGCCAGCTCATTATTGTACCCCAAATGAATAAGGTTGGAGAGGCATAGCCCATTTTAAAATAGGGTTGCTATCCTTCTTCCAGGACATCCATTTCAAGTGAGAATGGTTTGTTGGCAGCCTGAATATCTGCACTGCTAGATAGAATCTTAAACTAGGTATGGCCCACTAGATTGCCAGACATTTTAGTTGCACAACTGGATAATTGTTTTCTCTGGGAAAGAAAATGCGGGTGATGAAACAAACCAGTGTCTCCTACCACTTGTGGATTTGTGAGAGTATCTCTTCCCAGGCCTAATCAGTTTGGAGCAGGAATTCCTGGGTGAATTCTGGCATGATCAAAACTGGACTTTTACAAAGGATGTTTTTCATTTTCTCGAAGGCCAGTTCAGCTCTGTGGTCCTACTGTATGGGGTTGAGGTGAGCCTTGGCCAGCTCGTCATCCAACGGGGAAGCCAATTCAGAAAAAGTAGGGATAAATCTCCAGTAATGCCCCACCAGGCATAGGATAGGTCGATTTTCCTTTTTCATGGTGGGCTGCTTCACATTCTGGATGACCCCTATATCTTGCTGGTTTGGGGCAAACTCTGCCTATTTCCCACTTGGAGACTGATGATTTGACTAGGTGGCATTTTGCAGGATTCACCGTTAAGTCAGCCTTCCTGAGTTGATCACAGACAGTGTTTTGATGTTTTAAGTTATCTCTGCATGAGTTACTGTATATAACTATATCATTGAGGTAGGCCCCAGCAAAATTTGAACCTGAAGTCAGGCGGCAATCCATTAACCTTTGAAAAGTGGCAGGTGGCCCCATGAAGGTTGAATGGAAGGACTGTAAATTGAAAGAGGCCTTTCAAGGTTGAAGGCAGTCTTTAGTTTCTCATGTTCCTCATGGGGCACTTGCCAATACCCCTTTTGTCACGACTTGTTCAGATGGATTTCTAGAATCTGGCCTGGAAGCTAACCTAGTTGTAGTGATTAGGGGGAACTCTGGCAGGTTAGCCAAAACCCAATCAAGGCAGCAATGGAGACCAGTCAAGGCTATTCTCAGGGGAGTGTGGGGGCGGGGGATGGGGAAGTTTGGAGGGGGTCAGGGTTCCAGAATGAGTCCACACAGTGAAGCACACAATAATTCAATGTAGACAGGAATGTCCAAAAATGCTACATTTATTCTAGGCCCAAAACATGGTGATATCGTACAACACGCAATAATAAACATATGTACAGTCACCAAAGGTTCTTAAATTCATTCAGTGACTTAATAAAATAAGGTAAATAAGTGATGCAGTAAGATGGAACCAGGTCACAAGAAATATTTGTCGTAGCTTTGGATGTCCAATCCCCATTAAGAGTGGTGCCTTGTTCTCAAACGCCACAATGCTTCTCCCTAGAATGTACCGATGAAGGTAAAGTACTTGTGAAGGAGAATGTTCAAGAGAAGCATCAAAGTTAGTGCTAAGTTCAAAAAGTGCTCTCATCTTTCAGGTTACACTGCTCAGGTGCGACACACAAAAAGCAGTGGAATGGAAGGATACAAAGAGACTTGTACTCAATGGTATGGAGGACAAGGGGAGACAAATGCGGGGTGTTTAATTACACCCCGCCCGACCGACTCTGAATTTCGCAGTGGACAGGATAGGTCGACTGGGGTAGCTGGAGGTTAGTTTTCCGGCCGTTGGTTCAGGTGAGAGGTGCACAGGAGCTGTGGGTGCAAGGATTCCTCTGGTTGCGTCCAGGAGAAGAATGCAACCCTTGGCGATGGAGAAATGCAGAATGCACTGATGCAGACCTGTTCAGGACACTTCACAGGGTGGGGAAGGATAATTCCAGTGTCCCACTGCACTCAGGCGATGGCAAGAGTCCTTCCAGTTGCAGTTGAATAAGATCTTCCAGAGCAAGATCCCTTGAAGGTGGAAGGCGACTTAAACCATAAGTGGTTCAAGGACACTTTTGAATGCTCCGGACGGCTGTATCCTCAAGAACACATTGCGACTGGTTGGTTACACCAGTCAAGGGGTTGAAGCACTGCACAGGCCCTTTCCAAATCAAGTAGTCCACATGGCTTCACTGGGTGTCACGATCCATGCCCCTGACCCTCTCAGGTATAACAGCCTCCTGGCAGCAGTGGGGCTAAAGCCCTTCACTCTGGCCCCAAGGGCCTTAAAACTCCATCAGAAACATACACGGAGTCAATTCTGGCGCCTTTGCCGCCAGGCTCATTATCAGGAATAAAGCAATACCAGTTTTGGACCTTAATCCAACATGGAGGCCTGTTACACAGCTCAGTTCTTTATAACCAAGCCATGCGGTCTAGTGTTTTGGGTGTGGCTGGGCCTGGAACTACTTTACCTGGGCCATTTAAACCACACCAAAACAGCAGAACACACTTTGTGTTATTCTGCACTCCTGCAGCGTAATGCTCACTGTGTCCAGCTCCTGCTCATCTGCTTCTCAGGCGGCCCGATCCTGAAGCCCTAGATCCGGATTCCATTAATAACCTGGAAGAACAAGAACAGCATTAGCGAGCAAGAACACTTACCTGTGAAGTAACCGGTCTTGAATCCATCCTGCGCTTCGCTTACCTCGCCCATCTCCGGAGTTCGCTGCAACCTGCAAAGGTAAAGAAACAAGGACAGCATTAATAACAATTCTTACCTAGGCAAGCAGCGAGTCCTGGCAGCACCCTGCGCTTCTTTTACCTCGCCCATCTCCGGGTTTCACCGCAACCTGCAAGGGAGAAGGAACAAGGTCACCATTAACAAAGCACTTACATGGGCAAGCAGTGCTTCGATCGGTCATCACTCCGAAACATCACCGCAACCTGTACAAAGAGAAGAGAACACAGGCTAGCAATGAACACCAATAAACAGTGCAGCGCTCCGCGCATCAATAACTCACTGTGGTCTCCACCATCGGCGCGGCAACACAGAGATCGCAACCATCCCTGGGAAAACAAAAAGAGACATTGTTGTTAAGGAACAGCGTAGAGGAGCAAGACGCAGAGAAGACAGAAAACAGAGGGAAAGAAAGAGAATAAAGACGGAAAAGAAACAACTCACTTGGAAGACAGCAAGCAGAGTCGGAGTCACATCCGGTCTGGATCAGATATAAGGGCACACGGACCAGTGAAGCAACTAGGTCCACGGAACGCCTGCACCAACCACGCGCCCCTGCACAGATTCGCAGGATGGAGAGTTCAACGCACAAAAACCTAAGGTGAGCAATAACCCCAAGGGAGGGGATTTGGACTAGAGGGAGGTGGGAGTCCACCCATCACAGAACCAGTATCTTAACCCTTCATTCTCCTGTTATAGGCACTACCCAACGTCTGGCACAAACAAGCAGAGAGCGGTCAGGGATAGCGATTAGACCTCCATCCAGTATCGTGTGGCGCCCCCGTGGACTCCAGGTGAGCGTAACACTGGGCCTATGCAGGAAGGGATGCTGGGCCTCTTACGGAGTCTTCTTTAGAGCTTCAGTTGGCAGTTCTACACAATTCTTGGCTCCAAAGCTGATCTCCAGAAATGGCTGCAGGAGTCATTTTATACAAAATCCTGGCTGGAAGCAAGCCCAAGCCCACCAATGGTAAGGATCAGCACCATTCAAACAGCAAGTAGTGGTCCAATCAGGGACTATGGGTTTCACTCCTGTCTCAAACACAGACTTTCAGGCACCACAGAGGTAGAGTGGGATCAGACAGTCCCACCCAGTTACTGAGCCACACATACCCAAAGGCAACACAAGCCCGTGAAATCGGGAGCTTTCCCGGGCAAGTATATGACTTTATATGGGATTTCCTGTCCTGGTATGGCAGGAAGAAGGCCAAACAACAATATGGCCAAAGAACAAGAAAATGTTTTAGGGCACCAGCCACATTTCGTAGCCCTATGGGATTAAAGCAAATGTGTGTACTAGAAACAACACAAACATTGTAAAAATATAATTGTGGCCACTAGCTTCCCTTTAGGCACCTATAAAAGTAACCAACAATCCCAAGTGTAAAACACTAGGGTGATACAGAAGTATCCCCATTGCACTGCATTGTAGGATGCTATGTGCAATGTTAAAAAAGTTACAAAATGTAAAAAGTCAAAAGGGAAACTCTTTCCCAGTACTGATAGTCTGACTGACTAATCAGCTTCCCCATAGCAAAATGAGCAAAAATGGCAGGGGATTGAACCAGAAGGATTCACTTCACTGTAAAGTCAGGACAGGCTAAAAAACAAAACACCTTTGGGGGTCCATAGAACTAATGAGGGAAAGTTGGCAAAAGAGTAATTGTTCCCAACAGGTCCAGCGTCAAGATGTACTTCCCCACTCCCATGGACTCCAGCTTGTCTATTTGGCATGGGACAGTTGTCAAACTTTGAAATTTCATTTAATCTCTGGAAGTCTATACCGAAAGTCCAACTGTTGTCAGGTTTGGGTTCCAGTTCGATAAAGACGACCATCCACTGCAAGACCTCTCCATTACAGCAAGGTGAATCAGCTTCTTTAATTCTTCCCAGAACACTATTGCGAGCATCCAGTACATGGTAAGGCTTTAATCTGATGACTCTTCTGGGAGGCGTTGAGATTTGATGCAGCACGCCTCTTGCTTGTCGAGCCTCCGTTGAAAATGCATCTCAGTATTTTCCTAGCAACTCAACCAGTTCATTGTGGCAAGATGTGGGGATACATGGTGGTATGGTGAACCTGTGCATGCGAGTTGATAACTAAGTCTCCATGGTTCAGTTTCATACAATACAAGAACTTCACGGTTGATATTCGCTTACCATGCCTTCAGTATATTGCTATGATATAGCTGGGATGTCTTGCTTCTCTCTACCTGCTGGACTTTGTAGGTTAGGTTTGACGCTATTTCGTGAGGACGTACGGGCTGTACCACCTGGACAATAGCGTGTTTTGCATGGTGGGCAGCAGTATCATGACATTGTCTTGCACTCAAAAGGTACGGAAGCCGGTCATGTTTATTGTAGGATTTTCCTTGGTGAGCCTGGGCCATTTGCAGGTACTCCTTCAGCAACTTCCGTACCTTCTCCATATATTCTCTGGTATTCTGGATCATTTGATGGTTGCTGTTCTGCAAAGTCTCTGGCCATCCCAGTCTTCCCTCATGTCTAGCACATCTCTAAGATGTTGCCCATATACAAGTTTGAAGTGGGTGGGAAGCCTGTAGAGGATTTAGAGGTCTTTCTCACTACCAAATGAGCCAGGGAATCTGGTCATCCCCATTCTTTGTCTCCTGCAACCAATTTCTGTAGGATGCACATACCGGTCTGAGGGTGATAACACTGATGTTAGAGTCTTGATTTTAAGAGGTCTCATTTCTCCCATCAACCCTGACATGAAACTGATGTCTTAGACAGTGAGGATTTCTACTGGAAAGTCAACTCTGGTGAAGCATGGTATAACACATTGAGGATCACCTTTGCCGCATTACTTCTGAATGGAAAAACCTCAGGATATCAGGTGGCATAGTCTGGGATTACCAAGATCTACTTGCTCACAGCTCTACAGGGTCCAGCGGCCCTACGATGTCCCTGTCTCTCCGGTAGAACGGTACCTTGATGATAGGGAGTGGCTGTACACAAGCATAGCAAGGTCCTTTGGCAGGTAGGACAGCACTGTTGGCCATTGTGTACAAACTAGGCCAGTATGAGCAGCTGAGGAGGTTCTACTTCAGTATCAAGGGCCCACACTCACATTGGAGTGAGTACATTTCATTACTGCTTTTCAGAATTGCTTGGGGACCAGATGTTGTGATTCGTCCCCGGGGCTGTGGTGTGCTCTGAAGGCAAATCCCTTCTTGTGGACATAGCACACGAGCTGGCGACTAAGAGCTCCTTTGGGTCGGTCTCATGGCAACCTTTGACACTGATGGCGTAGGGAACCGCCTCAGCTCTCCTCCGGCTCGATGTAATTCAAACACAGGACACAGATACACAGATGACGCGGGGAACCGAGTCTGCCCTTTTGGGCCAATGGGATGGCGTTGCAAGGCGCATGGCCACATGGTTAGGTGATTTCCTCTAAACCACATGGTATTGCTCCGGCGCTCGTCAAAAATGAGGATACAACATTATTTAGACTTGCGTTGGACAGAGAACCAATGTTCTCACAATGGTCATACCTCAAGCTTCTGGAGGCAGGTCAGTTTAGGGAATCGTGTGATTAGGCATGTTTAGATTACAGCATTGCCTGCCTTGTTTGGAACCAGGTTTACAGTGGACAGCAGCTGTATTTCAGGTAAAGAGTTGAGTTGGGCTGGGGATATAATCTGTTTTCGCCAGCGACACCAAACCTTGTCTATATTATAAGCTGTACTTAAAGGTTTATGCTTGTACATCTCAGAGAACAAAGGTGTGTCTCACATAGAACTGCCTGGCAGGGCTTTCTTCCCAGTATAGTCCTTACAAAGTGTTTGGGGAGGGGTTCCTCCTGGGCAGGTGGTGTACTGCCTACAGGACTCCAGAGGACTTCACACAAGGGACACTTCAGATCCTGTCCAGCCTGAAACCATAAATTGATAATGGTTGATATCTTGATCCTAAGGGGTACATCAAATCTCTAAACAAGTCCCCTTCTCTCAATGAAATTAGGGGTCTGGGTCCTTCAGAATTCAGCTCTCAGATTCAGAAACTACATTCTTATGGGCTTCTCTGTGCTTCAACAAATTCTCTTGATGCAGGTGTGAGAGCTCTTTGGGTTTGAAAGTTCTCTCCAAATCTCAAGATCTTACACTATTTCGATATCTTCTAGTAAGAGCTTCTTGCTTACCAGTTGAGCTTTGAGTTAGCCAGGTTTTATGATGTAGAAAAGATTCCCAAGGTTAAAGAGGCCCACCTTTACTTTTCCTTTGTAGACCCACTTGATGACCCCAGCACAGACATCCAAGGAATGTTTATGAGGCAATCTGGATGTTGGTGCAATACGCCCATAGGTTCCTTCTGGTACACCCACCTTCAATCCAGTCTTGACCATGGCCTTGCCTCCGAGTGAAACTATAGTCCCCGTACAGCTCGCATCTGGCACTCCCAGGAGTGGCTCTGGTAGCGATACGTGCCGTCTTGGTCAGGCATAATATTCTCAACATCTCCCTTAGCGATGGATTACCTGTATTGGAGTCTTGATTATCTCACTTCTGACACCACGTGTCACAGATGGCCTCAAAAACTCACCAACCCACAAAGACAGTTCAAGGTTTTTATATTTGTAGAGTAGAAAAAGGGCTTGCTAAGGGCCTTTCCCCCTCTGTCTCTCATCTAGAACGGGCCTTCCTACCCTAACCAAGGCATCCCTCAACTCCAGGTTTTACACTAGAGATCGGTAACCCCTACTGTCAAAGTTGTTGAATGTCTGATGGTGATGGTCTAAAGGCAAACACCCTATCAAAACTCCCTCTGGGAACAATCTATGTGGTCCTGGCTCCAAGTTGCCCAAAGTCGTATAATGTAAGGGTTTGTGCCTTTCAGATACTCAAGCCTCACTTGGGCTTTTCCTTCTGCACTCTGATGTTCCTCGCCCTAGGTCTCTGCCGCTCTCGGTTTGTTCAGGCTGCTGCGTGGTATCCTCGGTTTCTCCTCCACTCAGCCATGTCTTTCATTGTGTCAAGTTGATTGGCTGGAGCTGCTGATATTGGCAGTCTAATGGAACAAACGGAAAACTAGCCAGAATTGGGTAGTGCAGTTAAGGGGTCTTTAGGAACATGCTGCAGACCTAGATGCTAGGTTAACAGCACGTGGATATCCCCATTGCATCATTGCACATTCCAAACAATTAGCTAGGTTTCACAACAGAGAAGCCCTTCTAGCCGTCAAAGAAAATACTATAAAGATTAGGATTGTGGAATTTACGAACGACACAGGGCCATTTCCCTTGCAGGAACTGTACCTCTTGCAAATTCATTTGAAAAATGTAAGATTTTAAATCAATGAACGACTGTGGACCCTTCGCAAACTCACAAATTGCAAGACTAAGCAGGCGATCTATGTCATTGAATGTCCGTGCGGCCTGCGGTATGTGGGCCAGACACAAAGACCGGTTCATGTGAGAATATGTGAACACAAGTCTCAAACTATGTGAAAGAACCTGTCAGCACCCCTGGTATCCCACTGCATTGAAGCACACCACCCAGCAGATGACATGCTTTGGTGGATTGTCGATACCATTGGAAGTTCCACTATCACAAGGAGCCTCCTGCAAAAAGAAGTAAGATGGGTTCATTGGCTAGACAGTTATTATAACAGTCTTAATGAGGAATGGATATGGCCTATGTAATACCCATCCATCCACAGACTCCACTGACCCCTTTTTTTCTTTTTCTGTTTGTTGGCGGCTATGAAACAACCCCAGAAATGCATCATGTAACAAAAGACAAGTTGGGGCAGGTTGAAATTGCATCTTTGGACCACATTTTATTACTTATCATTTTTTACTTTACCAGTTGCCTTACCACTCCGCAGTTGAACATTCCGACCAGCATCATGGTCCTTCTGTACTGGATATGTTTCTTTGCACCCAGTCATTTGGTTGGACTACAGGACCCAGCAGCCCATGCACCCGTCATACTCCTTTCTGGGACACCCCGGAACAAGGGGCTGCCTTCTGCTTAGTGGAAGACCCGCACTTTACAGTGGTTCTCTGTTCTGAATCATCTTATCTTAACTTTTTTGTAAGCCAGGATTTCGACCCAGCAGGTTACACCCACAGACCATCACACTCGCTCCGGCGGGTCCAGACGCCCCCACCAGATGCCATGGCGACCAAACCAAACACGGCAGCACGGGAACCTACCATTATGTTCCCTTTGTTGGAAGCCTCTATTTGGGTCCAACGATTCATCACTAAACCTTTAATAATCCTTCTTGGCAGCACCCGCTTTCCACAAAACGGGGCTGCCACGATCAGCTCCACAACATATGGGCTCAATAAACACGAGCGCCTCATTCCGGGCTCCTTATGTTCTGATTTCCTCCCATTTCTAACCCCCCTCTGGTCAACCACTACCTGGTACAGGCTGACCGGGAGCCTGCGAGGTAGCTATAGCGACGGTCCAAGCTTCTTTCGCAACTTGGACAGCGCATTGGCTCGAGAAGGCGCTGCATTCACTTGCGAGCAGCATTGGGCTCATGCGCGCGATAGAGAAGCAGCTGTTTTCAGCTTCCAGCAGGTATCCGGGCACGCTCCTCAGCAAGATTCCAGCAAGTACTTGGGAGACCTGATTTAGGCAATTCAGCTTTTTGCTTTTTAACATTAAATGCCGCCATTTTATGGCATTCCCATCTTCCTCTGCTTGTTTATGCCTAGATGGATGAAAATGTGTTCCCTGCCATTTGGGCCCACCCAAGCCCCATTGTCCTACTTACCTCTACGAGGAAGAGACAACCCACAACCATCTGGAATAACAGTGATGTCACAAACTCTAAGGTAGGCGACCCTGTGCCCAGCAGTCCATGCGTGCCTTACCAAATTTACACCCTTCACTGCATGATGGAAACAGCTTGGCACCGAGCATTTACCACACACTGCATACATTATGACATGTGGCGTTGACTAGTGCATGTTACTCTAGTCACTGGTATGTCACCCTTGCTGACACAAATGCCTCTGAAGTTTGTTTCCACACACTTCATTATGAAAAACAGCTTTCTCGGGGTAGCTAGGCATGTCAGCCACAGTTTTGCACAGATGGCCAACACAGACCCCCCCTTTTTTTTACTAAGGTATTTCTGTTTATTCCAGTTCCGCACGTGCCGAATAATGAAATACACGTGGATCCGAGACCACTAGGCTCCGATTTTGGCCTTCCAACCCGAGGATTTCAACTCCCTTAGACATTTGTATGTGGACACCTACACTGGTAAGAATTTAGCTCTTTCCCACCTCCCCCCCCACCCCCTCCTCCGTCTGTGTGCAGGTGTATCAACCACCAACAGTACTACTTACACTGTCCATCATAAATTAATCCCATTCCAGATACCTGTTTCTCCAGCGATGCGGAAGTGTCTTTGAGAATGGCCCCAGGTCGGATGACTACATGCGACTGAACATACACAAAAGTAGTCACACATCCCACTTATCCCTGTCTAAACAACAGGGTAAGTATTCAGTGGACTCTCTTCTGAGTTTTTAATCTCAGGCAGTCTAATTGGTTTAGGGTTTTTTCTAACAGCAGAGTGTCGGTATTCTACACACACAAATGATACATATATGCATCTCCTTTCTATCTCCCTCTTATATAGGGATAAGAAGTTCCTTCGCCCTGAGGAAGGCTGTATATAGATGCCGCCAATTTTGGCAAAGCCAAAACGTTTTTCCAGTGCTCATTCGTCCAAGTTAGGATTACGTTCCAACAGTACTCTCTGTATAGCACTGTAATTTCAATTAGATTTAAAATCATCACATGTTGGCAGTTTGGCAGATTAAGAGACTTGTCCATAAACGGAACAGGTCCATAGTTTAGAGTAAATGACTATATTTTATCAAGATGAACACAAAATAATACCCTGATTTTTGTTTCTAAGAGTAGGAATTGTTCCTCTATGCAAATCAGACAACTCTGTTAGAGGACTGCTATGATTACTTCAATTTCTCTGTTTCCTTTACCTGAGAATTTATTGTTCTATAAACTTTGTTTTTGAAGGCGTCATTTCATTTACTGGTTCTATTCTTTTTTTATTTTTGAATCAGTCTATATACACATGTATGTTTCAAATATGTATGTGCCCTTCACAAACCATGATATATGATTTTGTTTATTGGTTTCTCTTTCTTTAATTGTATTAACAATAAACTTTGATTTTATTGTAGTTTACTCTCACTGTGTTGTTCCCTTAGTGACTCTTCAAGCACCAATTTAATCCCTTCTCTAGAAATGTATGTTTAAAAATAACAATGAAATGAAAATGGTTTCAAATGTGGATTTTCTCTTTGTTAATCAATATCCTCTACCCCTAATCCACATTAGCTCCAGGGGGTATCCCTATTTTTTGTATTTCAGTACACATAACATGCATGCAGGAATTCAAGGGACAGGAAATGAGGACCCCCAACCCCCCCACCTGCTCCCCACTCAACTGTCACACCACGCACCTGGGACAGGACTGGCTCTGGGAAATCCTCTGGTAGGGGTTCCATTAGCCTCTAGATAGTGTCAGATATCTAGCCCTGTCACAGGACACTAACTGCATCCTCCAGCAGGAGATGAACAGCGCCTCCAATGAATTGGCCATCTGCATTTCAACCCAGCGCCAGACATTCTTTTCAGCACACAGCACCACCAGTAACTCTGCGGGAGCCCCCTTTGCTTGAAGATCATCTTGACCTGCACTGCAATGGCTGCTGAATCAAGAAAGCACATAAAATCGGTGACATTGACCTTTCAACTTACAATTAGCCATGTGTTGTCTCCAACGATTAGAGTTTAACAAAGATATCCATCTGCAAGTCACGGTTAAGCAAAGCAGCAGAGCAGTCCCTAAACAAAAATCCTTCTTGGTGCCCATCTTTAAAATGACGTCCTATACTTACCACTGAAGACTGCTCAGCATTAGGACTAGTGTTCTGCTCAGCCAAACAATTCTTCCATCTCTTCCACTATTTCGGAAGAGACCGTGTATGGGATGTTCAGGAGTAAAAACTGTCAAACTTGGTACCTTACAGTCCCCGTTATCTCTTAGTTTGTAGTTGAAACTAAAAAAGTAGTAAACTTCCGTAAACTAAATTGATTAGTGGTAACCTTCATCAAAGTCTTACTCACCTCCAGCAAGATATAGAGTGTATTTAAATACCATCTCTCTGCTGATAATCCTTTATTAAAGGTTTTAGGCAGAATCTCCCAACTATGCGTTCAGGGTATTTGGTTACCGTCCCAAAAATATGTATGTTGTTTAATCTTTTCTTGGCTCTACATCTGGGTCAGTTGAGGCTGATTCTTAGGAGGGGATTAGGGCAGGCACATACAGGGACCCTTTGTTATATTGTGTATGTCTTTCTTGTGATGTCCACATTTACTATTTACAGCTCCATTCCCACCACCATTGGGTTTAATATACTAACTACTGTATAATGAATATCAAAAAATGAGCAACAATAGGAGGCAAAGCATGCTCTTTACTAGGATGTCTCATTGCTTCAGCCACCCATATGCCATTTATACAAGGCTTTTTACCGTAAATACAAAGAATACAAATTACCTTTAACCGGAAATTAACACCACACAGTTGTTACAAACATATTTTACATAAGGTTGAAGGTGAGGTCAGGTGTTAGTTCAGGTTATGGGTCAGTGAATTGAGTTCAGAATGTAACCCTCCTAGAGTGTGACCCTTCCACGAGTGTCAATTGTTAATTCAAAGGTCAACAGGAACAATTGGATAGCATGTCAATCAGTTGATACGCCAGAGCACTTTCATAGGCTCAACCAGATTCAGTCTCCCATACCAATCAACAGATCGGTAGACCAGCTTCCCATTAGCTAAGCGGGATACCGGTTCTGATGTGTGGTCATCATTGGCAAGAATATAAAACCATGTTGAATACAGGACATGGCTTCAAAATTACATGAATGCTTTACAAAGGCAAGCTATGTGTTCTATAAATAATTCAGCAATTTTCAAGTGCTGGTAGTCAACACTTTGTTTCTCACAATGTGAGAGGTCAATGGGGGCGGTGCTTGTATTAGGATTGTCGAGCAATAGGTCCAGTGGCAAATCGGACTCTTAAAAGGATTTCTGTGAAGCTGCTGTTGATGGTGTGCCAAAGAGAATAACGGCTGAATCAGGGTGCAGTGCAGCTGCCCTCTTTTTTGATGCCACAGCTGTAGTAGCAGTGGAGGCAGGCAAGGCAGGAGGTGGACTCCTTGGAGTGCCAACATTAATTTTTGGGGTCTTTGTATTGTAGTTCATTTCTATGTCATGTGTAGGAAGCGGAGGTCCCAGTCCTTCATTTGTCAGTGCTCTTGATGTGCTATGTTTCTGCCTTTGAGGTGAGTTTAAGGACGGATACTTGAGGGCTGCTGTGTAGGCTTGACCAACTGGACAACCAGAAAGAAATCATTGGCTCCATGGTTCTCTCTGGTTGATAAGAGGTTTGGTGCCTGCAATTATCAGTGAGAGCTTTGCCGGTAGAACGGTTCTTGAAAAAAGGAAGGGCCAGCACAGTTTGCTCACTATTCCTCCTTGGGCTGGTATCTTCTGTGCTTTGGAAATAGCCCATATGTTAAACATGTATGGATGCAGACCCTCGGATTAGAATTGAGTTTGTAGGGTGAGGGGACACAGCTCCCAATCACAAGGTTGCAAATGTGTTTCATTTAAACACTCACTGGGGGGAGGCTGCAACATTTAACTCTCACGGGCTAGTTCCCAGGATTCTCTCAAATTCCTGGTATAAATCGAATCATCATTCACAGGGATGTGCTCTAGATACCATTCACAGACAGGTGCTATCTGGTTTTGGCAATTCTAGCCTTGACTTGCGGCAGTTACTAACCATGACCACATGGCACAATATGTATGCCGCCCTCTTGTAAGAACAATGAGAGGCTATTAGGCTCTGGATACACAGAGATTTCCTCTAGGGGCAGAGTGTTGTATATTAGCCGGTAACACCCTTCACTACAACACGGGATTACACCAACCAGTGGAGAACACCACTAGCATGCAAGATGATTTGCACTGGCAAATAGGGTTCACTGAGGCAACATAACATTGAGTGACTTCAGGCACAGTTGAAATTCATGTCCCTGATGGAGGCTCAGTTGAGGTTGATCGATCAAAAGGAAAACATTTGGTAAACCACTTCAGGGAAAATAAAAATTACTCATTCAAAGAGTTGGCATGATTGCGCTACCACAGCTACCAGTAGGCGAACAAAGGAAAATTCTAACTATGTTCTGTTTCCCTAGGTTTGGGAAGGTACTAAACCTACGGCTGGAGTATTCCTTTTAACATAAGAAACACTTTTAATAAACATCTTGGAAAAGAAAGCGCCTTTTAACAAGGCATTTAAAGGAGGCGGGACATAGCCACAACAATTAAAACACATTTAGTTATTTCCATGTGACAAGTGGAGTTTTACGTACGACTTACATCACGCTTGGCTTTTATCACTGAAGCACAGCTGCTCCATTTGTAAAATATATAGTTCAGTACAGCACCAAGCGAAAGCTCCACGCACATTTGAAGACTACGTTACTTGCAAAAATGGAAACTATTTGTAGGACAATGAAAGTGCTTCTATGCGTTATTTCCATATACCTGTTATTGGATATACAGTTAAAGGAATATAAAAACATCTGAAATTACATACTGAAATTACATGAATAATGATTGATCTTAAGTTAAGAGCGAGAAACCCTTATACTCCTAATGGTACTTTAAAATAAATTAAAAACGTAACTTACAGGGAAATATTTTTCCACAATTTCAAAATCCACATAGCCAATCACAATCCAGGCAAAAAGGGTGAGAACCGAAACTGCAACAATACAGGGAACAAAATAGCCGCTGAGTTTATCTGCAAACTGCTGGATTGGAGCCTGTAAAAGAAAAAAGAAAACCAACAAATAAATGTGTGATTTTTTATCTCAGTTATTTACTGTGAGCTGTTGCCTACCCTTCATGGTTCCCCATTAACTGCAGACTACAGATCATGAAAAGACTGCAACAAACACATACATTCCTGCTTCAGGGAATGCCGGGAGGGAAGGTCTTACCTCTGTTTTTACTTGCAAATCCATTTTCTAAGTGGCTGAGGATGCAACATTCGCTCAACAAGTCAGTGGAAATACCAGAACCTCTGCCAGCTACTAGGGGCCTATTGCTCACTCACGTTTAGCTTGCATGATAAAGTCTGCCAAAGTGTGGCAAGGAGCAACAATCATGTGCCAGTTCACCTCTCTAGCACAGTAATAGCGGCGCAGCATGGCTAAAGTTAAATTAAGCACACAAATAGCCCCTCCACCCCACTCTTAAATAGTACTAAAAAAATTAAATAAAACAAATTAAATCTAAAATAATTTCTGTAGTTCCCGTTTATAGCTTACTCCCTGAAGTCATACATTTGCATGCAATCTACTAGTAATCATGTCAGTACTTATGCAAACAATGTGTGTCCAGCTACCAACAGACACCCACAGTATTTGCACAACTTTTTCCATACAACTCTCATTTAATCTCTGTGGAGAAGCCACAATGGAACCACTCACATAGTCCTATTCATGTTACTTTGGCGCACAAGCTGTAGTTCAGGAAATCCCATATAATGTTATAAACTTGTCCAGGAAAGCTATACTTTCACAGACTAGTGAGCCTTTGTGGATTAGAGGCAAGGGGAGGGGGGGCTTGTACTGTCTGGTCCCAGTCCTCATCTCCTGGTGTGCCAGAAAGTCTGCTGCTGGACAGATATAAAACCAGTATTTGCCAATTGGACAACTGCTGGCTCTTTGAATGGTGCAGATCCATACCATTATTGGCCTCAAAGTTGCTTCCCGCTCTAGTTTTGAATAAGAGGACTCCTCCTGCAGCCATTCAGTAAATCTACGATGGAATCTGCAGCTGACCAGCATCCTTCGCCAGTGACTAGAGATTATAACCAGAAGAATAGCACGAGGCGAGGAAGTAGAGCGAGAGGAAGGATAGTAACAGAGCTGAAGTTGGAGTATAAGCACTAGCAAGAAAGGACGATCAAAGGGTGGAGGTGGAAAGTGTTAGGCAGAAACCTGTGCAGTTCCCTTAGAGACCACTGCAAAAGGCTTAAGACTACAGGTGTTGGCAGTAAACCCAATTGGTAGCAGTCTGTACCACCCAGATTAACCTGGTAGCTGTGGCTGAGCAGCCAGACTTCTCTCAAGAAGAGTTAAACAGTATATAGAGTATACAAGATAGGTACCAAAATACAGTAGCACAAGCAAACACTGACCAGAGCTTTGGTATCACGTATATAATTATTTATTTAAAGACACACTTAGAAAGACTCTAGCACTATTATTATAAATAAGTTCAAAAACACAGTCACTATTATTATATATACATCCCTTATTCCTTATTAGACAAGTCTTAGTTAACACCACTTATTCCCATACAGAGGTGAGCGCTTAACTAAAGATGGCACTCCAATAAGTTTAAGAAAAAGGGAGGGAAAAGGCAGAAATTAGGAACAGCACACAACACAATCCTTTAGAAGCACTCAGCAAGGCAGGAAAGTCAAAGTCTACTTGTGAGCAAGAAGTTCAGAGGCCAGGCTCCCTCTTGGAGAGAGTAGAACACCAATGCGCCCAGGATCACACAGTTTAAAAGGCTTGGAAAGTCTTGCAGAGAGTTCAGAAAGGAATTAGTTCAGTTTAGAAAAGTTCAGTTAGCCAGCCTAGGGCCAACCCAAGTGGTAAGTTGAGGCTTTAAGAGTCACCCCCACACAGACCGTTGCGAGGGAGGCCAGGCGGACACAGTACCTTTAAAGTGGAGAGGATCCTCCAGCGGGGGCAGTTGTTCCTGGCAGCGGGTGCAAGCCGCGGCGTCGTCCAGAGGAAGAGATGATCTCGAAGTGGAGGAAAGCTGAAGGTCGTTGCACTGCCAGGGAAGAAACCAGCCGCGGAGTTCTCTGGTAAAAAAGGTACTACCCTTTTATTCGCGTAAGTGGAAAAACGTGGTATTCCGGTTGACAGGGTGCTTGACACAGGCAAGGCGGCCACGAGATGATCCGGGAAGGCGAAAAGGCGGGCAAACTGGTTATCCCCACCAGTCAAAGGAAGAAGACTCTTCGGGATAAAGGTCACCTCGGTCGTTGGAAGAAGTGGTGAGTCGGTTCAGCAGGGCTCCACCGGAGGTGTCGTCGTTGCAGGTCAGCTTCTCACTCTTCGGATTCTTTGGTCCTGTGGCGACGTCTGAAGTACCAGTCCCCAAAGCCCTGCTTTTATGCAGAAAACCCCCATTCATCAGTCCTAGCTGTCACTCAAACATGCTAAGTGGTGAGCCGGGCGGCTCACCACTGGGCCAATCACACAAGAGTGCGGCTTGAGTTGCCGAGGCAACTTAGTCCAGGTTGCCTAAACCCCCTCCAACACCCCCCTGTGGTACCCAGACAGAGTGGCACCACTTTTGGAGGCTTCTGTGGAGAAGCCCGCCAAAAAGTGGAACAAAGGGCTCGACTTGGGTTGGAGTCACAGAAGCGAACACAAACGCCATTTTGGAACAGAGTTCTGGCAAAACATACCAGCAGGTGAATTGATATTAAATAAATAAACCGGCGGTATGTTCGAGGCTATGTTAAAAAGTATTAGCCTTGAACAATGGGAAAATCCCATAGGAATATATTCGCGGTTGAATATAAAAACTAGTATCCACTGCCACCAACCAAAACTCCCTCAGGGGGGACTGGACAGTGCCCCCTCAAACAACAGACCCAGGGGCAATCGAATTGCCCCTACCAGTACGCCCACAATATGATGGTATGTACTGGTTCTGTTCACAATTTAGGACTAGTAAAGCCAATGGTGACTTTACATGCCCTTGGAGACAGTAGTCAGTCCCAGGGTACGGAGTCTATGTTTGGGGGTCACTACGACACCCCGGTGTTACGGCTCGGAGGGTGCTGTGTAACACATACCAAAAATAAATGAAGCCCTATGGAGCAAAAGACCCCATAGCCAATAAATATATTACAAAGTCAAAGGATATCTCAAATCATGTCTAAGAGTGGGAGAAAGAGAGTCTCAATCTTAGTAGGAGAAAAAAAATAAACCCCAAAAATCCAGCAAAGCCGCTGGGGTACTCACTAGGTATGGGAAATTAGCCTTAACATAGAATTCTCCCTAAAAGAAAGGCAGAGAGAGATATTGGAGTGAGTGTGACATGGTGGCAGAAGGCTCCATTCATAACTCCCTGAGACTACTAGACACAGTAGGAGAGGGAAAGTTAGACAATCCCTAGTCAGTCAGCCAGCCAACGATTTAGGGAAAACACGGGAAGGCCAGGAAGTGAAAGACAGATAGGGGTTACCGATCCCTGCACTAGTAGCATCCCTGTTAGGGGGGGATCAGGGAAAAGGAAGAGAGGAGAGAGGAGAGAAACGAGAGGAGAGAAACGAGAGGAGGGAAGAGGGAAGAGGGAAGAGGGAAGAGGGAAGAGGGAAGAGGGGAGAGGGGAGAGGGGAGAGGGGAGAGGGGAGAGGGGAGAGGGGAGAGGGGAGAGGGGAGAGGGGAGAGGGGAGAGGGGAGAGGGGAGAGGGGAGAGGGGAGAGGGGAGAGGGGAGAGGGGAGAGGGGAGAGGGGAGAGGGGAGAGGGGAGAGGGAAGAGGGAAGAGGGAGGAGGGAGAGAGGAGGGAGAGAGGAGGGAGAGAGGAGGGAGAGAGGAGGGAGAGAGGAGGGAGAGAGAGAGAGAGAGGGAGAGAGAGGTGTGAGGGGTCAGCAATGCGAGGCTTTCCCTGCCTAACAAACTCAATGGAAACACTAACGCAGGATGTCTGGCCTCACACTAAACATCAAATAAAAAAAAAAATATATGGAAAACCAAATAACATTCACAGATTCTTGATAACCTCTAAATGTATTCTTTTTTTTTATTTATTGTGCAATAGTAAAATTTCAACTTTTAACACGTTACCATAAAATTATTAATTACTATAAAATGTAACCTCTAAATAACCTGGGCGAGTTCCCTTCCACAGGATTCAAAGTGAATTCTACCCCAAAAGAAACAAACAAGGGAATCCCTGTAGGTGAGATAGTCTCAGATAAATTCTTTATGTTTCAATGTCAAGGTAAAGTTTAACAATAGCAAATCTTTTCTTCCTGGTGAAATATGGACTTTCCACTTCCTCAGAACAGCACCAATGTTATTCCCAGCCACGATGCTTTGCCACAACTTTCAGTTCTCCAAGAAGACTTGCCACAGTTCACAAAAAATGCAACTTCTACAACTGTCAGTGAAACAGTTCTTGGTTAACAATTAGTATGTTATCAGCTACATGATTAGGATTCACAATAGGTATATTTGTCAGGATGACTTCACAGTGCTGCTGCTTCTACTTCAACAACTTCCCTTCTACTAAAGTTTACCATGAGAACATTCTCCTTTGTCTCATAGTACTCCACTTCGCTTGGGCTACTGAAATGTTGCATCCGCTGACAACCAGCTATACCACCACAGCCTCAGTACTTAGTAATTCAAAACAGGTTTTAGTTCCGACAAGATTTAGGTTAAGGCACTCAACACCTTCCAACAGGCAAGGCACTTTTCCTCTTTGCCTCTCTTGTCTGTCTGCCACAACAACAACTTATGTTTGCCTGTATGACCTACTTCTCTCTGTTGATTAATGTTTTTGGCAATATTGGTTGTGTCAAATTCAAATAATATTTATGGGCAGCAAATTTCCCTTCCTCAGCCTTTCCATATGGGAAGGCATCATGAAGCAGGACACAGACAACAGTCAAAGTTCAAAATAAAATGGCTCATTAACTCAAATGTCAGGATGGTTAAAGGCCCAGCTTTCTCTTTGCTAAGGTGGGATTTCTCTACCTGAACAAAACTAAGGAGAGTCTGAGTCAGAAAGTTAAATTTAAAAGCCTGTCTGTAACCAAACCCTATCCTTGCCCTCACAACTAACGTTAAACAATGTTTAGAAATGTCAAATATAAAAGAAATAGTGATCAAAACAAAGTTCTGAGCTTCCTCCAGCTCCTAGCTTCATTTTCAACTTCCCTCCCCACAAAAGTCTGAATATTACCTTTCCCAAGTTCAAACAGTTCCACAAATCCTTTGGGTGCCCTTCCCCAAGTACAAGACAATATAGTTAACAAAAAGAAAGTCGAGGGCTCTGTCCTCAAGACAGCATTAAGGTTAATCAAATCACATGGGTTCCCTTCACCAAGAGTTCAACTTGTCAACTTGGTTTCAGTCGTTCAACTTTTAACAACTCCAAATCCACTGTACACTCCTTCTGGATTGAATTAACAGTTCACTTAAATGACCTCTTGGCTTATTTCCACGCTGTCTTTGGCTTTTACAAATAAGGGTTCCCTGGTCTAGGTACGTGCAGTTGTCAGACCACACGGTCCATCCACTAAAGGTCACACAACCAGGAACCCTATGCGCTTCAGCCCACACAGGTTCTTCTGCATTTGCCCTAGTGCACAGATTCAAACTAACTTAGTTTCTTCCTTGTCAGCCTCTTGGCTTTATATGAAAGTTGACACTCTTTTGGCTTCTCCTGGTCAGCCTCTTGGCTTTGCCACAATGTGTCATATGTCCTCTGCCAGTCTTTGGCCTTGCCGCACTGTATTCATGCACAAATTTCACTGGGTGGTGGTTTAATTTCTTTCCCACCTATCTGTCATGCTTGTTCGCAAACTTCCACACTTGCTTTCTTATTTCCTATGTTATTTTCAAAAGGGCGCTTTCATATTTATTTTTCATCAGAGCGTAGCTTTGCCTATAATGTTTTCATTCAGTTTGGTATTCAATATTCATGATGATTTCTTTTCACTGCTTAATTCTAACTAAACCCGTAGCTGTGGGTTTATTTCAACTTGCATATATCATTGGTTTCATTCGGCATTTCATTTGGTTCATTCACCAGTTCTCACTGACACGCAGCCTCTAGGAGCGCCCGACTAAGAGTGACATTCCCCTTCATTCAACCGGTTCTCCATGCTCCTGTTGGGCAGCTATGTCGATTCATGTCAGCTCCTCCAGCTGGCCTGCCGGTCACTGCGAGCTCCTGCTCGCAAATCTGATGCTTCTCCCCACTCGCCGCCATCTCTGCTTCACTTACATTCTGTGGACAGCGAGTCTGCTTTGCTCTCCTTGGCTCACAGCTCCAGCTGTTCCTTTCTGACCATGGATGCTCCAACACCTGTGGAATTCTGCTGAATCCAACTCGCTCTGGGCTCTACATGTCTTCTAGGTCATCTGCCGGCATCCTGGCTTCCCTTCAGGTCCCACTACGGCTGCCTCCTTACAA
Source organism: Ambystoma mexicanum (assembly GCF_040938575.1). Classification (NCBI taxonomy): domain Eukaryota; kingdom Metazoa; phylum Chordata; class Amphibia; order Caudata; family Ambystomatidae; genus Ambystoma; species Ambystoma mexicanum. The sequence continues at coordinate 176,317,614 of NC_090930.1, read as the reverse complement.
AAAGGGTTCCCTGCTGGTCTCCCCAACACAGGCCTCCCTGTTGGTCTCTGTTTCGCTGGTTTCCTCCCTGTTGGTCTCTGCGTTGCTGGTTTCCTCACTTCTTATACACCTGTAACCACTTGACAGGTTGCAGGTGTGAGTTGTCAATAAGCACTGCCCGACTACAATTAGAGGGACATGCCTCACCTTTGTAGTACTTTACAGGCATCTTCGTCGACTCAGTACTGTCGTAGGTCAAATGAGGAAAATTGAGGAGAGTTGTTTTACAGTAGCCCATAAAGGCCGGGGGAGGGTTAGGTTGGTTTTCACAGGGAAAAGGTGGATACCATGTCTCTCACCTGTGGGAACTTCTTTTCCAATCCCAAAGGACCCTCAATGCAGTGATCCTCCAGCGCTTCTCCACCGCCAGGGTCGGATTCAAAAGCGATGGCCTTTCCCTGGCCACCTGAGCAGAGAATCCAGGGGAAGTGGAAGTGAGGATACTCTCAGGTTTCTCACATTTCATCTTTCTGCCAACTGTTAGCTGAAATAATGACCCAGAAGCCTTGGTGCCAACTCTCCTGGCTCCAGGTAATGCTTGCACAGTTGTATCTTAGGCAAGGTTAAACTTCTATTGGGCTCACAGTGTTGGTTGGATTTCTTTCTGGCTTTTAGAAAGGATGCTTTCGATCTTAATAGGGGAATACTCTTGGCTTGGGTATGCCTGCTCTCTCTCCAACTGCAGAAACAAAATGTTTAACCATTTCTCTATAAGCGATTGTCTTTGGTTCACAGCAAAGAAAAGACGTTTCTACTACTTCAGTGTAACAATGTTTTCGGTTTAACAATGGATTCTCAAGTTAACCTCGACTTGAGAATCATTTTTAGCCACACGACTGCTGCTTCATAACGTTTCAGAGTTTTAAAAGGTTTGAGCCATAGACTCAAGCTTGAGAATCGCTTTTGGTCACATGCGACCACTGCTTCCTTTAGAGTTCAAAGTTTAAAGCGTTTGAAGAATCTAAGTAGCAGTCATCTTAAAACCTTTTGGTTTCTTGACTATCAGGATTTAATGTTGCTTTCTCCTTTGAGCTCTCATGTGACCTTACTCAATTGTGCTTGTTAAAGGTTTACCTACCTGGGTAGAGTAAGGCATTTAAATATGTAAGGTGCCCTTTGTTAAATATTAGTCACAGAGCAATGCTGGCAAACATTGTTGAGACAAACCTCATCGTTTTTCTTTGTAAAGAGCCAGCATGAAAGTGTTTTAAATTCTCTGGTGAACGGGCAGCTATTGGAATTTGTTTACCCTTCTGAGGGAGATAACATGATTACCACGCTGGAAGAAGCTATTTAAAATAGATTTTATTATCTGTTAACTTCAAAGGTTGGTAGAGCTGAATCAGTGCCAGTTATAAGTCAGGAGTTACTGACTCACCTTTTCATTCTTCTGAAGGTGGCAATAAAATAGCTCAAATCAAAGGGTGTAATGTCAAATGGGAAGAATTTAATATTAGAGGCTCGACATTCTGAGACTCATTGGGCTTGAGCAGAATTAGTAGCATGTCAGGTGGGCCATCCTTCCAATGGCAAAGCAATCAGTAGAATTGTGTTGCATTGTATGGAATGGTGAGATTTCATGAAATAATGGTACCCGTGAAAGGTATGGTGCAGAGCGCTTCACATCAAGTGTGCCTAACTCAGCTTTACAATATTTTAGCGGGGGGGGGGGGGGGGGGGGGGGGGGGGGTCGGTGGAGTGTGGGCATGTGAAAGTGAGTATAACTCAAATGGGTAATGTTGAAATGATTTGAGGAAAACCCAGTAATGCTGGCACATACTCAGTCGCACAAGAGCTGCGCAGCCTTGCCTTGCCTTTCATCCTTGTGTAAGAATACCATGCTTGAGGTGGAGCATATTGAATGATACGAGTTTATGGTGGTCTTGTCATTACAAAATGCTGTTGGAGCTGGGGAAGGACCAGAGGCAGTTCAGCTTTGTCTCAACGTTCATCTTTCTTAGGATGAACATATGAGGATCAATGATGCCAATGACATCAAATGGTGAGACTCTATGAAATAAAGGTGCTTCTGAAAGCTCTGCAACACCCTGGCAATCAGTCACAAGTCCAGTGTGACTCTCAGAACATCTCAGCTTCTTAAAAGTGATGACAAAAGAATGAAGTTGATTATATAAATAGTGTTTCAAAGTCTTAAAAGGTTCAGTATTTATTACATGCTGATGTGCCTGGGTGATAGGAAAAACAAACGTTAAAGGGTCCAAAACTTAATTCTGTTCATTGTGTAGATTACATAAATGCCCACAGCAGCACTCTGTGCTTTTCTTCCTGTTGCCTTCTTTTGAATAGTTAGCATAGTGTGTTGATAGGTTAGGGTGCTTGCTGCAGAGCCATATGTGTAACATGTAGGTCACAGGTAAGAAATTAGCAGAGGTTGACACCAAACTGCATCTTTCTGAAGTTGTTAGACAAGAGTATATTTGATATGGATAAAATTAAAATTAATTAAAAGAAAAAAACACAAACTAGTTCCCTTATCTTGCCACACGCTGAACATATGTATCTGCAGCATGCTCTTTGTCTCCTAAGCTATTTAGATGGATGCAAACTCTTTGGTAGCTGAAATTAAAAGTTAATTTGCAGCAAAGTTCTGGAGCACACACCACTGTCATTTGACCACACGGTGGCAATAGTGGGCAACATAATTTCTATAGATACAGTTCCGATAGATCTGCACAACTAATGATGGGAGGATAGCGGATCCTCAATGCGTGAGTCTTGGAAATAAGACAATGCAGAACAACCGCGTTTCTAATCCCGCTCCAGTACGGCCATTAACAAATTATATTTAATACAGTGTTTATCGCAGTCCCCCAAGAAATATAAAAAAAATCACGGGCCACTTACCGGATCTTTCGGTATTACCCTTATTATACCTTTACGAGCAAGCAGGGTTTTTATCCTCAGAAACCTTGACCGATCTTTGTTATTAATGTCTGTTCAGGTTTTAAGGTATGTGTACCCAGAGCCAAAGATTCTGTACGTGGTTCAGATATATCATAATGGCAATACGCCATTACCTGCTTTGGCAATCTTGAAAGCTGTTCCCTTTCAAAGGATACATACCGCGTCACATCCAACTAGATCTCCTCACCACCCTGGGCCTTACCTCCTCCCAGGTGATCCTCCTGCAGTACACCACCCTCAAGGTAAGCATTAGGAAGAGCCTGCCTTTCCCTGGCCACCTGGGAGGAGACATTAAGCAAGGGCCACGTGAGGGATCCGTAGGATTCTTCACACGACCCCACTGCCAAACGTCCCACCCCGCTAGGCCCAGTTACTTTTACTCAAAGAAGACCGCAATCCTATCTGTTATTTTAAATAAACACTCTTGGAATTATTCTGAGAGTCAGCGTGAATCTTTGTGGCGGGCCGCCCTGTCAAACGAATTACCTGGTTAATAATGGAGTTATACATCGTAAGTGAGCCTACTGGTGAATGTATATATTTGTGACACATGGTTTAGAGTGAAAATACTACCAACCAATTTAATTTCTTAAGCTGAATTATTATGTGTTAGCCTGTGTGGACTCACAGAGGCCCTAGAAAACTCTAATTGATTGGGTTTTGGCTAAACTCTCACAGTCTTCCTGTTCACCATAACTATGATGGCCTCCTAAAATCTTTCCATCATGGTTGGTTTTAGAAATCCATGTTAACACCAGGAAGACAGAGGGAATACGTACTGGTATGAAAAAAGGTATAAGTGGAGTAAGGTTTAAGTTACTTACCTGTAACCATTGTCCTCAGCATGCATCTGGTGTGGATTGTAATGCTCATGAATATTCCTCGTGGTCAGGCTTGGTAAAAGAAAACAGTTTCACTTTAAAACTATTTCTTCTCTAAACCAATCACTGTCCTCTGGGTCATACTTCCCCCATCCAATGACAGTCCTCTCCCTAAGCTCCACCCATGGTTGCAATCTTCAGATTTGGTAAGCACGTAAAGTGGCAATATGAACCAAGAAGAGCCACAGAGGGTTTGCATGTAATTCCATGCCAGACGCATGCTGGAGAACAATAGTTACAGGTAAGCAACTTAAACCTTCTCCTGCATACGGTCTGGCATGGATTCACATGCTCATGAATAACGATTACACTGCAGTACATATACACAACCACGGGAGGTGGCAAGGCTAAACAGAAGCAATAAACACCTCTGGAACAGACTCCCCCCTCAAACACATACATTGCGCAGCACCGCTTGGCCGACTCAGGACTCCTTCCTGGAATCCCAGTCGACGCAGTAGAACCTTGTGAAGGTGTGCGTGGACCTCTACATAGAAGCCCTGCAGATGTCAAGCAGGGGCACACCAGAGAGAAATGCTGTTGTAACTGATCGCTCTGGTGCAGTGGACTCTCAGACAGTTATCTTGACTCCCGCCAGGTGAAACGGAACAAGGAACATGCCATGATGAATGGCCCATCGCCACAAGTCCTGGGCCTCCTTGGAGAGTGCCAGTGAACTATCCCCCCCCGCGGTTTCCGGATGTAGAACATGGTGGTGGTGTTGTCTGAAGATCCTCACCACCTTGTCTCTCAGATGGCAGCGGCCTGCTAGCCAGTCGATGACAGTGCATGATGCAGCCGGAGAGCCACGTGGCGATGGAAGCCTTCAACAAGGCCTTTCCGTGATTTACAGGTCCAAAGTTGACAAAAAACTGAGAAGTCTTCTGAAAATCCTTCGTACGTGACCCGTAGAATTTCAAGGCATGAGCAACCTCCAGCGAATGCAAGGCCCTCCCTACCTGCGATGATGGATTCGGAAAGTAGACCAGTAGCACCAAAGGTATGTTGAGGTGGAATTTCGAAGGTACCTTTGGCATAAAGGTTAGGTGTGTATACAGTACCACCCTCGAAGAGTGGAAAGACAAGTAAGGCTGCTTTTGCAAGAAAGGGCCGAATGTTCCCCACCCGCCTGGCTGAGGTGATGGCCACGAGGAAAACCGTCTTCCACGAGAGAAACATGAGAGGAGCATGATGCCTAGGTTCGAAAGGCGCTCCCGTGAGCTTAGTTAGCACAACATGGAGCTTCCAAGCTGGGGCAGGCGCCTTCACCGGTGGGAAAGTCCTGAAGAGCACCTTCAGGAACTCCTTGATGTGCCTCTGAGACCACAGCAAAGGTCTTCCCAGCAAGCTGGTGTACCTGGATATGGCAGCAAAATGCACCTTGATAGAGGCATGAGCCAGTCTCACCTTGGCCAAGGAAAGCAAGTATGGTAGAAGTTGCCGGGCCGACACATGCAGAGGGGTAATCTTCTGAGTCTGGCACCACACAGAGAAGCGTTTCCATTTATTTTCGTAGCATGAGCACTTGCACGTTGACAAAGCCCTGGCCAGGATGTCATTACATTCTGCAGGTAACGCATAAGCTCCAAACTCTAGGGCTCAGGAGCCATGCCCTCAGGTTCAGAGACTCTGGGTCGTGATGCAGAATCGCCCCCCGTTCTCTGGTGAGAAGGTCCAGGGACAGAGGTAGCTTGATGGACGGTGCCAATGACAGACATAGCAAATCCGGATACCAGAGTTGCATCGTACACACCGTGGCGATGAGTATCATCCTGCAGGGTTACTGTCTGAGTGTGCAGATCTCACGTAAGAGGAGTGGAAATGTGGGGAAAGAGTACAGAAACTGTCCCTCCCACAGGAACGAGAATGCGTCCCCCAAGCTCCTCAGTTGAGGGAACCTGCCAGCGAACCTCTGGCACTTGGTGTTCACCGCTGTCGCAAAGAGGTCGATCTTGGGTTATTCCGAGTCATCCAACAGAAGATCCATATGGTCCTGGCGCAGCTCCGAACGCAGTTACCTGCTGAGTGAGTCCGCAATGGTTTTCTTGACTCCCGCCAGGTGAAACGGAACAAGGAACATGCCATGATGGCCTCCTTGGAGAGTGCCAGTGAACTATTCCCTCCCCCCCGTTTCCGGATGTAGAACATGGTGGTGGTGTTGTCTGTGAAGATCCTCACCACCTTGTCCCTGAGATGGCAGAAACAACTTGAAGGCCCACAATACGGCCCATAGTTCTAGGACGTTGCTGTGCAGGTCGTTTTCCTCTGCTTGACAGAAGCCTCTGGTGTTCAACTGACCGGTGTGGGCTCCCCATTCATCCATAGAGGCGTCCGTTGTGACAGTCGCCTGGTAAGGAGGATCCTGAAAGCGGGCTCCTTGCATGAGATGCCGCTGAACACCCCACCAACGAATCGCCCGCCAGAACTCTTTGTTGAGGGCGATCTTGTCCATGAAATTCCCAGACACTTGCGTCCTCCTGGCATCCAGGAACTCTTGGAGAGGTCTCATGTGCAGTCTGCATAGGCAAACAAGGTTGATGCAGGAGGACAACATGCCCATGAGAGCCTCGATGGACCGCACCGTCGCTGTCTGGGCCAACAGCAAGCGCTGCACCTTGCTTTGTATGGCTTTCACATTCCTCCGAGGGAGTTGCCAAGCAAGTCACTGTGTTGAGTCTTGCGCCTAGGAATAGAGCGTCCTGAGATGGCTTCAAGGAAGACTTTGGATAGTTTATGGAAAACTCCAGCTCCATCAGCAGACTTACAGTTTTGTCCGTCTGTGCGCTTGCCAGAGATGTTGAACGGGAATGCACCAGTCATTCGTCCAGGTAGGGGTATACATGGATGCCTCGCAGATGAAGATGAGCCGCCACCATGGCTAGGCACTTTGTAAACACCCTCGGGCTGACTTCAGGCCAAAAGGCAGAGCCTTGAATCGTTCGTGCTGACCCTGCACCATGAACCGTGTAGTGCTGTTTGTGAATGGGAATGGGGATGTGGAAGTAGGCGTCCTCCAGGTCCGACATCAGAAAACCTCTTTGATCCAGCTGGCCGAGCACATGCTGCAATGTAACCATCCGGACCCTTTGGGACTTTACTTGTTGAGACGACGTAGATCCAGAATCGGCCTCCAACCCCCGGTCTTCTTTCGAACTAGAAAGTATCTGGAATATACTCCGGAACTGCTGGGGGACGGGGTCTACTGCCGCTTCAGCAACATGGCCCGCTCCTCCTGCAGAAGCTTAGGTTCCTTGTAGTTCTTGCCACTGAATCAGAGCGATACAAGGAAAACCTGCGTTGGAACTCAAAGGTGTGCCCCTGTCCAAGAACGTCCAGCACCCATCTGTCCGTAGTGATCTTCCCCCACGCACTGAAGTTCGCCAGCCGGCCACCCACTGGGGTGAGTAAGTGGGGGCCCGGAGCCATGGCAGGTTCAAGCCTGCTTGGGGGAGGGATGTGGGACGTTCTAACTTTCAGACAATGCCACTGCTGACCTCTGCTGCCTTGAGAGCACCCCCTGTACGCTTCCTGGGTGGAAGAGCATGAAGGCTGTCTGCAACTATTACTATAACCCTTTGAGGATCTCCCTAGCTTTCCTCTGGAGCTAAAGGACAAGGATTGTCACTGTTTCAAAGTTCAGAGGGAGCGTGCCATCTCTGTATCGGTCTTCATCGCCTCCAAAGACTCGTCAACCGCCTTCCCGAAGAGGTTTTCTCTGTGGAAGGGCATATTCAGCATCTCAGTCTGTATGTCCTGGCGGAGGTTTGTAGCCTTCAACCAACCTTGACGACGCAGAGACACCCCGTCCCCCATTTGACGAAAACCTGTGTCAGCAATGGCTACCGCCAACGTGATGGCGTGATCTGAGGACACTTCTCCCTCCTGAAAGAGTTCCAGTGCCTCGAACTTCTCGGCTTCGGGCAGGAAGCCCAAGATAGGGCCCAGCCTGTACCAGAGCTCCCGGTCATAATGGGACAAAATGGCTAGGGCGTTTGCTGCCTTGATGGTAGAGGCTGCCATGTAAATTATCCTCTTGCCCATCGCATCCAGCTTCTTCCCCTCATGGTCTGCAGTTACTATGGCTGCCTATGACTGGTTCGCCAAGCATTTCCTAGCTGCGGCCAAGACCACTGAATCCAGCGAGGGCTGAGACCTTAAGCACCTGGCAGCCGAATCGGGTACCCTGTACTTCCTGTGGCAATAAGACCCAAGGTGGCGGGCCAATACCGCCCCAGGTAATGGCCCGCCAACGAGGGTCTTATTGCCATTAGCACCCCGGCCCGTTGGATCGGGGTGCTAATGGCATTTTTTTTCCTGTTTTGCCACGTTTCGAAACAGAAAAAAAAAAAAAAAAAAAGAAATAACCATGAAAAAAATGGTCGCCGGGAAAGGGAAAACGGAGTCAGTTTTCCCTTTCCCTGGCGGCCATCGGGAGCGGATGTGCTGGGAACACAAGTGTTCCCAGCGCGTCCGCTCCAGAAAAAAAAAAAAAAAGATCAGAAGGTAAGTGGGGTTGGGAGGGTGGAAGGGAGGGAGGGGAAGAAAATAAATAAATAAAATAAACGTACCTGCGTCCCCGTTGGGGGACGATGGAAGCCTCCAGCCGTGTGGAGGTGCGGGGATGGCCCGCTCCGAGTCTCCACACTGCTGGAGCCTGCTTTCGTTGCCCAGCGAGGACGCAGGAGCGAAAAGGTAAGTGGGGTAGGGAGGAGGGAGGGAAGGAAAAAGAAAACGCTTACCCGCCCGAGTACCCGGCGGGGGGCGAAGGCAGCTTCTCAGTCGTGGGGAGGCTTGGAGCAGGGATGGCCCCACTTCGAGCCTCCTCATTGGCTGAGGGGGTGCCACGCCCCCGCCGAGGACAAGGCAGCTGGAATCCCAGCCGAGAATCTAAGGATTCTCGGCCGGGTAATGACCAGGTGAGAGCCAATCAGAATGCTTGTTGCATTCTGATTGTCTCTCACCGGGTACTAATTTCCAATATGTCCCGCTGTGTCAGGCCGTACTTGGATTCTTCATTAGGTGCTAGGACCTCCTCCCAGTTTTTCAAGAAGATAATGGACACGATTGTCTCTCCTCAACTCGTGTTGTTGGTACAGGAAACCCGCAATTAAATAGTCATCTTTTTCAGTACCAGTAGCCGTGGTAGCTGCGTCTGTGCCCATGTCCATGTTCGGGTCCGGAGCTCCGGTATGAGTCTTCTTGTGACGAGGTGGCGGCAGGGGTGGGATGATGCAGAGGACCTGCATCCCCTTTGGACTTTCTCTTCTGCAGGGGGGGGAGCTTACCCTCTGAGGTTCTGGAGGTGCCGGCCCCGCTGACGGCATCATTTGCTGGATTTCGGTGACCAGTGTGTGCAGAGTTGATAGAATGTCCAGAGACGCATCCCTAGGTCTAGGAGTTAACGGAGAAAGCGGAGTAGGATCCGGGCTAATGAGTCTCCACTTCCGCACAGTGGACTGAGGTCCTCCCTCAGGTCCCGTTTCCCCATTGTCTGAGCAGCGCCCATCGTGCGGATCATTGTCCTCAAGTAGATCTGCTCTGGTCTATTCTCAGTAGCCTGCCGGTCCGCATACCTAGGAGGCTGTTGGGTCAGAGTGGCCGCCTGGTCTTTCCTTGGCCCCGGTTCCTTTGCCGCTGCTTCCACAGCCGTATCTAGTCTTGGGGGCAAGGACACCCGTGGGGTGGCAGTCACTTCTTTCCTGGACCCGCTCTCTCTCAGAGCATCATTGGACATCGTTGACTGAGATGACAAAGTGCTTGTGGCTGCCTTTGTTGACGGCGGTGCCATCATAGACTCCATTAACTTGACCTTGGTTAAAGCCTTAGCTGGCTTTGACGAGTCCTTCCCTGACTTTTCCCTCGTCAAACTATCCGCGAACACACAGAGTTTGAAGACGCGCCTTTCATTGGCAGGCTCACCGTGGAGGACGATGGTGATGGCGAACGCCTTTTAACCAAATCGGGACCTGCATCAGCAGTGAACCCAGCACAGCAAGCGGAGCAGAGCTTGGCCTTCTCTTGGAGGACCGCCTCTACTTGAGCCACAGCAACAGTCTGATGTGTAAGTCTTTTGTAGTTTTCGAGATTGGATGGGGGCAGTATGACCCAGAGAACAGTGATTGGTTTACAGAAGAAATAACATTTTAAAGTGAAACTGTTTTCTTTTACTGAGGATTCCCAGCCTGACAACAGGGAATATTCATGAGCATGTGACTCCATGCCAGACTCCATGCTGGAGAATAAGTAATTCTAGTAAGTAATCTAGTCATTTTCTCCACATCCTCATACCATTCTTTAATTGAGGATCTGTCCAAGTTGCATATGTTTCATTTGCACATATTCAAACAAACATCCACCACAACAACAATTATGCAGCACAGAAGCATGGTTTATTAGACATCATGAGCACAAGAGTATACTGGAATGCATAGCCTTGGAACCAAAGGAAAAAGAATTGCAATCTTCCTTTTCCAGCTGAGGTTGAGTGAAAGGGAAGCCCAAGTAGCTGCATTCCAATTGTCAAAGATGCTCAACAGAGTATCTACACAGGGAGCGGCCATCCTCCTCGTAAAACTATGCAGGATCCCTCCAGGAGGCTCAACCCGATTTGCAGAGTAGGGTGAAGTAATTAAACCAAATCAGGGTACCACCAATCCCTCTGGGGCCAACAATGTACTAACAGCCCTTTTTACATTTAGTAAATGAAAGACATTGTTAGGGAGATTTTCTACAATTTCTCCAATGACCCTTCCAGAAGTCCAACCGATAGTACATGTGCAAGGTTTTCCTAAAAAAGCCCTGGCTCTCACAATGGTAAATGCAAAAGAGCATGCTGGATTCACGCTTAGGGGGAAGGGCTGGTCATAAAGTACATCTTGCACATATATCACAAATTAAAGGAATGTCGACAAAGATTATTACTGAAATAGATGTGCACCATAACATATTTACAATACAGGGAAACCCTTTAAAAATAGGAAAGAAGGAAAGAGGTACTGGAGAGCCCAGGGAGAAGGAAAAGAACCCATTTGAGCCACGGGGCTCAGAGTACTACCTCTTTTGATTAAGGAAACTCACTTTCTGATGCACTATTACAGTATTGCATCTGATGTGCATCGTTATCACGCCCGTGAACTCGGTGAGGTAATCTACATCAGTGATACTAGGCGACAGTGTTTCAAAAGACAGCCTGGGCAAGTCCTATCACAGTTTATCTCACAGAGAAAACGAAGATCATAATTGGAATGCACCAGCAAAAATCTTACCACCCGAGAAACAGGGCTATAATTCAGCAGTATACATTCTCGGAGCCGCATAGTAATAGTAGAGTAATTTTCTAGTGGGTTATTGCACACCGCCACACAACACGATCCTCTATCCAAGGACGAAAAAAGACCAAATAAAAAGTTGAAATAATTTGACTATTATTCATTTCTAAAGCCAAATAAAAACTGTTGCTAATAATTGGGATAACAATATGTTTATTAACATCTCTGCCTAGTAACAAAATTAAATGAAGCCAAAAATGCACGATCTGCATGGCTACAGATCCTCACTCTACAAATCAGACTCTTGATTCCGCCGTACAAATTCCGTACAGTGGTCCAAACCCTCGTAATCTCACATCAGTGGGAGCAAATGTCATCCCTACTGGTCTTCCAGCCGCACACCTGCCACCCCTCAAAGTAGCACACCACGCTGCAACCCTCCTCGTTACAGGTGTCCACTAATTCGACCGGATCTCCCCCTCCCGCCAGGATAATATTGAAAAACTGGTTGCATCACCCACATAGCCATCTCAAACGGAACACCTACATACTTGGCAGTTAAACTCCACACCTCTGGAGGCTCTCACACCTCACGTAGCAAAACAATCAAAAGTTGGAGTCAAACGTAGCCCACAGAGAGAAGACTCACAAGCAGTCCACCTGCCACGCCTCAACCATCTGGAACTCAATCACGGTAAAGACTCAAGGTGCCCCATACCATCCTCCAGTTCTGAAAAACACTAAACACGTGGCTCTTTGAACAATACCTGCCAGAGAAGTAACAATCCCACTCTCCCTCCACCAATGGTACTGTATAAAATGCTAAGCACAATTCTGGCACAATCCTGTTGTAAAGCGCTCTGCTGTTCTTGAGCTAGGTTCACGCTGTAAGCAATACAATTAAAATAAAACATTAAAATAAGTACAGAGGGAGAGGGTCTGCAAGCAAGTATGTTCAGTATTAGTTAATGATCAGTCCCCCACTTACTGGGCAAAATAGTGTCACTGAAATTGAGCAATCTTGTAATATCCTTAATGCTATTAGAAAACTGTAGAGTCCACAACTAGGAGAGTTAAGCCAAAATAACAAGCAGTGGGATAGCATTTTTACTGACTTAATATTGTCAAATCCGGAATAACCTTATTCTTGTAATACTGTACTACAACATGTATAACTAAACATACATTCTACCATCCTAACTCAACCTGTGCACAATGTGAGGAATGGAGATTAAGTAAAAAATGCTGCATTAATGGGAATTTAGAGTACGCCCACTAACACCCCTACAAGAGTTTTACATTACATTTCATGTTGACCTCTCTTGTAGGTTTGTATGAAAAAAAATGCTAAACAATCTCGTAGGCATGCTGAACCTTTATTTACAGAACGTACTGGAAGTACTTTCAATAAAGGAAAGTAAATTCCAGGCCACAAACATTAATGAATTACATACTCTCAAATAGCATGATTAGATCAGCAACTGGACCAGCATGCTCATGGATCATCTTTACTAAAACACTAGTTCATACTGATGGAAGGCAACATAGACATTGAGCACATTAGATAGTAATATGGATACGGACAATACATTTTAAGTAAATCTTTGTACAGGCCTCTTTTGAGGTCACTGCAACCACAGATCTTAATGTGAACCACCAACTGACAAAAAGGGACGACAAACTTCTCTGTAAGACGGATTACGTGGACATAGCGACAATGCTAGACTCTCAGTTAGTGGTAGGGGGGTCGACACAAATGCACAATTAGTCCACACACATCTAGAAAATCCACAACACTGAAATGGTGAAAAGATATATACTTTATTAAGTCACACACAGAAAGCCATCACGTCAAAGTAAGTACTTAATGTGTAATGCACAGTATTAAAACGTCATCATATTATAAAAACCGTAAATGTCTAAAAAAGAACTCTGCTTACTCCAATGTCTAGCTGTAGGTCCACTACCACAGGACCCAACAAACTAACATGGGGTGGGAGAACAAGGGAACTACAAAACATACTTAACAGTCAAGTAAAGACTGCAAAGGACCCGCACACTTGTGTATAGTGCCCTAAAGACACAACGCACCCCTGGAATATATAGAATGCCATATACGATGTGCTTGTAAAGGAAGCTTCCAATCATAACAGACTGGGCTATGACCTTTTTCCCAGTGAAAAGAAACCTTTAGAGTGTGATGTGGGAAAGGGCACTTTAGAGGAAGATACATTTGTCTGCGTGGGCCGATCAAAAATAACTCCAATGTATGAAGAATCCAAAAGTAAAAATTGCCCTAGAGTAGAGGGGGAGTGGCGATGGCTTGCCAAGTCATTGAGAGACTCCATTAATCAACTTAAGGAAATAATAGGTCCTTTGAAGCAAAATAAATGTTTTTTTCTCTAATTTCTTGACATGCTAAAAGCTCCTACCCCCTTTTGCCTGATGTTTCCTTGTGTGCCCTTCTGCAAACATTTTCTTTCCTTTTGCTGCAGGAAACGTGGTTAGTTAATTTCCCAGTGTTTTGACGGGTATACCATTGCAGTTGTACCCGCTACATAAGGTGCGTGCGCCCTGCAGGGGGGAGTTAGGGGGGACCTTCTGGTAGCAGTTCGGAATGATTTGGATTATTGCATTACACAACACTTGACCTGCTGGTGTCTGCAAATGATTGGGTATTGGTTCTTACAAAAGAGGACCTCGAAAGGTGCATCAATAAGGCTAGCGCCTCCCGCGGATATTGGAAAATAATATTTTTAAGAATGATGCCTGGCTATGGGCTCGTATTTTATTCAGATTTTTCCTAGATATTATGGCTACCAGATCCTTTCCTCCATCCTGAAAACAGGCGCATATTATTCCCATTTATAAAAACTGATAAACTGTCCCCCTAAATTATCGCCTTATAACACTTAAATGCAGATTCCAAAATGTTTGTTGCTCGGATTCTAGAGAAGCTTGAGGATTGGTGTAGATCATCAAATGTACTACAGATGCCGCAAATTGGTTTCCGGAAACAAATGGGAACAGACGGGGGAGGCTTTTTTAATGTTTTATGTAGAGAATTTGGTAAGGAGGGATGATGCTGCGTCTGTATATACCATCTCTATGGATCTATCCCTATCTTCCGACATTGTGGATCGCGCAATCCAATCGAATTAGTTAAGTAACTTGGGGTGCCCCGAGGGCTTTTTAAAAAGCCCGGTGCATTTACCTGTGCAAATTCGTTTAAACAATAAAAGAACCATGTCTCCCCCTATTCCAACCTGTAAAAGTCTTCGAATGGGTTGCACCATGAGCCTGTGCCTTTTTAATATATGTTTCAGACATTTGGGGATGCCTTACTGGTGCAACCTTTGTCCTGTTGAAAATCGGGACTCTTTGTATCTCATTGTTGGTTTATGCCGACTATTTTGTACTTTTTGATCACATCCCAGTAGGTTTGCAGAGACTTATTGACGCCTTTACTCACTACATTACTGAAAACAAGTTCAGAATCAATTGTACGAATTTGGTAATCCTAAAATTCTGTAAAGGCAAAAAGAAAACCACTTCCTCTTGGTATATAAATGAATCCAAGCTTGCATTCTGCGATAGTATGCTTATCTAGGCTATCCTATTGTTACCCACACATCCAAGCCTTTCATAGGAGCTTTCTTCAATAGAAAGCAGTTTTGCTAGCCACACAAATGTGTAGAATCGATAGGAAGTATGGGTAATGTTCCCTTCTTCCAGTTTTGAAATTCTATCAAGGAAAGCTGGTCCCAAAGCTGATCTATGGGGCCAAAATCTTCCCAGACTGGCTGATTGACGAGTTAAGAAGACATGCTATGGCGCAAGGTTTTTGATTTTTTGCTCCGTAGCACCTCTATTTCAGCAACTCATTTTTAATTAGGTATTCTATCTTTAGAGAGTATTCTAAGGTAGAAACAATTGGCACCATATAGGAAAATTCATGCTGCTCCTAATCAACAAATGTATGCCATATTTAAAAGTGCAGAAGCGATTGTTCTGAAAACTTTTTCTTTCCATTGTACACAAATATTACTCTACTTAGATCTTAATTTGGAAATTCGAATTGCTAACCCTGATAAGATGAATAAAAAGATACATCTGAATGATTGGATTACAACTAGAGAATCTATGGCTAAAATCCACATTGTATAAGCATCTTTGCCTTCATCACAAAGGTTTGGTTACTATCGAATTGTACTCATAAAATATAAGAAACAACTTCATGCGTTTTTCGCATGAATGTCCTACTTACTAAAGAGATTATCTCGATTAGAAGTGGTGACCCTAGGGAAACCTCAGCTTGCAGACACTGCCATGTTAACAGTGTAAAGGAAACTCTCCGACATTTACTTACAATGTGTACAACACTTTTGTATCTAACAATGACTGGGTGCGAACACACTATTTTTGGCTAAATATACTCTATGGGACGTCTTTACCCACCAGACAAATTGCAACAAATACATGAAGGCCTACATCAAGAGGCCACATTAATTTGGACCCCCTAGGACATAATGTTAAAAATAATGCAACTGCACATCACAGCCATAGAGGATAGGAAACAGTTTCCAACCAAAGAAAGGGTTCCAAGAATTGAGACATTTTATCAACAGTTACCTTTGGAAAAACAAGTCAGGGAAACATTTACAGAAAGATTAGATACAGCATTAAACATACATTCAGAATTTCACAAAGCGCAGAGTGTTAAGGCAGACTGTCATTTTCGGGATTTCCGCAGTCTCATTTTATTGGATCACTACTGTTTATGCTTTTTCAACCTTCATTGTTTGGGGTTTCTAATTTCGGTTGCTGGTCAGAAGGACTTCTGCTGAAATCTCCATGCCACTACATCCCTTTTTACCTTACATAAATTATGTGGTATTGGGTCGCTCATAAGCGACCTGTCCCATGGATGCCTCCCAGGCACCCTATCTTTGCCCTAGCATTATTATATCACCTTAAATTGGATTCAGGGGGTAGGCTGGTGGCAGCTAATGTTTAGTTTAGCCTTCAGCATGGTTGCAAGCCGATTTACTGCATCAGTAGACCAATGTGCATTTATGGTAGCCTTTGGGGTACTAACTGATTTTTTTAATCCCTATTCTCAGCTATTTTGTTTTAGGGGCTTCCTTTGTTTCAGTACATGGAGGCCTTAAAAAGGCCGTTCTGCAAACAAAGGCTCTTTGTGAGCCGAGGATGACAGCCTTTATTGTAGTTTGGACTGGTTTGTACCAGTTCCTGGCCATGGACAGTCGCCTACCCTTCCTGTGGGGGTGGGCCTGTGAATTTGGCGGATTATGGGGCCAACCTGATTGTTTACATCACCTACTGGGATTGGTGGGTTGGTAGAAGCTAGCCTCTGTAAGTGAAGGGACATAAAGGGGAAAGATTGGTGCTGCTGAATTTCTGGAAAGTGAGTAGGCCCGATTACCTGCGCATGGATTCTAAGCCGTTTCTGCATCTTTAGGCCCTCTTCCGGCTATACTGGCTGGATACAGTGATCTGGACATCTCTCTGGTTTGGGTTTTTGGCTGCTGGGCGTCAAGTGTTTCTCGTCCGGCTACTGGTCCCACCTCATCAGCTTGGACCAGGACTTCCATCCGTGGGCCATTTCCCGGGCCATTTTCCAGGCCATTTTACTGTACCTTACCACACATTTTCACCAGTGTCTGCCACCTTGGTTTTGGAAGCTACCGCCGCCTGGAAATGTGTTGTTACTCGAACACCCCACCAAATCTGCTTGCCTGGGCCGTCACCAGCAAAGTTGTACTGCTACAGGAGCCATTTTTGGTTGTGGTGCATCCTGGTGTGCAGGTTTGTCTGCCCTCTTTGAGCCATTCTGGTCATCAATTTTACATCTGGACAGTGTGTCCTGTGAGAAACCAGACTGTCTCCCTAGCGAGTCCCCCAGGGATCTGTCATCCAGGTGGTCAGGACAAGGCCATTATTATAGGATCCAGTTCCTGGGGGTGGACCAGTGAGGGAGGATCACCTGGATGGGGGGTGGGTGGGATCCCTGGGAGTGGGACACCGATGGGTGAGACGCAATATCCCACTTCTTTCAACACCCTTTCCCCATCCTACCACGTAGGATATTCTAAAACACTGTTACCACCCCGCCCCCTTTTCCCACATGAACGCTTTCGCAAAACACGTAAGACTCACGCCAAAGCTGTTTACCTGACATGTCCTGATACAAGGCTCAGGCAAAGTCCGGTAATTGACCAGAATATAACACACACACACCCCACCCCCCCCCCACCCCATACCCCCCCCCCCCCAACGGCGCTTTCCCTTCCCCACAGGGATAAAAGGTGGAACACCAGGGCACAAGACGAGCAAGACAGACCGCACGACGTGAGAGCTAACTCAGCAAGGCAGTTCAATAGGAGGCCAAAGACGGTGAATAACGAGAGGGTGACAAGGAGAGAAGTAACCTTGCCCTTTCCGATCAAGGCCCGTGAAACCTCCGCAGATGGAAACTTAAGACCGTGAACAATAGTCAGTATGTTTTGCAGCAGATGTCTACAGTACGCAAGACCCTTCTCCGCAGATAAAGCCGGGGGAGGACACTGGTCTCCGCTGTACCAACATTGGCTCCAAGGATAAAGAAAGTTAAGTGGTTTATCATAGCCGCTGAGTGAAGGGTAGAACTGATGAGAAACCAAACTGTGTTGAACGAAAAGTAGCCAAAGGCTCATTTGAACTTTTAAAAGATACTATTGAGGAACGAAGGGGAAAACCAGCAACAGAGGAGGCCGGCACCACCTGGGTGCTCAGGCAGGAAACTCTGGGTGATTACCCAATGGTAGAAACTACCAGGACCAGAAACCCTTGGGAAGAGGTGAACAGAGGTCAAAGTGGTCATACAGGGGTCTTGTAAAATCCTCTGTACAGTCGAAAGTCTGACAGACAGATGACTGCGAAGCTAAGGGAAATTAATCCCGTTTGGTGAAATGAGCTCATGAACAGTA
Organism: Ambystoma mexicanum; assembly: GCF_040938575.1. Lineage (NCBI taxonomy): Eukaryota > Metazoa > Chordata > Amphibia > Caudata > Ambystomatidae > Ambystoma > Ambystoma mexicanum. Next base: position 176,299,512 of record NC_090930.1, on the reverse strand, counting down.
GATGGTAAAAGTTGGCGATAGTGAACCCGGAAGAGGGAAGCTGACACTCAGACGAAGCCTGAGGTACTGTTGAAAAAGACATTAAGACTTGTGCAATTAAGAGGTATTGGAAGAACGAGGGGAAGTAAAGTGGCCCCCTTGTCAAGTGGGTCCAAGCCCAGTCGAGGGAGATCCGGTGGTGAAAAGTCATCACCCAAAGTTCATTGCGAAAGGAACCGTTCAATTGATTGGTTGAATACGATATGCGAGGGGTTGGCGCCCGAAAGATGGAGACCCTGGGGTAAAGCCATGACCCAACATGAACTGTGGAAAATAATTGTTCTTGTTGGATACATCAGGCCTTGAAGGCAAGAGACTTTTTAATGAAAAGAGACTTTACCATCGAAGAACCTGATAGCTGGAACAAACTGTTGGCTTGTGCTGAGAAAGATTCAGCGTATACTGTGTTAGCTGGAACGGAACCGTCTTGTGCCGATAAAGATCGAGCATTTCCTGTGCTCTAAGGTCCCACCTTGTCCCGTGCTGAAAACATGGGGAAGGCAGACCACTGGCAATCGCATCCTGACTTGCTTTGCTTTATTGAAACCCAATCCCAAACTCTTTCCCATAAGTAGTTGTAAGGAATTGGCAAAAGGTTTTCTTAGTATAGGCCCTTTTATTTTGACATGACGCCCCTACGACTGCCTTATTTTTCATTTGATGGTCGATGCTTGCTCCCATCTTAGATTTAGGTTTAGCTTGGGCATTTTTCCACCCTACATTTATTGTTCAATAAACACCCTTTTTGTGTCTGTCTTTACTGTTGCCATCATGAATTCCTTACAGTTCCCCTACTACCCTGCTTTCAGTGAAGGACGATTGCTGTTCTTTAGAGCTGTCTGGGTCTTAGTCGGCTCAGGGTGCAAGTCTCTAAGTGACTGGATCTTTTACTTCGGCTTTTAAAAAGAAGCTTTTACTTACTAGCTTGATCTGATGTCTTAGAAAGGTCATTTCAGGAACCACCACAAAGTACTTTTCTCGAGCTCCTGGTTGGTACATTATTCAAGATACTCCACCACAGAGGTGTCCATGGTCTGCGTTTGTTGAATTCTGCAGGTCCCATTCTACCGCATTTCCCCACTGGTTAACAAATGAAAGTTACTCACTGTAGTGACTAGAGTATTCACAATCCTAGGTCCCCTTTTCTTCATCCTTGTGGTCCTCCCCCAAAATGGTGACAGTACCAGAATCTTTGGCAGTGAAAAACGTTAGCTTCCTCTTTAAATTTAGTCTAGCACGTGGGTCGCCGGGCGTGAGAACGCTGCAGAGACCCCGCCCTCCAGCGCCTCAGCTCAGATGCTTGTAAACCTGGCTGTACTGACAATTCTGGCTCCAGGCATACTAGCGGGGAAAGGCAGGTGGAACGTATGGAGGAAAGGGGACTTGGGACTAAGAGTACTCTAGCCACTACGGTGAGTAACTTTAATCATACGGTCCGTCCCCTTTCCTCCATCCCTGTGGGTGATTCCACCGAAACAAGACAACTAGGTGGATCTGTGACAACATGCCTCATGCTTGGGTAGAAGTGAAAAGGTTCCTCAGAACCGTCTGACCAAAATCTGTATCCTGCCTGGAACTACTATCCAGAGAATAGTGTTTACAGAAAACAGAGTGGCCCACAAAGCTGCCTGACTAATGACTTCCAAAGAAGCTTTGGTCCTAACCTGTGAGCATAAATCCATAGGGGCACCACCTTAACCAGGACCACATAAGCTTCTGATATGGCCTGCACCACCCAATGGAAGATTGAGGCCTGGATGACAGGGGCCACGACCCCGAATGTGACAAACAGAGCTTCCGGAAAGATCTCAACTGGGAGAGAGAGAACATGAGCACTCTACGCCGATCCAGGAAGTGAAACACTCTTTACGCCTCCGACTGTGGATTAGGAAAAAACATAGGCAAGCATATTTCCTGGTTTAAATGAAATGGTGAGACCACCTTGGGCAAGAGGTATGGATGAGTGCGCAAGATTAACTTGTCGCTGTGGAAACTCGAAGGGTTCGCATGATGACAGCGCCTGCAGCTTGTTAACGCAGGGGTGAGAGCCAGCCACCAGCAGAAACACTTGAGTGTAACCCACCTAATGTAAGCCGAAGCCATAAGTTCAAATGGTTTACGCTGTAAGGCGGCGAGAACCACATTTAGATCCCAGATGGTCTGGGAACAATGTGGACCTAGGCCAAAACCCCTTCGGTACGGTTTCCACACCCTTCAACTAGTACGACGACTAGATAACCATTAAATGTATATTATTAATATCTTTTATAGACCAGTTTCTATTGAAGTCTTGAAAACACAAATAATGTTCAAACTTTTCTTGGTTTAAAAAAATGTAAAAAACTGTATTGGTAGCGCCAATAATAAGGACTGTAATTCACATGCCTTTGCCAAGCAAAGCTACAAGTGCCAATGCATTTCGGACCCTTGGTCCATCCTCAAGGCCAGCAGCTCTGAACATTATACAAACAACTATGTCCAGTTGCCCGGATCAAGTATTTACAGGAAACTTGAAAACCGAATCAGGTTAATCGTGGTTTCAAACGTTCATAAACAAATACCATCAATGGTGTTCGAAAACAATTAGAAAACACCAGCCCCCATAAGTCATGAATTGTATAAACATACCATCAATCCATGGTAACAAGGTTCAAAAAAATCATAACCAAGACCACTTCCATTAAGGCCAACAGAAATAACACATTCCGAAGGTCATTACATAGTGTTGGACGTTTAAAGAACACAAGAATGAGCAGAAAGAGTACTAATAGATAATTAAATCAAAAAACAATAGATACAATGTATCCACCATCCATCATGAAGACAGAGTAAAAATAATAACAAGGATAAAAAGAGGGAAATAGAAAGACCAAAGAAAAAATGTGAACATAACACCAAAATAAATTAATAATCAAACATCAAGTAATCAAAATTCTTGCCAATTCTAATTGCCGGTAAATCTCCGTTTATTGCCAACCTCCGACAACTATTAAGAAACATTGCGCTGTTGTGATTTTAAATCTACTAACTGTGCTAGACCGTCATAAAATGCATTCATAAAATCCCCACTCTGGGTAGATTCATACCTCATTGCTGTTAATACATGAGGCTTGTATCCGTCTACTAAAATTGTTGCACTTCAGCCTTCACTTTGTCCATGTTCCAAGTCCTGTGTTAGCAATACAAATAAATATGTCCTAGGAGGAAAGTATGCGAACGCTACGTTAGTCCCGGGTAATTACTCAAAAAGACTTCGTTGAGTTGATAGCTCATACACCCCTAATCTTACTTCTATACCGTGGTAGGTATCTTCTGAACGAACTGACTTGCCTCTCTTCTGTCTAGCTTGATGCCTTAACCTTAGAGGAAAGGCCATATAGTTTGATTCTACATGACCACGCCGGTAGCGTTCAAAAGACCCGTACATGCTGTGATTGCTGGTTTTTAAAGGTGCATTACAACTTCAATTGGTTCTTGCCTGTGTATCATTATATGCTTCCCCAAAGCTATTCCAAAGCTCGTATTGGGCTGGTTATCCGTTACTGCAATCAGTTGGTACATTCCGTTTCAGTTAAACATGTTGCCCCATTCTAAAACACTGTCACTTCTCATTCAGTGTAATAAGTCGAGATTAAGTAAAGATATTGCTGTAGCTAGCCAGATCCTATATACTAAAGAATTGGAGGTTAGTGCTCAATCTCCTAGTTTTACAAGTGCTTATAGTGTCTATGGCTTGTATACCCATTACTATAGACCAAACAAAAATAGTAATGATATAAAAAATTAAAAAATAAAAAAGAACTTAAAAACTATGAACTATGAGCTCCAACATTGTGTGTAAGTGTCAGAAACTACTACATTGATTGATGTCCAATACAACTAAGAGAAATAAAGAAACCGATATAGTGAAAAATGAATAAAGTGTCAAAAGGAGCAGATTTACATACCTCTCAGTAAACTATTACGAGTGATTTACATACACCCCATAAAGACTGAAACCTGTGGAGACCACTGCAAGAATCCAGGGATTCGAGAAAAACCGCCTCCAACTGCTCATGTACAGAGCCATCCAACCCTCACAGGAGAACTGTTGACCAAGACCAAATTTCATTGTTGTTTACTGTCGGAGGCAAGAGTGGAGGAGGGGGTGTGAAAAAAAAAAAAACCTGGAAGGTTCTTTGCTGCTTCCTCCTATGCTTGCTGGGTGACCTATCCGGCTGGTGAGATCTATGGTTGTGAAACCCCTTGAAGCTGCCGAAAAAGCGTGGCTTGAAGGCCGACCTCCCCTGACTCTGGAAAGGATTTCTGGCCCGGCTTCGTTAGGAATGCCAAGGAGTCGGAGTAGACGTCGCCTTTTTGGTTAGCTCGTCACCTGTTGACGAAGGGACCATATCAGACCCTTCGAAAGTGAGGTTGAGGATCCTGTCCTGCTGTTTGTCACGTACATCCATGCCATCTGCCTCATCTGGACTCCCAAGCAGAGGCCCCTGTTGGCCGTGTTGATGTGGGAGACCGTGGACTCCATAAGATCCTCCGCAACTGCACGCTCTTCAGCTAGACCCGCCTTGAAGGAGACTTGACTCTCCAGGAGTAAGCATAGGAGAAAGTCACCCATCTCCCACCGTAGTTTGCCGCAATGAGGATGGCATTGGCGATAGCCTAGCAGAGGTGAAGATCAGCATTTAGGTACATTCTCTTGCTGAAAGACACTAGCGTCTTGTCCTCCTTAGAAAAGCAGTTGGACGCGTTGCTGGACGCAGAAGATGACAAAGAAAACATTGAATTTAAAAAAGCAGCCGCCACGACAGTGGTGTGGGGCTGATGGTGGGATGCTAGGAGGACTGGTTCCCCCCCCGTAGGGGCTGAAAGCGGCCATCCAGCTTCTTTTTGAACTGAACGGTTGCCTGAGGTTTGCCCTAGACCTTCCAGGCTAAAGAGAGTATGTCTTTTTGAAAAAGAATGCCCCAGCAGCTGGTGACACACAGGGTCAAGACCTCCGCCAGCACCTCTGGTTCTTTGGGGGCCTGTACAGTATGAGGCACACCTAGAAACTCTGCCAGGCCCTGAAGACAGTCGTGAAATGGTCTGACTGAAGTGGAAGGCTACTCCTCCTCAGTGCCCCCCCCCAGCTCAAAACCTGAGGACCTGAGCCGAGCCCAGAGGGAAGAGGACTGGGACTGTCCTGAGCCACTCATTCAGAGGGCGAAGGGGCCGCCGGTGGCCTGTTGTCAGAATCTAAGATAGCTACCGGGCGTGCCCGATCTGCCACGTGCTTGTCTGCCATTTTGGGAGCCTGTGCCATGCTGTGAGAAGGAGGGCACAAAGCTTGTGTGACCCGTGCAGTGTCCGACAGTCCGGGCCTGTTTATGACCAACTCTGAAGCACAAGTGACAACCTTGGGGAGGGCTCTGGTAGACCTACGGCACTCAGCAAGCAGGCTGGAAGTCGGTTTGTACCCCTGTGCAACAACCTCGGAGTGGGCTCCCGGAGGATTTTTGACATCATCTGTAGAGCTGGTACCGGGGCTCAAAAGCGCCTTGCACCCTGATGCAGAGGGAGGAGGGCTGGAGCGCCCCTGGGTGGTAGGCCCAAAATGCCACCTGGGCTCCTCAGCGAGTGATCCGCTAGCCTTACTGGCCTCGGCATACCATCATTGTTAGAGTCTGGATGACTCGCCCCAGCCAGATGCCCTGGAAAGACTGGGGTGCCTTAGAGAATAAAGGACCTACCTTTCTCGTGACACAAAGTCTTAGCCACAAAGTCCTTCAAATGACCGGGAGGTGAAGTGTGGAAGATCTCACTCCAGCCGGAAAGCCGATTCTTCAATGACAGATGACGGGGAGAACTGCAAGTCGCACACGCGTTGCGGAGATAATCGGGCCATCAAGGCAGAGTGCATGGGGGTTCGATGCCGGGAAGGAATGATCATAGTATGTGCATCTTGTAAAGCCTCCCGCGGCCAACATATGCCAGGGGAAGGCAAGGCATCAGAGAAAGGTGCAGAAATTGGAGAAAAAAAAAAAAGAATGGGGAGCATACGACGGTCAAAAATGTCTGCACCAAGCTGCCAGGTTCGGCACCATCAGTGCGGAAAAAGGGGCCGAGGTGAGGCGCCAGAGGGCTGGGCCTCCAGGGCCGCTCCCCCACCTGAGGCTGCTCCCCTGTGCGGCTACAGTAGATTTAAAGGGGAAGTTCACATTTTTCGCTGCCAAAAGTTCCAGTATTGTTCCCATGTTGGGGTACACCTACAAGGATGGAGGAAAGGGAACGGGTAGAATGAGTATGTTGGGCTCATTCCTGCTGCCCTTCTCGACCTGCTGGGCTGTGAACCCTCCCACTGGACCTCTTCTTTTGAGTCTCCACTGGTATCAACTGCATTCTTCTGACTACTTGTGGGAAGTAACTGGGGCATACCTGGTTTTTCATCATAACTGCAGGACAGCCTAAATACTTTGTCGTGTTTTCTATGGGGCACGTTCCTCAATTTCGAACTCCTACAAATGCTAGGTACTGACATGGACTGTGGCATTTATTTAGGGTACCCCATAAGGAATGGTCCCTGGAGTTCTCCACCAAACCTTGGATTTTTTTAGATTTCCCCCGATTTGTTAGGTATTTTTAAAATCTATGAATGACATTCCTGCATAGGATATACATTACTGCATTGTGATGCTACCGTTTCCCTCCTTGGTGTGTAATATGAACTTCAGGGCATAGGGATGGTCTTCCAAAAATATATACTGGACTTTGGTAGCCCTCCTGGCAGTGTTGGATATTGTGTTCTGCTTTTCGCTACTTCTAAATTCTACAACCACGTTATGAGCCTTTGTATTATAGAATACAACTTTTTTCAGTTTGAGCTATTAGGTGGTACTTTAGTGCCACTGATGAGCCGAAACTATTGCATTAGAGTACGGTTAAGGACAATGGCATGTGAGGAGGGACACAAAACTTGTAGGCATTTTTTGGTTATTTGCTCTCCCATTGACTGCCCATGATCGTGCTAATCCCTATGGCTATTACCAACCAGTTCCTGCTTCCCACAACACTTCCTCATGGGAACTCTGATCTCACTTTAATCAAGACTTACCATCAAACTTTGCAATCAAAGCTCCTGCCAGTGTTTTTTCAAAGCAGTCTTCTGAGAGTTAATGACTGAGTTGTAGTTGTAAACGCGCTACTGGTGTAATAAAAATATCTTAACTAGGTCTGGCTTCAGTCACTCTATAAGCACTATGCCTGTCCTTCACTGAAGTCCTATTAAAAACAAGCCTTCACAAAGCCAGTAATATTGGCTTGTGCATGTATTAGACTATCAGATGCCCTTCTACCATCAATAGCCAGTTAATACCACTGCAGCAAACTGTTGGCATTGCCAATGCTTGTTTTAGAACATAGTAGGAAACATAAAAGGGTGTTACCCTTGGATCCTGAACAGTAATACCTACTGTTTGTAACATCATCTAGGGTCTTTCTTTAACTCGCCTCTTGAAGTCTATATGTACTGTGAATGCCACCAGGTACCGGTGTCCATTTTAATGTAAAGAGTGACTTATGCATTAACTGGCCATTTAATGTTTTTTAACTTACATTATCTTCCGCTATGTGTTCTGCACAATCTGTCCACTTATTTTTCCCACCATACATATTTTATGTGTGACACAAGTGTATACTTTTCAGTATACCAGTGTGATTTATTCATTTGTGGTGTCTATTTGGCTTAATTGTAAGACTGACTGCTCTGCTACAGCTATCGTTGGAGAGTCGCGTCTTTCATTTTGGGTGACACACTGTTCTACCATCGTGACGACAGTGTCCTGCAAAATGTCACTAACAGGGCATGAATTTAAAATTGAATTAAAACATTATAGGCAATTACCAAAATTATAATTCGGGGCTCACTGAACCCCTGTGGGTCCAGGAACAAATGTCTATAGCCAGGTAGGTACCCCAGAGTCAATAGAGGAGAGGTTCAGAGCAAGTTGAGAGTTCCAGAAAAGGTCCATTGAAAAATATGGGATGAAAATCAATAGACCATCTGCTACAGTGGCGGTAAGTCAGTTCTATCCCAAGTGCACGTTCTGTAGTGAAAACCCACAGAGAAGGCCAGCAGAGACCCAAACCCAAAAGGAGAGTTCCAGGAGATTTCCAGAGGTTGATGGACGAACCAGTAGCCCCAGAGGAAGATGCAGCAGAAAAAGACCTCCAATAGAAGTCTGTGGCAAATGCAGAAGAGATTAGCCTCTAAAGAATCGCGACCCAGGAACACAGGAGGAGTATATTGAATATTCATCCACCCTAGGAACCAGAGGTATTTAGTCACATAGGAAGTTTCAGTGAAAACTGATCCAGCAGCACAAACAAATCTGGTAAGTGAAGGGCTTCCTTTCCAGGTGCAGTTTACACAATCCCGTATACAAGGACTTGCGACCTGAAACAGCGACGGCCACCAACCACCTAGAAAAGAAACTGCCTTGCTCATCAAGCATGCATTGGAGGGCCAAGCGAGGTCCGGGCTCCTGCTCCCACCTATGAGGCTAAGAACCTCTGGGTCATCTTTGACTCCACACTCTCCTTTTCTCCTCACATCTCTGACGTCTTAAGAAGTCAAACTACCAACTGCACAACCTCAGAGGTATTCTTACTTTGCTTTCCTCTCCTTCCCTCTGAAGCTCACCGTCTCTAGAGCTCTGGTTCTCTAAGGTAAACTACTGCAACAGCCTCTTTCTACTCTCCGCCCTCTGCAACTCATCCAGAACAGGACTGCGAGACTTGTCCTTGGCCTCAAGCCCTGGGATCGTATCTCTAGCCCTGAAATCTCTTCATTGGCTCCCAGTGGCTGCAAGGGTTACATTCAAGACCCTCTGCATTGTCCATAAGGCTGGGGACTGGGTGCAAAATACCTTTAACTCTGCCTCCATAAATACCTTGCCACTCGAGCTCTTCGCTCCTCCAACTCCCTCAGGGTCAGTCGCTTCTCCAAGCAACAAGTTGGGGGTAGATCTCTTTCCTTGGCTGGGGCCTCCCTCTGGAACAGCCTTCCTGCCACTCTGAAGCTTGGAGAATCATCTCCAGTTCCGGATGCACCTCAAGACCTTCCTCTTTGCTTCGGCCTCCCCTCTTCCTCTCCCTTGCTGATCTCTCTTTTTCGGCTTTGTGTACCTGGCTACCCTCTGATATCGGGTCCAGGTCCCTGCCTACCCAGCCACACACCTGCACTGCCTCATGGCAACCCTTGCACTTGGGTCTGTATCTGTAACCCTACAGTCCCCTTACTTGCACTTAGACATCCCTTGTCTGCACTTTAAACCATGCACTTGCCACCATGTGGCTGCACTGCCAGTTTTTGTTGTTTTTATCCCTTGCTCAGCACTTTCCACCTCTCCCCTCTCCCTTGCACCTTCCCCCATCCCTCTCCCCTGTACTTGCGCATTCTAAATTTGGGCCCAGTAAGATCGTTTTTGTGCTCCCTTGTTCCCCTCCCTTGCCTCGTCACGATCTGAAACACGTGTGTATGAGCGCGATACAATACAAATAAAATATATCAGCAGGAAGACGCAGGAAAGGCTACCGCCGGCTTGGTTGGCTAAAGAAGAAGACAGTACAGCAGCAAACATTTCCAAGATGGGGACAATTCCTAGAGGCACCTTCAGAGGTTCTAAACTGAAGATTTGATGAGGTAGAAAAGTCTCACGACCGGTCTGGACACCAGCAGCAACCCACAGACAAGCAGAAGATTCTAGCCAAGAAAATGGTCCCAGTGAGGAGAGTCTGACCTAGCAGATGTGGGAGGCAGCAGGTGTCTACAGGAAGCCAGGACTGGACCTCCAGAGGCAAAACACCAACTAAAATATATCCAAGAGACTGCACCCAGCAAGTTCACTAAGAGGGCTTTCAAAAAAACGTGGGAAGTGTGGGGACATTTCTTCAGCATATCTGCAGACCTGCCACCTCCAAGTTCCAGAAACAAAGCAGCAAGAGAGAGAAGAAAGGGCAGTGCAGAGCCAAAAGAACACTGCACAAAGGGACAGGCCAAAAGCTACCCAGACAAATCAGTAAAGGGGCTTGGTCAGATGACCAAGCAATCTGGTTGGTCAGCAGCACTGCCACTTAGCCACTCCACAGGAGGTTGGGGGGCGAGCCCAGGGACCTATAACTGGATAAACCTGTTAGGGACAATATGGAGGCTGCCATTGTGGGCTTGCAAAGAGCCCACATGGTCAGAACTGCCATTTTAAGGTGACAATGTTACCCTTAACAAAAGGAAGACCAAACCAACTTATAGAAGCAATTACATCTGGATGGTCAAGGATATCACCCTAGACATTGTTCCGCATTATAAATATTTGGGTTCCCAATTTGAAGCAAATTCATCTACTATAGAACATCAACAGATACTGCAAAACAAATTGAACTCGACAATATCTCAAACTAAACTTATTCTCCATAAATATGGTAAATTTACCATCAATCCTGCATTACACTTTTGGCTACAAAAAGTAACACTGGTGTTATTGTAAGACCCATTACCAATATTAAAGATCTAGAAAAATTGGAAGCTAAATTTTGGAGGAAAATTTTAAATGTACCTCAATCAACTCCAGGTCCGTGTTTGAGATATGAGCTAGACCTAATTTCGTTAAGTGCAAAATATCATTGGCAATTATGTGCGTTACTCCGAAAATGTCTTCTGAATACAAATGAAGGGTTGATTTTAGCCACATTATCTGCATATTTGTTTACTTCTAGCCATCGTTTCACACAGAAATGGACAAACTATATTTACCAAATTATGGCCTTGGCAGATGTCGACCTAGAAACACTTATTCAGAACCCTGTACGAGCAAAAAAGAAACTCTTTCTCCATGATTGGATTGAGACTCGCGCCTTATGCCCACAATACTGGCACTTTTCCAGTCATTATGTTGATAAGAAAATGGGGAATGTGGAAGTCTATTTGCTAAAATCTCCATCGCCTCAAGTTCGCATGGCAATTTTAAGAATGCGATTTAATCTTTGGCCTACTCGGGATATCTTGGCCCAACGCAAACAAATTACCATGCAAGAAAACTTTTGTATATTTTGCAGGGTTTCATCACAGAGAGAAACCTTAGAACATATGATTATCGAATGTGTAGCCCTATGTCCATTAAGAAATAAGTTATATGAGAAGCATTTGCCCATAGTTGCAAATGTTCAGCCAAATCTGAGATAGGCTTTCCTTCTTAATTCTGTTAAGATGAGTATACTTATTGCATCAGTGAATTTCCTTAATGCCCTTCATTTACATGATTAATGCAAACTGTAAAAATAGACGAGGAATTGGTACAGAATGACAAGTTGACAAAGATTATCCCATTATAGGAATTACATAACTAAATTTAGAATGTTTCTTTTCTGTAACCTAGTTTTGTTTGTTGTTTTCAAAAATGGTTGCTGAATTAGTACAGAATGGTAAATTGGCAGAGATCTTCCTATTTAAGGAATAAGATAACTAAATTTAGAATGTTTTTCTTCTGTAACCTAGTGCTGGTTGGTAGCTTTACATTTTATATTTGAAAATCTAATGATGATATTGTTGGTAATAACGTAGAATTTGCTCTTTTTGTATTTGCTTATGTTGTATGTTAAATTATTTTTATGATAAATTTAAAAAAGTTGATTGATTTCAGCTAAAATTTCAATTAAAAAAAAAATAAAAACAACAAAGGAAGACCACAAAATAGCCAAGAGTAGGATTTAAATAAATACTGTTACACCGATGGGTACAAAAAGGTACAGTGGGCTGTAGAATGCAATAGTATGGCCTTTGAAGTCAGAACTAAAGTATACATTTCACCAATCTACCCCCTAATACCTTTCTAGGGTGACAGAATCAGCCTAGGGCAAAATGGAGAGCATGATAAGCAGGTAAATACAATATACCTATAGGTAAAAAGGGATGTAATCACAGGGGTAATTGAGGAGAACATCTGTCCACCCAAAGAAATCAGTAATTAAAAAATAAATAAAAGGAAAATACATAAAATGCAGAGTAGCCCTAAAAAGAGCTTAATAGCAATGGTGACCAACTAAACAGTGAAATTAAATAAAACCTTACTTCTTCTCCAATGCCATTTGAGACCACTAGTCAGAAGACAAAACGAAAGTAAAGCACCACAGTGGTGAATTGGCACTGTATAAAAGTAGTTTAACATAACATAACTTACAACCTCTTATAAAAAAAGTAAAAAAGTCCACAAAACCAAAAATAGGCAGGTCAGTAATGTGTCTATACTAGGGGTCTCGTGAGGATGAGTAAGCGCTAGTGGGCTAATCATTGGCAGACCTCAACAGATTGATATAGTTGATCTAAATTTCGGAAAGGGCTGCTTCTCACGTAAAGGGTTAGATAGTGAATTCCATAATTGGGCCACTCGAACCAGGAAGCTGCCTCCCCCCGCACTTAGTTAGCCTAAATCTTGGCATGATGAGGCTATTGGCATTGGAAGTTCTAGCTGGGCGTGCATAGTTTCTTTCTATGAATTTGTTTGTGAGATAGCTCGGTGCGGCATTGTTCAGGGCTTTGTGAACAAGGGATGCCACTTTTAAATGGATTTTATTTTGGGTGGACAGCCAGTTGTTTTGGCGCCTGATCTTTGAAATGTGCGATCTTTTGGACACACCAAGGGCAGCTCGCAGGGTGTTGTTTTAGAAGATTTGAATTCGATGGGTGCTGGATTTATTGTCTCCAATGTAGAGGGCATTACAATAATCGAGCCTAGAAAAGATTAAGGCTCTCGCTAAAATAAGGCAGTTGTTGTCTGAGAGAAAGTGTTTGCCTGCTCTAATGAGCATACATGTGTAAGCAGTGGCAGATGCCAGAGTCTTCACCTGTATGTCCAAAGAGAGGGTGGCATCCAGATAGAAGCCAAGTGTCTTCACCTCTTTAAACACCTTAATGATATTACCATCAATCTCAAATGAGGTTTAGTCCTGGCTTAGTTTATTGAGGTTAGAATGAGTCTAGGATGATGAGCTCTGTTTTATCACTCAGGCATAGACCGTGGGTTGCCATCCATGCCTGGATGATGATGATGATGATATACACCCTATTTACCAAGGCCAAATCCTTATTATAATCCCCAAAAAGTGGGAGGAGAATCAGGGTATCATCTGCATAGTTAGTGTGGGTGTTACCAAGAAGGTCCAGATGATCAAAAAGGGGCTTAGTAAATATGTTGTATAAAGTAGGGGAGACACAAGAACCCTGAGGAACTCCACACAGGATGGGAATTGGGTCAGCCACTGCCGATGGGGAGAATACCCTCATGGCCCTGTCGCTGAATGTGCGGCAGAGTCTAAGTGGCTACAAAGTACCCCATGGTCCACAAGGTCAAATGCCACCGAGAGGTCCAACAGCAAGAGGAGAGCCATTTTTCCTTTATCTCTTAGTTCATCTATTTGTGCCTTCAAATCAATGAGCGCAGTCTCTGTGCCATGTTGGGGTCGGAATCCTGATTGACGCTCTAAGAGCTTTTGTTGTTTCAGAAAACTTTGGATTTGATTATAAGCAATCTTATCCAGGATTTTAAGCAGAAAAGGAACTGTCGTGATGGGACGGTAGTTTGTGGGTATAAGTGAGTCTAGCATTTGCTTTTTGAGCAAGGGTAGTACCCAAGATTGTTTTAGATTGGTGGGCACAATGCCGGACGTGAATGAGGAGTTGACAAGTTTTGAAATAAATGGGGAAAGATCCCTAGCTGCACCTTTTATGAGCTGGGCAGGGCAGGTATCGCCCTGACAGTTTGAAGGCTTGAGAGAGAGGATGACTTTCTCCACCTCAAGGATAGATGTTTTAGAGAACATAAATCGTGCAGCTGGGTCCTGTTCCTTTAGAGCGCGTTCTATAATTGGGTTGTAAGTCTTGGGTGGTTGAGTGAGGGAGGCTTTTTTTTTTGGCTATTTTCTTTTGGAGTAAAGAGATTTTATTTGATAGTGCGTGTTGAATATCAGAGCACCATGTTTTGTCTTTGGAGCATATATCCGGAATAGGGATGGGTGACTAGTTCCTTGAGGATGGTGAACAGTTCCCTCATACTTTAATTAGCATTGGATATAGATTTCTGTTAGTTTCATTTTGTGATCTTCTGAGGGGATAAGCCTCCATGCTGTTTCGCAACTCCTCTTAAGTAGTCACAGATCCTTTAGTTCAGGGGTAAACCATTTGTTTAGGTGAGATTTAGGTTTACTCGGTCTAAGTTTCAGAGGGGCGATGTTGTCCAGGGTGGTTAAGATAATTTTGTTATACTCGTTGACTAATGTTTCTGGGTCTAAATTATCCTCTAGTCGGTTAAGGATGGGTAGAATCAGCGGGATCGGGGGGCCGCTGTTGTGCAGCCTACGAAATGGCTGCTTAGTCGTGGAGCTCTGTGCCCAGCAAACTCTCATCGGATTGCATCGGCGGCGAAGAACAAGTTACTTTCTTACCTGGTAACGTTCTTTCGACGGGATGCTCCTCTGACGTATTCCTTATCTTTGATATACGTTTCCAGCTTGCTGGCCTCAGACATTTTTTCTGTAGAGGGCACTGCGCGTCGACGTCCGCCGAGTCGATGTCCCTAGACGGCCACCGTATCGGCGCCGACGTCACCATGCCCATAAATAGACACGCGCTGCGTCCGTTGCTCAGTTCCGTTTTGTAGTATAAGAAAGACATGTCTGAATTGGTTAGTAACCTTGAAGGAGCGAAAGCTGCAACCACAAGGGAAGTTATCACTGCGGGGATGGATGGGAGGGGCGATGAGGAATACATCGGAGGAACATCCCGTCGAAAGAACGTTACCAGGTAAGAAAGTAACTTGTTCTTCGAAGGGATTGTGTCCTCCGACTTATTCCTTATCTTTGATAGACTCCCATAGCAGTGGTATGTAATTGGAGGAGTGAGTGATAGTGTTATGTATCTCTTTAGGGATGGACCGAGTGTAATACGGCTTTTCCAAATCTGGTCTCTTGAGCAGTGGAGGAATACAGATTCTAAAATTTTGTGAATGTATGAGCGGACGACCATGTGGCAGCCGCACATATGTCCCGGACCGGTACCCTTCTCTGGAGAGCCGAAGAAGCTGCGATACCCCTGGTTGAATGAGCCCTGAGGTTTTGTGGTGGCTCTTTCCCTGCTAGTCTATAACATTCCAGGATGGCTAAGATAATCCACCTGGAGATGGTTTGTTTTGTTATGGGTAGTCCCAACTTATGAGCTGAGTATCCTACAAACAGCTGGTCTGCTTGCCTGATTCTAGCCATTCTGCTGATGTAAAAGCTGAGAGCTTGTCTAGGGTCCAGCCTGTGTAGCCTTTCCTCCTCTTTCCCCGGATGGGGAGGAGGGTAGAATGAAGGCAAGGTAATTTTCTGAGTAATATGGAATTCAGAAACCACCTTTGGGAGAAAATTAGGCTTCACCTGGAGGACCACCTTGTCCTTGTGGAAGATTGTATGAGGGGGTTTACAGGAGAGAGCTTTTAGCTCACTCACCCTCCTAGACGATGTTAGTGCTACAAGAAGGACAGTTTTAAGTGTGAGAAATCTTAATGCGCAAGAGTGAAGTGGCTCGAATGGAGTGCCCATTAAGAAGTTCAAGACTAAATTTAAGTCCCATAATGGAACCTGGAATGGTTTTGGAGGGTAAACATTAGTCAGACCCTTGAGAAATTGTACCACTAGAGGAATTTTGAAATAAGATGGTTCCTCCGCAGTGTGCTTGAAAGAAGAAAGCGCTGCGAGATAGCCTTTTACAGTGCCAACTTGAAGGCCTGAGTTTGCCAAGTAGAGTAGAAACGACAGCACCGTTGGTGTACCGCATGAAAAAGGGTTGATATTCTCTTCCTTACACCAGCTGCAAAACTTGTTCCAACGGCAGCGGTATAAAGACTTTGTTGCCGGTCTTCTGGCCGAAAGCAACACCTCCATGACGTCATCAGGGAGAGCCCAATCCTTGTACCTCAACCTTTCAGAAGCCAAGCGTGAAGGTTGAGGGTTCTGATGTCTGGATGGAGAACCTGACCTCCCTTCTGCGAGAGAAGATTCTCTTTGGGTGGAAGACGGATTGGAGGACAGATGGACATATCTAGAAGGTCCGGGTACCACGTTCTCCTGGCCCAGTCGGGGCAATTAGGATCATGGTTTCCCGGAATCTTCTCAACCTCCTGATCATTTGAGGAATAACAGGGACTGGTGGAAACGCGTAGAGGAGTGGAAACTCCCAGTCCACTACGAACGCGTCTCCCCTCTCGGGGGAAATTCCCTTGAACAGAACAGATCGCACTTCCTGTTGGTGCTTCGACAACGGCGTCGATGGCGCCGACCCGTGTGTCGAAGGAATCTTCGACGACGGCGTCGAAGGAACCCTCGACGACAGCGTCGAAGACGGTGCCTTCTTACCCGATGGCTCATGGCGCTCTCGGGTGGAATGTTTCGCCAGGTACTGCGACTCGCAGCGTTTTGATTTTTTGGGTTTTTCACCCGGGGTATCACCCTCAGCTGTCTTCGAGGGGGTCGAGGCCGCGTTCTCGAAGACGCTTAGCATTTTCTTTCTGAATTCCTCCCACTCAGCTTGAGAACTGTGTTTGGTGGGACAGGAAACTCTTTCTGGGGACACCGAAGACGACGAGGAGTGGGCCCTTCGACATCTCTTTTTTGAGTGTCTAGATCTCGACGAATGGTGGGAGCTGCTTCGAGATCTGGAATGGGAGTGTTTTCGACGGCGAGGAGGCGAATGTCTCAATTCGGCCGACGAAACCTTCGAGGAGGATTTGGCTGACTTACCTCTCTCGAGCTTCCCCTTTCGCTCCTTCAGGGCTTTCGCCGTCATGGACATGCAGTCCTCACACTCCGAACAATGGTGCTCGGACCCCAAGCACCATAAACAGACCCTGTGTGGATCCGTTATTGGCATTTTTTTACCTCAGTCTCGACACTTCTTGAAGCCAGATCACGGCGTCGTCGGCTCTGATGAAGAAGCCATCAAGAACGATAAGGAATATTCGCCGAAATAGATTTAGGTAAACCTGACTGAACTGAGCAACAACGTTCCGAGGCCTCACGAAGCGCGGAAAAACGGAACTGAGCAACGGACGCAGCGCGTGCTATTTATGGGCATGGTGATGTCGGCGCCGATACGGTGGCTGTCGAGGGACATCGACTCTGCGGACGTCGACGCGCAGCGCCCTCTACAGAAAAAAATTCCGAGGCCAGCAAGCTGGAAACGTATATCAAAGATAAGGTATACGTCGGAGGACACAATCCCTTCAAAATATAAAATACTGCAGAGAAAATACGTGCTAAGCGTAGCACTGGTCTTAAGCTACATTCCCATCCAATCTCAGCAGAAATCGGACAACTGGGGCAGTGTTGTGGCGCCTTCACCTCTGGGCCGCGCGGGCTGCGCAGGGCCCGCACTGGACTGCGCTTCATCCGGGCTCCCGACGCCTGCTTGCGTGGCTGCCTGGGAGTGCTATCCTCCGCCCCTCCATGTCAAGCCCTGCTGCGGTCCCTGCGGCGGACCCTCTGCTTCTTCCTCTGTCCTCAGGGCCTCTGCGGGCTGCCGGGCCGCATCCCCTCTGTGGCCGAGTGCTGAACTCGCGCTCCGCCAGACGCTGATCGTCGCAGGAGATCGCCCGCTTGGCGCCGGCTCCCTGCGCCCCGTGCTTGACCTTGGCCTGTCATCGGTGGCCGGCGGTGGGTGGCCGCGGCCTCGCCAGGGCCCTGCGCGCCAGAGCCAGTCTTCCTGGGCGGGCGCCTGTGTTCTGCAGTGGGGCCCTTCCTGCATGCCATCCGGACTGCTTGGGATTGCAGGTGAGAAAATGGGGGGCTGCCGTATCACCACAGTTGTACACGAGGACCCCGGCTCCAGCGCCTGGCTGCCGGCGCCGCATCAGGGGCCCTACACCTTCGGCGTGCACTGCGGGTCCCATTGTCGGGGCCCCTTGCTCCAACGTACCATATAGCGTGTCCTGCGCCCTCTGGTGGGCCATCTATTATACACCGCGGCTCACATTTTTAAGATAGCCAGACAGGCAACAGCCAAATCCTAAGGAGGGGGTTTCCCCTTCGGCACTGCTCCGAGCAGTGGGTGCGCACCTACCATCACTCATACTGTCATCACCAGCCTGGGGGGGCTCCGTACCAGACCTCACGCCCTGGCCCCTGATCACGGAAAGGTATAGAACTTGCTCTGTGGGGCTGACTGGGCGGTCCTCTGGCGCCTCGCCCCGCGTGTCTGTCTGCTCGAACCTTGTACCTGAGGCCCACTCTGACCTCCTATTGGCTCTCCCTGCTCTTGGGCCCTCCATCTGCTGCGCTTAGAGTTGGGGGGCCCCCGTGGTCTCCTGCTGAACCGGGGTGCTTGGCGCAGAGTCCTGCCCCCGACCTTGTGGCTTCCCGACTGGGCCACTCTAAGACAGGTTTCACCAAAGAGTGCGCCGGAGTTCTCGGTCGCCTGGGCTGTGCCCGCTTCTCACGCCACCTCACACTACTGCCCTAGGGGCCCACCAGACCAGCTCCCTGGACTGCGCAGGCAGCGCCTGACTACGTCTGCAAGCAATATCACCTACCCTCAGGATGTCCAACAGATCTCGCGGGGCGGCCAAGGCTGGGGCCATAGACAAATTTACCAAACGGGCACCCAGGGCGGAGTAGGGTGCCACCTCCTCGAACAACGTCGACATGGAAACGTCATTGGCCCACCCCCAGCCCGACCTCGCGGCAATGATGGAGTCCATGGCAAAGAATTTTGCCTCCTTCCATGAGAAGCTAGATGATATAAACGCGTACGTGGCCTCACTTAGGTCAAAGTTAGATCAACATGGCGCCAGGATTACTGAAGCTGAAACCAGAATCGGGGCAAACGAGGATAGTGTATTCACCCTCCAAAACACTGACAGAGCTGGTGCGTGACATAAAGAGTGTCAAGGCCAAGTGTGACGATCTAGAGTCAAGATCGCGCAGTATTAACATCTGCATTGTGGGGGTTCTTGAGTCTGCACTCAAGGGTCGTATGGAACTGGTGGTGGAGACCCTCCTCAAAGATTTCCGCGGCGACCCTCCGCTTTCACCATTCTTCACAATTGAGCGGGCGCAATCGCTCACTGGCTCCCCGCCCCAAGCCAGGTGACTTCCCCAGGCCAATAATAGCGAAAGTCCTTAGCTATAGAGAGAGAGACTATATTCTGCGCCTTGCACGTGAGAAGGGCGAATTGAGGATGGACTCGCAAATTATTCGAATTTTCCTTGACTTTTCCGTGGGGATCCAGGCGGAGCGCAGACAGTTCAATGGGGTGAAGAAAATGCTTCGGGAAAGGAAAATCGAATATGCAATGTTATTTCCGGTGCGCCTGAAATTCACCTACCATAATAAGGTATAATTTTTCACGGTTCCAGATGAGGCAGTGAAATTCATTGAATCACAAATCCCACTGAGAGCACCTGCAGATGACCTCATGGACAATGACTGAGCAGTCCTACACTTCCAACATGCTAATGGCAACTATATTTCTCCTCGTCTGCTACCATCCGCCATTATGCTTTCACTGGAAAAGAGTGCATTGTAATGCTGTCGCCGCCCAAGAGGCGCTTCTCGCGCCGCAGTAGTTGCTAAATTGGGTACACGGCAGTGGCGACCCCCGCTGCAATTGCAATACCAGTATTTTTGGTTTGTTCTCAGTTTCGCCCCTATTGGGCAATTGGGCTGGAGCTGCCAGGTTGGACATGGCACTCTGGTACCTCTGTTCTGGGTAGGGTATACTACACTGCTGATAGGGGGTGGGCAGTGAGGGGGGGGGGCAAAGTTGGGGGTTGTTTAATTGAAAATGGCATGAGAGTGGGTGCAATGGTGGCAAGATGTTGTGGTTTCACTGAGGCTGTGTGCAGGGTACTGAACGGCAATAAAAAATGGCTGCTGGGATGTTCCTTGATAAGGCACTATGTCCCTTAGTCTCATGACATGGAACGTCCGTGGGCTGAGTAATTATACTAAAACCCGCAGGATTACTGCGTATGCCCAGCGGCACGGAATCAAAATCCTCCTCCTTCAAGAAACACATGACATAGGGCGCCTATCAGCATGTCTAGCTCCGGCCTGGGGCCCGAATAGGTATTACACAAAATATTCAACCCAGTCTAGGGGTGTGCTCACCTTGGTCCATAAATCAGTCCAATTCTCATTGCGCACCAGTCATTTAGACCAGAGGGTATATATGTGATTCTTCACTGCTTTCTTGAAAATATGGAATGCCTCCTCGTGAACACATATGCCCCAAACTTCGATTCCCCAGGTTTCTTCGATGATGTCATCACCATACTCCTGAGATACATTGGAGTCTCAATCCTATGGGGGCGGGGGATGATGGAGGCATGAACCTAGTTCTGAACAACGAGTTGGACAGATCCGGCACTTCTCGCAGAGCCACTTCACGTGCTGCCAACTGTCTCCATGCACACGCTGCTACACTGGGCCTCATTGATGTGTGGAGGGCCCTTCATCCTATCCTCAGAGTATTCCTTCTACTCATCGGTGCACGATAGCCAATCAAGAATTGACCTCTTTCTCATATCGAGCCAGATGGTGGGGAGGACAACAGACACACAGCTACTACCACGCACGCTTTTGGATCATTCCCCAGTAACGCCACAGATCCGGTTGGGACAGGGCCGGCCTGCCCACTCCGCCTGGTGCTTCAAGTCTGAGGCTCTGAGGGATATTGCTTTGAAAGCCGATATTCTGGCCGACATTAACACCTTCTTTGAATGCGATATAAAACAGGATTCATCTGATGGGGTTCGGTTGGAGGCGTTCAAGGTCTTCATTAGAGGGATGTTTATCTCCAGGGAGGCCGGGGTCCTCAAATACATTAAAAATAGCCTGCATCGTTCTGAGATAAAGCTTAAAGAACTTGAGAGGGACTACCTCAATGCCCCCTCCCTGTCCATACTGGCACAGATACGGTCGGAACTGGAGGTCTTCGAGGCCCACGCCCATAGGGAGGTACAAAACTATGCCCGCCCTTGCCGGCGCGAAAATATGGTGAGGGTGAGAGACCGGGGCGAACCCTGTCCAGACTGGTCCGCGCAGAAGGGGGAAGAAACTGCATAGACTGCATCAGGGACGCTGGAGGCACCCAGCACTGGTCTGACCAATGCATCCTCGAGATATTCACCGAATTTTACACAACCCTGTACGCCCCCCCCCCAGCAGGAGCACAGCACACATGATACGGATCTCCTCTTGGATCAAATCCCCATGACCCTCCTCTCCCCTGCCACCAGGGATCAGCTTGACACCCCGATCACCCTTGATGAAATCACAGCTGCCATCTCGGGCCTCCTGAGGGGTAAAGCCCCCGGCCCAGATGGGCTTACCTCAGTTTTATCTGGAACACGTTGCTATCCTAGCACCCAGGCTCCTCGAAGTTTGGAATGAGTCGCTCAGGCTGGCCACCTTGCCCCAGTCCATGCGCGAAGCCCTCATAACCGTCCTTCCCAAGCCGGGTAAGCCACTGGACGAATGCGGGTCCTATAGACCCCTATCTCTAACACGGACACAAAAATCTTTGCCAAAATCACTGCAAATAGATTCCTTCCCATAATGACTCACGTGGTACACCCTGACCAGAGTGGCTTCGTCCCTGGCCGGTCGACGTCCCTCAACATTCGCCGGCTGTTTAATGTGATGTCCAGAATTGATCCTGATGCCAAGGCAGTAGCGGTCACCCTCAATGCCCAGAAGGCATTTGACATGGTGTCTTGGCAATACATGTGGGCAGTGCTACATAAAATGGGTATTGGTCCCTGCATGATTTCATACATCAAACTACTATACACAAACCCGTTGGCCAGGGTCCTAGTCAATTCCCAGGCCTCGTCTCTCTTCACACTCCACAGAGGCACGCGCCAGGGCTGCCCCTTCTCCCCAATATTGTTCGCGCTTGCTATTGAGCCTATGGCCCATCACGTCAGACATAGGCACGGCCGAAAGGGTATAAGTCTGCGAGATACTCCGGAGATAATCTCACTATATGCCGACGGCGTACTCCTTTATATAAGGGACCCACCCACCTTGACTCGATAATTCGCAACATTACCAGAATAGGCACATTCTCTGGCTTTGCTATAAATTACACTCAGTCTGAAATATCCCCGCTCACCGCGGCTACCACCCAACTAATGTGCAAATCCCCCCTCCGTTGGTCACCAGGTGGAATCATATCTCGGGGTTCACATATCCCTCTCTAGACCTTCGCTACTAGCCGACAACTACATAGCCATGGCGCGGCAGGTGGAAGACCGGATACGGAGATGGCACAACCGCCCCCTTTCCCTATCGGGCAGGCTATCCCTAATCAAAATGATAATTGTCCCTAAGCTTCTATACACCTTCACAAATGTCCCGATCTGGCACAGGAAGCAATACTTCAAGAATCTACATACCACATGCGCCCAATTCCTGTGGCACTCGGATGCAATTTGTAAAAAGTGGCAGCACATGGTCCTCCCATATGAGAAAGGGGGCTTCATGGCCCCTGACCTCGCTAGATACTGGATAGCTGCACAAGCACAACATTCTACACACTGGTATGCATTCTCAGACCCCCTCACCCCCCCATGTGAAACTTGATTAACTGGCAAGCGAAGAGGCAATTCCCGGGTCTCAGTCCCACTCACGACAAACTCCTCATGCGACATTGGCATGGCCTCGGCTATCGTGCGCTGTCTGACCTCTTTCCCAAAGAGAAATTTATCACCCCGCAGACATGGCGTCCTGGTCACTCTGGCTCGGCGCTGGAACTATTAGAATATTTCAGATTGAGGGTGGCGATTCGCACCATGTGGCCCTCCTTCCCCAATGAACACCCAGACTCTCCCGAAATTCACTTTATAACCAACTCAGCCGGGGTTAAAGGTGTAACATCCTCCCTATACAAGATGCTACTTGAAAAGTTGGGTGACACTTCTACGCCAATGCGGGAGGCATGGAATAACGAACTGAGCCAGACTATCACTGATTCCATGTGGGGTAGGATGTGCATGCACACACGTAAGGTCTCCCTAAATGCCAGATTTCGGTGCATACAATACAAGCTCCTGAATCGCCTATACTACACTTCGCATAGGGTGGGGAGATTTGCACATTGCCAGGCCCATACTTGCCCGAGATGTAAATCCATGGAAGCAGACCACATTCACATGTTTTGGTCCTGTGATGCGCTGGGCCCATATTGGAGGGCCATCACTGAAATAACTGGGATCCACATTGCACCTGACCCACTGGCCGCTCTGTTTAGGTTATGGGACGGGCCTGAGTTGAATAAGGCATCCAGGTTCCTGAATATTGGGACTATGGTACCTAAAAAGTGCATACTATAGTGCTGGAAGCGCCGCTCCCCTCCCTCTTTCGAAATGTGGCTGAAGGCCCTTACCTGGACCCAAATGTGTGAAGAGGACTATATCAACACTCTCCCCATGACCTCCCGCCCAAAAAATATATGGGCTGACTTTTGCAGCTATCTGAACAGTAAAGATGATATTGAACTGCTCTCCTCTCCCCTGTCGGACTCATAGCCCCTGCTACTCCCTGAAATGCTTTGAATTGCGCGAGAATCCGTCTGTCCTTTTCTGTTCACCCCTGTATGCAATATCACTCAGTTATATGTAACATTATTTGCTATGTGCAGTGTTTTGTTTGCCTGTTCTTGCCTCATGCCAATAAAGAAAAGTAAAAAAAAAAAAAAGAAACGCCAGGATCACTTTATCTCTAGTGATGCCCTTTTTATTTCTTGTTAGGCATGGCGGGGCCATGATGGATGGTGGCGGAAGTGGTCTGGAGGTAGATAATTCAAATGACAAGAAGGTCTGTCCAGGGTTGAGGGACAATGGATTGAATATTGGCGGTGCAGTTGTAGTCTGCTAGCCAATCGAGGATTCTCCCTTTATTTTGAGTGGGTTCTAGAGTTTTTTGCGTTATACCCAGATTAGAAAGAATTGGCAATGGTGGTGGCATTTTTGTCTAGAGGGTCATTGAAACCCAAGTTAAAGTCCCCTGGGACAAGTAGTTGGGTTGAAGTTTTACGGTTGTTAGAAAGAAGGTTGTGTATATCCTCCTCAAATGTTCCTACAGGTCCAGGTGGTCGATAGATTAGGTGGATAGTCAGTGTTTGGGAGCTAGCTAGAGGAAGTTTGATGGTGAGCGTTTCGCATGAATCGGATGCTATGGTGGGCGTAATTCTCATGCCTAAGCTGGTCTTTGTGATAATAGCAATGCCGCCACCGCGCATATTGGTTCTGTCTTGTCTGAATATGGTATAATCTTCCGGGATTGCTAGAGAGAGTAGGGATCCTGCTGCGTCGTGCAGCCAGGACTCTGTGATAGCGAGGAAGTCCAAGTTATCAAGCAATATCAAATCGCAGATGTCCGTGGCATGTACGGTCAAGGATCTGGCATTTATTAGCCCTCCTTCGGGGAGTGGGGGGCAGTAGGTTGGGAACCAGCGGCCTACCAGCAATCTTGTACCCACCGTTTTAACCGACTGACATCCCGGTACTACAGGCAGCGGCGGAAAGGTAAGTTCCCATTCCCGTGGAGTCAGATAGGACAGGAATGGGAACCCTGAAATACTGGCATTGTTAGTAAAGGTGCTGGTGCTAAAGGTGAAAAACCTGCTGCTAAGGGCCTGTTCTAACAGCAGGTCAGGCCTGCTAGTTGTTCAGTGTTCGCTACTGGCAGAGTAGGAGTGACCCGGTCCAGAAAAGGTGCTGGTAACGTTACCGGCATCTTTATTTCCGGACCGGGTCACTCGTAATGAGGCCCCTTGTCTGTCCTTTTGAATTCTTGGATTTTTGCAATTGCACACATCTTATGGTGAAGTGCAGTTAGGATACTTTGCAGTCTTATGACTTTTTACCGAATGGCTTTTTGGTCACTTTGAAATGATGTGCTTAAGACAAGCTGGAGGCAGCTGTGTGATTTGTACTGTCTTTGTGATATTTTTCTTGTGCACTTTTGCATTTACCGCGAATGGGTACTAAAAGTGGGTAGCACACTAAAATGACTGTGCCACCACATTTTTGCTTGTTCTTTGGCATTCTTCCTGCAGTTCAGGAAATGCCATGCATGGCAATCCCTTTCCTGGGGAAAGCTGCTGCTTTTGCAAGCAAGTGGCCTTTGTGTGGTCCCAGTTCACATCCTCTGGCGCCAAAATTTCTTGCTGGACGGATTTGATGACCAGCAGTTGTCCATGATTGGACAACCCTGAGCTATTCGAATGTTGCAAATTCTAACCATTGGTGGGCTTGGGCTAGCTCTCAGCCTGAATCTTGGATAAAAGGAGGGCT
The DNA here is from genome assembly GCF_040938575.1 of Ambystoma mexicanum. NCBI lineage: Eukaryota > Metazoa > Chordata > Amphibia > Caudata > Ambystomatidae > Ambystoma > Ambystoma mexicanum. Next base: position 176,274,111 of record NC_090930.1, on the reverse strand, counting down.
CCTCAGCAATTCGACAGATAGTCGTTGGAACCAAGACTTCTTCCAAGACAAGCAGCCCACTGACGACCCAAGTACAACTCCTGCAACTTAACAGCATTAACTCCAGTGATTGTTCCGGTGAAGCCTTCCTTGCTCCTCTGCCTGAAATCAGAAGACCCTTGTTGGTGCTTAAACCTTTGAACGGGTGGCAACAACCAGTCCCAAACCCTGCTCGAGGATCTGTGCCTTGGAAGCCTTTGGAAGTGTCCCTGAACAACCCGGTGGACTGACCAGCTCCCTTTTGGGATATGTCGCTAGAGCTCTCGCCGCTCCGAGCAGGGCCTTGGGGTTTGCAAGATCATCAGCTTATGCCATAAATTGAATGGTTTTGCATTTTCATCCATCTCACAACAAGTAAAGCTGTGCCGGGACTGCTTTTGTGTTCACTGCTGGAAGAATGCCTGTCGCCGCCTGACAGTTGTGTAGTGACCTCTGCTGGAAAAACTCATCTGCAATCCTGTGAGTTGTCCTAAAGGGTCTGCACTGCCGAAGTCTGTACGTTTGTATTTGCCTGTTCCCACCTGGTGAGAACCGCGCACAGCCACTGACACAAAGAGTGACCTCAGCACCCACAACACCTGGACTTCCCTCAACCAAACCAATGACAGAGGATTGCACGCTCAGCGAATTCCAGAAGACTAGCAGTGTCACCTGGAAGAATCGGAGTCAGGGTGGATAGGTCAACCGACCTGTTTCGTGCCTCTTGCTCCCCTCTGTTTCCCATGGCGGGTGTTGAGCCCTTATCCCTAAACTAACTCTGGCCTTGCCTTTGGTCATCGAACCTGGGCTAAGGATCCTTTCCTAATGTTAGGCAGAAACCTGTGCAGTTCCCTCTGGGACCACTGCAAAAGATTTAGGACTACAGGTGTTTGGCAGAAAACCCACTTGGTAGCTGTGGCTGAGCAGTCAGACTTCCCTCAAGAAGAGTTAGGCAGTATACAGAGTATTCACAATAGGTCAAGAGAACACAATAGAACAAGTAAACACCGACCAGGGCTTGGTGTAAAAGAGATATAATTATTTATTTAAAACCACATCTAGAAAAACACACAGGACCTGAGAATCCGACGAGGGAGAAGCTGAGCCGACCTACCACGACACCACGGGTGGAGCCCTGCGGAACCGACTCACCACTTCCCGACGACAGAGAAGATCTCCCGGCTGGAGAGGCTTCTTCCCCTGACTGGTGGGCACAACCAGTTTACCTTCTTTTTTCGCACCCCAGAACGGTTTGTGGTCGAACTGCCCATGCCAAGCACCCCGGCAGCCAGATAGCCACTTACCACTGAACCGCAAATCAACGGACCACACCTTGTACCTGAGAAACTCTGCGGCTGGTTTCTTCCCTGGCAGTGCAACGGACTCCTGTCTTAAGGGACAGAAGGATTTAATCCACTCCTGGATGAATCTCATATCTCTAGTCGATAACATACATCCTAGAGAGTATGTTCAAAGACCTTGGCTGTGAAGCCAGCGGTGTGGGCTGCACTCCTATGCCCACTAAATAGTGGATTCTTTTAGTTACATCCTAGAGAGACCATCAGCATTTTGGTGGTGACACCCTGACCTGATTGACCATCTCAATAGTTTTGGGTTTTCCCCTTTCATTTGCATTAACCATCTCAAGGGTTGGTGGTCAGTCTGAATGACAAAAGTAGAACCATACAAGTATGGCCTAAACTTCTTCAGAGCCCACACAATGGCAAAACACTCTCGTTCAATGGTTGCCCACCTTGTTTCAGGATCCCTCAGTTTTCTACTGATGAAGCAAATGGGGTGCTCCCTACCTTTCCCATCCAGTTGACTGAGGACTGCACCTATTCCTACATTTGAAGCACAATGAAAGTTTGGTGGTAGTCAGGAGCTCTGAGTACTGGGGCTTGGCAAGAGCCTTTTTCAGGGTTTCAAAGGCCTGATTGCATTCCTCATTCCACCTAACCTTTTTAGGGAATTTAGGAGAGGAGATGACATTCAGTGGAGTAGCTATTGACCCATAGTTCTCAATGAAATTCCTGTAACACCCAGTGAGACCTAAGAAGGCTCTTACCTGGGTCCGAGTAGTAGGTGTTGTCCAATTTTGCACAGCTTCAATCTTACTGGGCAAAGGCCTCATTTCTCCACCTCCTATCTCATGTCCAAGGTAGACCACTTTACTCTGCCCAATCTGGCATTTACTTGCCTTTATGGTCAGATTGGCCTTTCCAAGAGCCTGCAAAACCTATCTCAGGTGGTCCACATGTTCTTCCCAGGAATTGCTGAACACTGCTATGTCATCCAAGTATGCCATGCAGAAGTCCTCCATCCCATTCAGAACCTGGTTTACCATCCTTTGAAACGTAGCAGGTGCATTTTTCAATCCAAAAGGCATAACCTTAAACTGGTATAAGCCAACTGGGGTAGAAAATGCAGTTTTCTCCTTGTCATGGTCTGTCAGGGCTATTTGCCAATAGCCTGACGTCAAGTCAAATGTGCTGAGGAACTTGGCTGCACCAAGTCTATTCACCAACTCATCTGTCCTTGGCAAAGGGTGGGGAACAGTCTCAGTGACTGCATTAAGAGCTCTGTAATCCACACAGAATCTAAGTTCTTTAGATCCTGCCTTTGGTACTAACGCAACTGGGCTAGACCATGGACTAGTAGAGGGTTCTATTACCCCGAGATCAAGCATCTTGTTGACCTCACCTTTGATGTGGGTTCTTACATTTTCTGACATTCGATATCCTCTGCTTTTGACTGGCAGACAGTCACCAGTGAGTATGTCATGCTGTCCCCAAGGGGTCAAGCCTGGTGAAAGTGAGAACAGAGAGGCAAACTGATTCAACATAGATTTGCACTCTTCCAGTTGCTTAGGTGTCAGATTTGAAGAGAGATTTACTCCTTCAATCTTTTCGTCTAAAGGTAATCCTCTGAGGAGATCAGGAAGAGCTTCACTCTCTTCTTCTTCCTCTGATGATGCTAGAAGCAAAGCTCCTACATCAGGTCTGGAGACATACGCTTTTAGTCTGTTGGTGTGGAAGACTGTTGGAGCCTCCTTGGGGTTGCCCAAGTCCAACAGATAGTTGACCTCTCCAAGTTTACCCACAACCTTGAAGGGTCCCATCCATTTGTCTTGCAAGGCCCTCTGCCTTGTTGGAATCATAACAAGAACTAGCTGGTCTTGAGTAAACTCAACCATGTTAGCCTTTTGGTCATGCCAGTGCTTGACCAATGCTTGTCCAGCTTTCAAGTTATCACTTGCTTCCGCCATCATTTGTGACATTCTCCTTTGGAGACCTTTGACATAGTCCGTCACTCTGACTGGCTTGGGGGAAGGAGCACTCTCCAACCCCTCCTTGATCAGGGCCAATGGACCTCTGACCGGATGACCATAAAGAAGTTCAAAGGGAGAATAACCTACTCCCTCCTGAGGGACTTCTCTATAAGCAAAGAGAAGGCATGGCAGTAGAAGGTCCCACTTTCTTTTAAGGGGGTCCTTTAAAGCACCTATCATGCTCTTCATGGTTCTGTTGAACCTTTCAACCAGCCCATTTGTCTGAAGGTGGTATGCGGTTGAGAACTTGTAAGTAACTCCGCAGGTTTTCCACATGGCTTTCATGTAGTGGGACATAAAATCTGACCCCCTGTCAGAGATCACTTCCTTAGGAAACCCAACCCTGGTAAAAATACCAAGGAGGGCCTTAGCCACAGCCAGAGCTGTAACAGTCCTCATAGGAATTGCCTCAGGGTACCTGGTAGCATGGTCTACTACAAGTATAAACCTGTTGCCTGAGGAGGTTGGAGGATCAAGGGGACCAACAATGTCAATCCCTACTCTCTCAAATGGGACTCCCACAACTGGGAGAGGCACTAAAGGTGCCACATTCCTGGAGCCAACCTTACCAGAAGTCTGACAGGTGTGGCAGCTCCTGCAGTATTTATCTACTTCAGCCCCCATCTTTGGCCAATAAAAGTAGAGTGAGAGCCTTTCCTTAGTCTTCTTGAAACTCAAGTGACCAGCCAAAGGAATCTCATGGGCTAACTGCAAGAACTGTGGCCTGTTCTCTTGGGGTACTACAAGTCGTTTGTTGTCCCCAGGTGCAGACTCGGTTGGTTCACTGTAGAAGAGGCCATCTTCCCAGTGTAACCTATATTTCCCAGGCTCTGGTAGTTCAGCCTGAGCATCTGCCTGGTGGCGAAGACCTTCCAGAGTTGGACATTCTCTCTGTCCCTTACTGAAGTCTGCCCTGTTCGGTCCACCTTCTGCCAGTAAAGACTTCAGCTCAGGATGGTCAACAGGATTCAGGTCTCCAATGAGTTCCTGGTCTTCCACTAGCTCTTCTTCAGAGTCTAGTTCAACCACACAGGGTTGTACCTCCCTCTCAGCCTCAGCTGGAGGGGGAGTTACTGGTGTAACTTTGGACAACCTAGGGGAAGTCCTTGTTGGCTGCACTGGAGTGCTGACTGCTGGTTTCTTGTTAGAAGTCTTAGGTTTCCCTTTTGGTTGCTTAGGAGACAGCAGCTGACATCTCCAGTGGAGCAGGAGTGATCTCTTTCTTCATCATCTCCTTGGGAGTACCTCTCATGGTTCTCTCCCTTGCAGGTCTGGTGAGCTCCTGTAACCTTTTACTAGGAGGTCTGGGGGTATGTGAGACTACTCCAAGAGTTTTCAAGTCATTACCCAGCAGAACCCTTCCTGGCACCTCACTTTGTATGCTGACAGGTATCTTCACAGTCATGTCATTACACTGGACGAGAACTGGTAATTGGGGAAGCATCTGCACAGGCCCTCCAGCTAACTTGGTGAGGCGTTTGGGTGCCTTAGCAACAACCTCAGCCTGAAAAAACGATTTGTCCACCACAGTTATGCTGGCCCCAGTGTCCCTAATGGCAGGAGTCTACTGACCATTCACCTGGACACTGTCCTTATAATACGCTTTAGTATTATCTGGGACTGAATTATAGACATCCAAGTTCTGTTGTTCCCACAAACCCAGAGATACTAAAGAAACACTGGCTGAGACTCCAATGGGTTCATCAGCCAGTAATAGAAAGTTTCCACTTGCCATGTGTACTTCCTCCTCTGGAGCGAAGGCTAAGGAGACAAGCTGGACCCCTGGACCCCTGAAGGTTTACCCTTACATCTGGGATCTCCTTTCACATGGTCAGTAGAGCCACAAAAAAGCATTTACCAAATGCTTTCTGGAATGGTGGCTTGTTCTGACCTCCTTCTAGTTTGGCACCAGGAGGTACACTAGCCTGATTTGGTTTCCCTGGTGGCTTACCCTTTTGGTTCTGTTTGGGGCCCTCTTTGGAATTGGAATTATTAGAATTCTCTTTGGAGTCCCTCTTTGGCTGTTTTCCCTCATCCTTTTTCTGAGTAGCCCCAGAATCCTTGTGAGTGGCCCTGTTGGCAACCCACAAGTCAGCAGCCTTAGCTAACTTCATGGAATCTAATTCCTTTGAATCAGCCAAGTGCTGTCTGAGCTCAGGAGAGCAGGCATCATAAATTGACTCCAATATTACAAGATTCTTCATTCCTTCATAAGTGTTAACTCTGTAACCCTTAATCCATCCCTCCAAGTTATTCAAACTTTCACTCACCCAGGTAGCCCAACGGGTACCATCATGCTTTTTCAGGGTCCTAAACCTCTTAAGGTACTGGGAAGAGGTCTTCCCAAATCTAGCTATCAAAGCTAGTTCACACTTTCATAATCCTTCTTATCCACCTCCCCCCAACTCCATTACCACATCAGTTGCAACCGGGGGCAGCCTAGAGAACAACCAGGGAAGTAACATTCCCTGTGATGTCCTGGAGCCCATGATTATACTCAAACATTTTTAACCAATCCAACACATCCAATTTAGGTTCATACATACCCACTAATTCCTTAGGCATCCGGGGTCTTTTGCGACTGGAACTCCTAGAAGAACCAGAGGAGAGAGAAGCATTTTCCACAGACAACTTTTTCATTTCTAGTTCATGATTAAGCTCCATTTCTCTGAGTCTTAACTCAGCTTGCTTCTGCTCAGCCTGGGCATTCATTCTTCTGAACTCTAGCTCTTGGTTTCTTTCAGATTGAGCAATAAAACATTTGTACTCTAATTCAAGCTTCATTTTTTCAAGTTCAAAATAAGCAGGGTTACATGTGGGACCTGGTATGGGCCCAGTAGGTAAGGCAGACAGAGGCTCAGAGTGGCTAACTTCATTAGGTTCACTTTCCTCTTCTGACTCATCATCAAGACTTTGATTCAGATCAATACCATCACTGTTTTCTACATTTGCTGGGGGGGGTAGATGCCTCTGTACCATCCAGACTTTTGTTTTCTAACAATCTTTCTATAAGTTCCATTTTCCTGCCCTTCTCAGAGAGATTCATATGTCTACACAATACTTTTAAGCCATCAGCAGTTTTGGCAGACAATGAATCTAGGGTATAACTCTCCATAGCAGACAGTTAGAAAATCAGCTTTTTAGTGCTAAGCTCTGTGGTTAGTTGTCCTAAAGTGTTCAACAAGCTCTCTAAAGTGGATACTCAATACAAATCCCACCGCTGCCACTAGTGTTAGGCAGAAACCTGTGCAGTTCCCTCTGGGACCACTGCAAAAGATTTAGGACTACAGGTGTTTGGCAGCAAACCCACTTGGTAGCAGTCTGTACCACACAGATTCACTTGGTAGCTGTGGCTGAGCAGTCAGACTTCCCTCATGAAGAGTTAGGCAGTATACAGAGTATTCACAATAGGTCAAGAGAATACAATAGAACAACTAAACACTGATCAGGGCTTGGTATAAAAGAGATATAATTATTTATTTAAAACCGCATCTAGAAAAACACACAGGCACTAAGAGTAAGCAATTCAAAAACACGGTCACTAAAAGATATACACTCCCTTAAAAGAATATTAGACAAGTCTTAAGTAAAGCCCCACTTATTTTCAGACAGCGGTGAGCGCTTAACGTAGATGGCACTCTAATAATTTGTTTTAAAAGGGAGAGAAAAGCAGAGAATAAATTGAAACAGATCCCAACACTTTCACGAACACAACAAGGGAGGAAGGCAAAGTAACACTAGGAATTCAGAGTCAGTAGGCCGGATCCGCTTAATAGGATCCAAACGAAATTCGTCCAAGGTCACATGGTTGCAGTGCACAAAAGTCTTGTAACGGTTCAAAAAGGAGTTGGATCAAAGAGAGGGACCAGTTAGAGGGTCAAGGCGGCCAGCCCAGTCCAGAAGGTTAAGGAGTTATTATTACCTTGTAGCAATCTTTAGAAAGGGAGGCCAGGCGGACACGGTACCTTAAAGTGGTGAGAACACTCCAGCGGGGGCAGTTGTTCCTGGCAGTGGATGCAAGTCGGTGCTTCGTCCAGGGGAAGAGAGGATCTCGTCGGGGAGGAAGACGGGAGTCCGTTGCACTGCCAGGGAAGAAACCAGCCGCAGAGTTTCTCAGGTACAAGGCGCGTCCGTTGATTTGCCTCTTCAGCCGGGAGATCTTCTATGTCGTTGGGAAGTGGTGAGTCGGTTCCGCAGGGCTCCACCGGTGGTGTCGTCGTGGTAGGTCGGCTCAGCTTCTCCCTCATCGGATTCTCAGGTCCTGTGGCGACTTCTGAAGTTCCAGTCCCCAAAGCCCTGCTTTTATGCAGCACACCCCCATTCACTCAGCCTCGCTGTCAATCAAACATGCTAAGTGGTGAGCCAGCCGGCTCACCACTTGGGCCAATCACACAAAAGTGCGGCTTGAGTTACCAAGGTAACTCATTCCAGGGTGCCTAAACCCCCTCCCACACCCCCTGTGGTACCGAGACAGAGTGGCACCACTTTTGGGGGCTTCTGTGGAGAAGCCCACCAAAAAGTGGAACAAAGGGCTCGACTTTGGTTGGAGTCACAGAAGAGAACACAAACGCCATTTTAGAATAGAGTCTTGGCAAAAAATACCAACCTGCAAATTAATATTAAATGAATAAACCGGCGGTATGCTGGAGGCTATGAGAATTAAATAATTAAAGTTGGTAGCCTCGAACAATGGGAAATATTTGCTGTCGAATATAAAAAGTAGTTTCCACTGCCACCAGCCAAAACTCGATCAGGGGGGACGGAGACGTGCCCCTTCGACTAACAGACCCCGAGGCAATCAAATTGCCCCGACCAGTACGTCCACAATATGATGGTTTGTACTGTTTTCTGTTAATAATTTGGGACTAGTAAAGCCAATGGTGACTTTAAATGCCCTGGGAGACAGTAGTCAGTCCCAGGGTATGGAGTCTATGGTGGGGTGTCACTATGACACCCCTGTGCTACGGCACGGAGGGTGCTGTGTAACACATATAGTAAAAACACATGAGACCCTGTGGAGTAAAGGAGCCCATACCCCATAAAACACATTAACAGTCAAAGGAACACCATAAATCATGTCCAAGAGTGGGAGAAAAAGAGTCTCACTCTTGGCAGGGGAAAAAAACAAACTCCAGAAATCCAGCAAAGCCGCTGGGGGACTCACTAGGTTAGGAAATTCAGCCTAAAGAGAGAATTCTCCCTAACACCCAAGACTTACCTTGGGAATAGTATACAGTGAGGTACTTACCTGACTTGAAGTAAATACTTTAAAGAACTTTCAAAGCACCCCCACAGCCCACTGCTTCATTTCTGAAATGCCTTCCCTGAGGCAACCATAGTTGGAACTTGACTTTTTGGGCACAAGGTCCCATATTTCTTAGGGCTGGACTTTATAAGGCAGAGGGAACCTGGGTGCTTATTCCAACTGTTTTTCCTTCGTCCGACTACTCAGCTTTTGAATACTGGTATTTAATGCACATGCAATATAATTTCTAAGGGTGACATTTTACATCAATTACCTGTGATTATTTGTATGCTTAGTGTGTTCATAAAGGCCTAATAAATACGTGTATTTGTACATACTGACTAACTTGCATTTTTGGTGTTCTGTGTGTACTCATTGCAGCCCTAGACAACTCTCAAACATTTCCTGAGACTAGGCTTTGACTGCCTTTCCACTCTACATTAATTGGGTTTTGAAAAACCTCTCAGTGTCTTCTCAGTTTGACACAAAGAGGGTGGCGTCCTAAAATGTTCCCCCCAGGGCTGATTTTAAAATCCATGCTTCTACATATGGTAAAGGAATAAATAAGGAGTGTCATCAACTGGCCTCACATCCATGCCGAAATCAAAACTTTCACGAAGATTCAAATGCTTCAACATAATATTTTATCCAAATCCCACGATTGAAGCCATTTGACAGATCTTTCAGTGTTGGCCATCCATCTTTGTCCTACCTCCCCCACTACGCAAAGCGCACAGATGTGGTTAGGAAGACACTTCTCAATGGTGTGCGACTGAAAGGGACACTATATAGACAGAATGGCCATGCATTTTTGATATCTTCCACCCACAAGGCATAATTGTAAGAAAGGGACACCTGAAAGCTGAGGAAAATAAATAAGTGCCAAACAAAATACCACCTCAACAACATCTTCACAATAAATCTTAACACATTGTGCAAGCTTGAAAGTGTTTAGTAGAACTCCAAATTGGCTTTTAAAAATAGACTGAAAAGCTACAGCTGTATCTAGATATCCTTGCTCAGAGCAGTCACTATTGACAACCTGTAATTTACAGCTTTATTTTTCATCTTTATAATAACTGCCTACCTGACTGAGAAAAAAGGTAAAGTAAAACCAGACAGCTAACAGGATTGTTACAAATACAGGTGTGGGTATGCATATATTTTATGAAATATGCGCCTGCTCATAGGTGGAACTATTCAAAAGTTATTTTACATTAAAGATGATCCCATGATAAAGAATATTTTACTATAAAAAACAAAATAAATAAATGTGATGATTACCTATGAAAAAAAACATTCAAGTGTTTTATAGATATCTTGGTGAGGCTTACTAAGAGATGCTACAGAGTTTGACTCTTTTCCAATCAACAGCTCATGTTAAAAGAAACTACACGCAACAGTAACAGGGAAGATAGCTCAGGGGCAACAAGTGTCTTGCAAGCAAGACAATGTATAGCAACCTAGGTTTGAATCCCGGACTCGCGCTTAGAAACTTGTCTCCGGTATTAAGCGTGTTATCAAAGAACAACTATAAATACACAACAGCATTGAAGACTCACCCCATAGATAAATCCTTTCAATGTAAAAGAGTTTACCTTTGATGTCTGGGCTTCTTCAACAAGTTTCACTATTTGCGAGAGGGTGGTGTCCGATCCTACATGAGTTGCACGAATCAGCAATGAACCATTCTGATTGATGGACCCAGCAATAACTGTACTTCCAGGCTTTTTTGTCACAGGCATGGCTTCACCTGCAGAGCAAAGTAGGATGGAAACACAGCAATAGTGTGAATGCAAAGATACTTAAAGGGCTTGTTATCTACACTGCTGTGAAGTCATGGTTTCAAATAAGTCCTTTTTCCAAATGATTTGGGGTAGGAAGAGATGATGTTTTTTATTTGATTTAGTTGGACATGTGGGCTTCTCAAACAATGAACTGTTAACAGCAAAAAAAAAAAAAAAAAAAAAAAAAAATCAGGAGTACATGGAATCTGTCAATTTCTTTATCTGTAGTGCCTAAACAGCCAATATTCATCCAAGTAATATGACTGAAAAGCTTTTGAAATTCTGCATTTTATAGTTCTCCATTTTCAAATATCTCACATTTTTGCATTTCCCGACAAATCAGGCTTACATGAAGGTTCAGCAGCATTGGCTCAAGCTGCTGCGGAGGAAAAGCAACATTTTGGGGGCAAACATCAAAAAGAAAATGTAAGGTCAGTAATTGCATTACATTACCACCTATATGCTTCTCCGAGGTGCCATCTTACTCTTCTCTGAATAAGAGCACTACTGCTGGCATTGAAACAGGAGCGAAACACTGGAGTGCCAATGAGTGGATGTAGGCCTACACATCTACAAAGGATTTCTCCAATAAGGATACATTTAGCGCTTGTAGCCTAGTTAGCTTGACACCAACAGCTACCAACTCAGACTTCGCCGGCCAAATGATGCAATACAGAAATACATATATGACACCAGGTGTGTTTGGCACGGTGATTTAAGAAGCATTATCACACATACAGAAGGCATTTAAAGCATACATTAGCCATATATAGTGAAGGCACAATCTGCATCACATGTGGAAGTTCGATGTGCAGCATCCTACGTACTAGCTTCTTGTTCCCCAGAGGGAAATCCTCCTTACTGGATCATGTCTGATACTTAAGTGCTGCTTTTAGCTTTTGCTTGTTAAATAGGAATTTCAAGGCCTGCCCGTGGGATCCTTAAGAGCCATGAGAGCACTGGCCCTATTTGGGGCCAAATTATGGAGTTGTGTCCTATGGGACAGTAGAATTGGAAGAAGGTTTCAAAAAGCTGCATGTTTTATCAAAAAAAAAATGCTCCAACGATTATGCCATAAATGGAATTAGGCTTATGACCTCTTAGACCAATCGAGGGAATTCTCCACTTCTCCTCACAGGGGAGCCCCTTCCACTGAAGCCAGGGAGGTGAGCCTGCTCTGCAATACTGTCCCTAGGAGTAGAGGCAAGAGGGACCTCATGGGGAGAGAGGACTCTGGTGAGTAACTCCCTACAGTGGCAAAAACTATGGCATACATGAAATGTTCTGAAACTCAGTACATCTCTTAACATACACACAGGGACGAAGAAACTCTACAGGTACCCCATTATTTTGATGAATTTGATGTCCCTTTAAATAGAATTCACCAATCCAATGAGACGAGTGTGTCTTATAACTAGGGGTGTACCGAACTTCGGCTTCGAGTAAGTATTCGGCCGAATTCCGGCTCAAATAAAGCTGTTCGGCTCCAAATGGATGAGGAGGGGGCACCAAAAAAAAGTGTGGGCAGGATGGGGCCTGCAGTTTAGGGCCCTTCTGGGGCAGATGGGTGCCCATCTGCCCCTAGGGAATGGGCCTTATAAGACAAAGAAATAAGGGAAAAATATGGATGGTGTCATGTTATGCAGCCTCCCTGCGGGCAGTTATCTGCTCCTAGGAAAGTGCATCTAACCCCAGGGAGGGCTGATTGAGATGCCCCCACTTGCATTTGGTGTGGGGGGTGGGGAAGGCCACCCCCTTTACATTAGAAAACTCCCCAGAGGTTTAGGGTGCCCCTCAGCCCCCCTAAAGTGTAGTGTACCATTTTCTGTTTTTTTCTGTTTACCAAACTTGCCTTGGCGCAGATGGGCACATTGGTGTGCCAATCTGCCCCCAGGGTGCCCAAACCTTACTGCCTCACCCACTGGGGGGCCTGTCCCACATTTTTTGGTGGCCCTTCCCCCCCCTCCCCTCACGCAGCCGTTTGTAGGAGGCCCCATGAGGCCTGCATGAGGTGGCCCCCCGCCCATTTGGGGTGAGGGGGGAAAGGGCCACCACAAAATGTTGGACAGGCCCCCCAATGGGTGGGGCAGTAGGTTTTGGGCACCCAGGGGGCAAAATGACACTATTGTGCCCATCTGCACCAAGGGGAGTTGGGTAAACAAAGGAAAACAGTGAAAATGGTAGACAGCATTTTAGGGGGGCTGTGGGGCACTCCAAATCAGCGGGGAATTTTCTAATGGGAAGGGGTGGTAGCCCCCTCCACTCCCACCCACAATGGAGTGGGGGCCATGTCATGCAGCCCTCCCTGGGGGCAGATATCTGCTCCTAGGCAGGGACACCTGTCCCAGGGAGGAGTGCATGTCAGCCCCCCCTATCTGCCCCCAGGGAGGGCTACATGAGATGCACCGCCCCTCCATTTGGGGAGGGGGGTGGAGAGGTGCACCCCCTACACATTACACAAGTGCCCCTCAGCCGCCCCCTAAACTGCAGCCTACCATTTTCAATTTTTTTCTTTGTTTACCAATCTTCCGTTGTCGCAGATGGGCACATTGGTGTGCCAATCTGCCCCCAGGGTGCCCAAACCCTACAGCCCCATCGTTTGGGGGCCTGTCTGATGTGCTGGGGTGGGCATCTCCCCCCACCCCAAATGGGAGTATGGGGAGGCACCTCATGCAGCCCTCCCTGGGGGCAGATTTCTGCCCTAGGAAGGGGCAAATGTGTTTTCACTGGGGGGTCGGGAGGTGAGGTTCAGTAGACCACTATGGATGGCTTGAAAAGGGGGCATGATTGGAAAGTATGAGTGTAGATTTGTTTTTGCTGGGGTGACCGTAGGTAACATGTTTGTTTTGTTTACAGCTTTTTCTACGCGAGCAGCTGCAACGTTATGTGAGTACTGTTTTTTATTATTCTATGGTTAGGGCCCACTGTCAGTGGGGTGGGTTAGACTGGGGCTGGATTATTGGTGGTGTGGGTGGGAATTGGCTGTCTGAGTAGATATTTTGGTGGGTTGGGACACAATTGCAGGGGCATGCCCCAACTTGCCCCCCATGTCAGCAGAACATTGGTGTTTCCCTGGGAGTAGATGTCTCCCATGTGGGTTGTCCGTCTGCAAGCCCAGGCTGTGTCATGATCTCTGCTTCCAAAAGATCAGGACTTGCCCGACTCCCTTGGAAGCAGACCCATAACCCCGGTTCCGAGTGCCAGCCAGTCCCAATTGGGACCTTTTGGACCCTGTCCTGGCGCCAGTGGCACCAGGCTCATAAAGATGCCCAGTCCCAGCGCTGGAAGCGCCGGGCTCATAATGCTTGGGTGGACTTACCTGCAGCAGACCATGCTGCTTACTTACCTGCCAGTTGAACCCCTGATCCACTTCTGTTTGGGACTACTTTTCCTGTTGGGTGGGGCAGGAGCCACTCCCTAGGTTCAGAACACTGGAACTCTTCTGGAAAGCAGGAACTCTTTTCTTACCTAGGCGTGGCTGTGGAAGGAGACACCTAAGCACTACAGGAGGCTATTTAAACCACACCCGATGGATGAATCTTGCTTTGCGTTATTCTGCATTCTCTGCAGCAGAACGCTCACTGTGTCTTCTGCTTCTGATCCTGGGCCTAAGGGAAGAAAGGCTTACCATCCTGGAATCCAGTCTTCAGCAGCACCTGTAAAGACAAAGAAAGAACAGGTTAGCACTACGGTCTTCAGTGGCAGCGCATCTCTTACCTGGTCCATCGGCTGTCACCAACGCCTCGCGCTGCATTCCGGCATCTGAAAGACAGAGGCTTACCAGCTCTTTGCACGCTCCGGAGGCCTTTGGCGCTGCATCCCGCATCTGAAAGACAAAAGAAGGTGCGTTTAAAGACATTGGGCAACTTTATTACTCACGTGCCATTACTCCTTCCCATGCCGAATTCAGTGGGTATTCCAGCACCCTTCAGCTTCTCTAAAGCTCCGAACTTGTACCTGCGAGATAAAAGGGACAGTTAGTGCGCATCGTGAAGCAGGCTACAAGCGCTTACTTATGTGCTTCCAGGCGCTTCTATTCCTCACGTGGGTTCGATCCTCAACTCTCATCAGCCTGCCATCCGCCATCGCCGGAACCCTGCAAAACAAGAGATATCATTACAAAAGACTTTTAAGACATTTGAAGTGCCCAGAACTTACCGTTCGTGCAGTTAACGACGGACAGCAGTCCTCTGAGGTCAAGAGGCCTGCACCCTTATCCAGTGAAGAAACTGGTTACGGCGCCCTGCCCCGAGGCAGATGGAGAGCTCGGCGTTCACTTACCTAAGGTGAGGGCGTTAACCTTTGGGGTTCTACAGGAGAAGAGAAAGGGAAGAGGAGAGAGGCACCCAATAAACCCAGTTCATTAATCCCATATTTTCTATCTGCAGACATCTTACTCTTCGAGTCAGACATACAGTGCACAGAGGTCCAGCCCAAAGAGCCAACCATGTGTTACACATCACCTTTGAAGATACGGCATTCGCCCAGTCAAGACCGGCGCCTCTGCGGGAATCAGGTGAGCGTTACAGGCTGCCCCTCTGGCTGTGCTACGTTGCAGATGTCACCTCTGGGGAGGAATGGGGATCCTGCCGGGGCTCCCTGGAGCTACCGCTGTGCTTAGGAGACGGTTCACCCACATGGTACATGGATGTCCAACGCCGGGGAAATCACCTCCAACAGTCCTGGAGTTGTGGCTGGGCTGCATTACAGCTTTTCCCTTCAGGGAGGTATTGGCACACTGCCAGGACTCCTGGGCGGGGAGAAGCTGTAACGCAGGCCAGCCAGAGCTCCAGCAAAGTCGGCAGTAATGTCCCTGGCCTTGGGCACCCTTCTCCATGTGAGTCTTTGGCGGGGCTTGTGGGTAATACATTCTAGGGAGATTTGCACAAGTCAGACATCTTTGGATTCCCACAGGTGTCTTTTCAGAAATGCATGGGGTTCCCAGTTTTCCTTGGTGGCTTGGACACCCTAGTCCCATATCTGTATGGTGAGCACTTCAGAGAAAACCCTGAAATTCAGCTGTCGGAAAAGACTTGGGGTTAGCCGTGTTTTAGGCTTTCCCCTTTGCGCTCAGGTAGGTGCACCCACACGTGAGGTACCATTTTCATCGGGACACGTGTGGGGACGCTGGAAGGCAAACCCTTTGACAGTTCAGCCAGCCCAGGAGCACTCCCTCAGCTGGAAAAAGCAGCTGAGGGAGTGCTCAGTGTTTCACTGGGCTGGCTCCTCGGCTCCTCCATAATGGGTGAGGGGGCCAGTGGGTGGACGCCCCCTCACCCATTATGGATGAGCCGCCAGACTTGGACTGGCCTATAGGGCAATAGGGCGATGACCATCCCAAAAATGCAAAATGCTAGTGTAGGCCAGTCAAAATGGGCAACTTTTTTGGCCAATATGGGCCAGTTTGAGGAGTTACATCACTATGCAGCTAGTAGTTTTGACCATTATTACCGAATAAACATTCTTTAAATATCACAATTTGTTTGCATTTGAACAAAAAACACCCCCTTGGGTACTATTCAAACAGTCAGTGACTAAAGGTCTGAATATCCATTTGCAACTGCTGACCACTTTTTCATTGGTGCCTACGGCCGTTTTATGGTCCAGCCTGACCATGTGAGCTGCCCATGCCCATTTCCTCCAATCTTTAAAAAAAAAAATAAAAAAAAAAAATGTTTATTTTGATTTTTTATTTTTACACATTTCATGCTGGGCTCTCGTGCCCCCCCTGGGATGCAGGTGCACCCCACAGTTTGAAGACCTCTGGCCTAGGGTGTCCAAGCCATCAAGGAAAACTGGGAACCCCATGCATTTCTGAAAAGAGGACACCCGTCAGAATGCACAGAGGTCTGACTTGCGCGAAGCATTCCAGAATTTATTACCCAGAACCCACAACAAAGGGAACATTGTGTTTTTTCCGCCAACAAATATCACACTTTGTCAGGGATTGTGGGTAAAAAAAACTGGGGCAGATCTCTGCGGATTCCCACGGGTGTCCTCTTTTCGGAAATGCATGGGGTTTCCTGTTTTCCTTGGTGGCTTGGGCACCAACTGGCTCTCTACAAAAGATAACATTCTTCTCAAAACAGCATCCCTGACACAAATGTCTACACCATGCTGCCCCACAATACCTCATTGCCAGATTCTCCAGACAACCTTCTGCGAGAACAGCCAACACCAACCTCCTACTAGGTTCAAACATATAAAGACTGGAGGTAGCAGTTTTCCGTTCAAAGCATCCAATACTGGAACTTGCTCCCACCGACACTAAGAGAAGGCCTACCCTATCTTCGCTTTAGATCCAACCTTATCCACTGGATCAAGGAAAGTGATATTTGACACCTTACTACATTCAGACAACACAACTTGCTCTATCTGTATACACTGTATATATTTGCTTTTCTGATGTATCCTGCCTTAATTGTGTATATAATGTATGTTACTTTACAGCAATGTAACCGAAGCTGAACAACCCTCTTTTGCCCTCTGCGCCCCGATACCCCCGGGTCTGGCGCGCATTATAAATAGTAAAACAAACAAACCCTAGGCCCAAATCCGTATGGTGTGCGCATGTACAGAATTCCTGAAATTATACTGTTTCCGAAAGACTTGTGGTTAGCCGTGTTTTAGGCTTTCCTCTTTGCGCCCATGTAGGTGCACCCATACATGTGAGGTACTGTTTCGTCGGGACACCTGTTGGAAGGTGGGCCGGTAGGCCATGTGTTGCTGGCGGCGTATTTCGGTGGGTGTGCAGAGTGAAATGTGAGGAAATTGTGTTGCACCCCTTCCCCCAAATTTGGACTTTGCCGGGGTTTCTGGATAATAAATTATGGGCTGATTTGAGGAAGTCAGACCTCTGTGGATTACCACAGGTGTCCTCTTTTCAGAAATGCATGGGGTTCCCAGTTTTCCCAAATACCCTGGGAAAGGGGAAGAGATTCTAAAGGGAACACAGTGTGATAATTTGAGAATCCAAATCCTAGCTAAGAAACAGCTACACGTCGTACTACAGATACAAGGAGGGAAAGACTCAAGTGGGGAGGAAACAACCCTCCAACCAGGAATATAAAGACGGTTATAGTGAAAGATACAGTGAAGGAATTGAAAATGTTCAAAAGTCTGCAAAGGAGGTGTCAAGAGGGAAAAGAAATGTCTTGAACCCGTTGGAAGAATTACAGAGACTGGTCAAATAAATAAGACGCTATTTGAAAATCGTATATTAAAGGACAGAGTGATACTATCAGTATTTAGGGGGAAGGGAGTCATTTCCCAAGCCAAAGTTAGTTTACATAGTGGTAGAGTCAGTTAGGATAGTTTTGACAGGGGACTTCTTTATTTGTGGACTTCCAAGACAGGCTAACAAGCACTGTAGTTTGTTTGGTAGGGAAGTCCCATAGTGAAAGGGAAAGTTCGGCATTAAAACTCGGTCTTCATTCTGACTCAACACACCTCTTTCTCAGGAAGTACCATTCGAAGTGTCGCTGAGAGACTAATACAAAGGATTTTCTGATGTGCCATGATTAAGTGGGACTTCATACATAACAATGAGGGTGCAAAATCGAAATGGCTAACACGTTAAGGTGGTTAAGGAATAGTGATAAAAAAATGATAAGGGCGTGAAGCTTGCTTTTGATGAATGGGGCAGGAGTGATTTTCTTGAATGGCAAATTTGCATGTACGACTGGTTTAATACTGCAATTCTAAAAATTGTTTGGTCCAGTTATATTTTATTCTGACCGGAAATACCCATAAGTGGATTGTTCTTAAAATTACGGCCACTTAGATTGAAAAACAGTACCCAGGTCAATCTAGGCTGATTGAACCTTTTCGACTGAAAAGGTACCATGAATTACTTACCAGGTACTTTCACATTTATGTTCTATAAATGGGGTAAGCTCCATGTTTTAGGTGAATATTTCAAGAGCCTTGTAGCAATTGGACTAGGACTGTTTCTCAGTTTTATTTGTAATTAAGGAAGTTTGTGGCATTTCTTTTGAGTCTTAAAGAACATATGCCTTCTTTACGTGTCAGCCCCTAAGGAATGTCCTGTATTTGGTTACAACAGTGGGAGAGAAATATGTTGGGCATCGTTTGAACACCGATTGGTGTATTGGCACTCAATTGTGTGTGCTTACCCAAGAATATTTGAAGCTATTGTCTTGTGCCACTTATGATTATTGTATACAAATGTAAGTGCCTTTTGTACCGATTTGTTGTATATACTAGTTTTTATTTTGAATATTTGACATATTAAAACAATTTTGCATGAGTTTGATGCATGTGATCAACACATCCATGTTTTCAGGACACTGATCTTTGATTCGCAACAGAGGTAATCTGCTACTCTAGAGACTTGGGACGTATCTTTCCTTTAATATGATTTTATGGTAATTGTGCCCCAGGTAGTAGGAAGGTGTTGTCAACCCCGGCAATGTGCTGGGTACACTGTATTCATAGTGTCCTATTCATTGACTGCCAGATGGCCTGATAATGTTACACAGTGTCCATTTTTAGGGGACCTGGAAGTGGAAGGCATAACAAGTTCCTAGTCACATCAGGCCATACCTCTTCCGCTCCATTCACCACCATCCCAGCTACAAAAGCTGAGAGACTCAAATTTGACCTGTCCCTCCCCTCATAGAACTTACAAGAGGACACAAACTAGAAATCTGTACTTTACCTACAGGAAAACAATTAAACACCCACTGCTTAGAAACTAGAGTGAATATAAAGGCTGTCCTTCGGTTCGGTCTGCTGGAGCTGGCTGCTATCGGGCCTGGAATGCTTTGGAATACGAAAGGGTTTCCCGATATGGGTGAAATCCTGTCTTTTCCCACTGGCGGGACATGGAAGCTTGAAGGACAGCTTCTATTCGTAGCAAGCTGGCTAGGAGATGATATTTCGCAAGAAACCATACTATTTCAGCCAATGCTGGGACACTATTATCTAAAAGTAGTACTGTGGATGCAGAAGCTTGATTTAGCAAGACCCTCCAGACTGCTGAAACTAGGCAGAGATATATGGCGGAGAGCCTGGAAGCTTCTTGTAGTGACAGACCCTAGCTACGTAAAAGCACCCCTAATAGTAATCATAGAACAGAAACGTGAGGTAGGGTGATTTTTTTGGAGGCAAACGGTTGGCCACTGTGGGAGACCTGTTGCGGGAGGATAACATAATGGACTTCATGACCTTGGGTAGAGAATATGGGATGCACAAGGGCCAGTTTCCGTTATACCTGGGTATGCGCCAGAGAATTAGGAGGAGATGGAGGAGTGCTGGCAGAGAAATAGTGACCAACGTTTGAGGCTATATACTTTATATGATGTTTCGGAGGGAGGCCACAAGGTCTCCAGACTAGACAAACTGTTCCTGGAAAGCAGTAGCGCTTAAGGTGCAGGGAAACTGTGAGGAAGATGTGGGAAGAGCCCTCACGGACGCTAAGTGGAGTAGAGTGCTGAAGTACACCAAATTAGTCTCGAGAAACACTAGATTCCAATTGACCCAATTATGCATGACAGAGCGTAGATGACCGGGCAGAGACTGGCCCAAATGGAAAGTGAAGACACCCAGGCCTGCCCGAGGTGTATGTAGAGAGAGGCAGACATGAGGGACATGTTTTGGGCATGCCCAGTGATTGAAAGGTTCTGGAGGGCAGTGGCAGAAAGGGTGGGAAAAGGGGGCATCCAGCTGACGGACTGGCTGCCAGAGTACTATCTACTAGGACTTTTTCCAAGAGGCGGAAGACAGGTCAAACCTCTCTAAAATGAAGGACCCGATTTGTAAATTGGCGAAACGCAGAATTGCAATGGCGTGGAAATCTAGAGAGGGCCCCAGACTTTAGGCTTGGTGGGGGGACTTGAACAGATGGGCTCTGGCAGAAACAACAGTGTGGTGAATGAGGAGACGCCTCAATACAGGAACACAATAAAATGGAAGGTTATCACAGAGGGCAACTAAGGGACTTGACAGCGCAGTGAACTGGTAGATGTGATAATTTGAGTAGTGGAGCGGACCAAGAAATGGACATCAGCCTAAATGAACTTGAATATAGGATTGTAATGACTTGGCAAGACCCATTTTGTCTCAGTTTGTTAACTAAATTAGACGCATTGAGAAGAAAAAAAAGAATATAAAGCTGTCTTGTATTTGAACCTTGTAAGCCAAAGAAAAATGATTTTAACAGTTGGAGGGATAATGGACTATGGCCCTCATTACAAGGTTGCCAGTAGGCCGACTGTAGTACCGGTGGCCTACCGGCAACCTCGGCCTACCGTTCCCGCTGCCTAATAGCCCGGTAATACTGGGATATTATGGGCGGTGGCGCAACAGTAAGTTCCCATCCCTGTGGTGTCCCACAAGACGCCACAGGAATAGAAACACTGAAGCATAGCTTCAGTGAATTATCTGCCGGTAAGGGCCGGAACTACCGGCAGGTCAGGCCTGCCGGTAGTTCCACAGCCCCTACTGGCAGATGCAGTGACCCGGTCTGGAAACAGTGACGTTAACCATTATAACCTGCCCTTTTTTCCCAGACCAGATCACTCGTAACATAGATTTAAAATGTCAATACATATTGACAATGCCTATTCGCTTGCATGGGTTTAGGGCAAGGTACCAAGTGAAAGAAATGTGTTTATTTCAGAGTGTGATGTCTTGTTTTAGAAAGGTGTGTCCAAGAAGACCAGACCTGGGGTAAGAGGTACAAAAGAAAGAGGAGAAACAAATGGAGTCTGATTTTAGCTAAGGAAATCACATTATTAAATATGGGTGGTGGTAGAAAAGCAGTAGCAAACACATCAAGGAAAGGTCTTGACAATTTAAAATGCAAAAAAAGAATGCCACATGTAAAGTAGTGTAAAGATTTGATATATTACTTTCTAGAACTGGTGTCAGAAACAAAGTTGACAAGAGTTAAAAAATATCAACCATGTTTGCAAAACCTATCTCTAGGCTTATCAAACTGATTGTAAGTATTCTGTGTTATAGAGCTTCAAATAGTTTGCTGAAATACAATCACAATCGCTTCCCTCCCTCAATCGAGTCCGCTAGTGATAGAATGTTACTGTGTGTAACCTTTTATTCACTGTAACCTTTTATCAACTTTTTAAAAGGTACTGTACTAGTGTTTGTTTCTAAAGTAATTACATTAACTTCCCTACAATTTTGTTAAGTTGTCTCATCTAGTCACCAACCTCCCTTCACTCCAGCTTTGGATGGTACAAGTAGGAGTATGGTTGTTTGTCTGATCTGAGATTAGATACCACACAGCTAACCTTCCTAGAATCTCACCACAATGCCAATGGTTGGCCTCATTAAAGAAACACTCTAGTGGCCTTTGTTTGAGAGATGAAGGGACCATCATGAAACTGAAACTTGATAGGTGTGAATCCAAAAGGAAGACCTTCAAAAAAGCAGCTATGTTTGAGAAATTAATCTGACCTGGATTTCCCATAAAAAAATGGAGACATTGGAAACGGCTCATTATTGTAATAAAAATGAGGATAAGCAGGATTTTGAAAATGGAGAAAAGTTGAGTAGTGCCACTTCCAAGAGGGTAACCAGGATCAGAAATTAGATGAAGATTACATTTTAGACCAATTAAATCTTTATGGATGGTGTTCTCACATGATAGCAAAATGAAAAATTAGGAAACAAACATTCAGGATGGTTAACTGAAGGTTTTGGGTCCCAAGAAATGATTCTGGGCTTGTATTATGTTATGAGACCTCTTTTGACATGTTTATTCACGATTTAGGGTTCCTACAGCCTCCCTTCTTCCCAGTCTGCTTCTCCTGGGTTCTATCATCCTCGTCTCTTTCTTTCTCAATATTGTGCCGATTTACCTCATTTTCTCACCCACAGTGTTTTGGGGTTTCATCATCTTTCTCTCTCCCTCCGAAAGTCTGTGGAGCTTAAACGTCTCCTGTACATGTTTTTTTGCTCTGCAGGACATCTCGCCTAAGGCCACCAGAGCTGAAGGCCCTTTCCTGTCTGTGCCGCACCTGCATGCGGGCCTGGACACCTTGACCGTCGCACTACCTGCATATACCATTGCACACCTGACCACTGGGTGAGCTAACAAAGCTTTGCTTGTCTAGATCCTAACCTAAATCTAACTTTCAAACACTGCATTCAGACTTACTGCCACTATGAAACGAATATCTTGTTTCATCTGCCCAATTCTGATGCTTGATCCGCTACTTATCGAGTGCCTTACATCTGTCTCCTCGCTTGTACTCTCAACGGCACGTCAACAAGCATATGCGTGCTATCATAGGGAAGCCTGAGCAATGACGCCCACCGCTCCTACTAACTTCTCCTAAGCATGTCTGCCACCAGGCCCCCGTCAATTGCCTCACCTTATCCTCCAAGCTATCGGCAAATAATATTACCATTTGTGTTGAACGCGCCAACTGCATTCTGCAAATCTGGTCTTCATTTGACCACAGTATGCTTGACATTTCTTGTGCATAGAAGTGAGCTAATTGCTTACCGATCCACTGTCTGAACTACTACTGCCATATCTCATGGCCTACCTGCTCAGAATAGGCGTGTCGCACAGTCGAAGTGCACACTTTTTGTTGTAGATGAACTTACATCCTGGTATGCATTGATCCTGTGCCAACGTTGTTAACTGAGCTCTACATTAGCATGTCTTATCTAGCAATTGCTGCATGACCATGTTTTGAACAGCATGGAACTGTTCCTATTCCTACTGCCTACCACCCTAAACCACCTCCCTAGCTACTGAACAGCCTCTCCGGTCATTTGACCTAACTTTCGCTAGCACAGCCCTACGCTGTCGAGTCATGTCATTGTGCCCAATCTTCCTGTTCCTCGCTAGACAGCTCCCTTGCATGCACCCATCCATTATGGCTGCCTGTACGGCCCTAAACAGCATGCCCACCGATTATATACCCAGGACTCCTAGCATCCAGTTATCCAAGGCAAAGAAACTACCTTCGCCTGACTGTATACCTCCATCAGAATTCTTACCAGCATGCCTTAAACCAGCACCCATACCCATACCCATGCACACGTCGCCACCCATGCCTAGCAACTCCTACCATCTGACCCCTGCCCAATGGATACAACAAATGGGCGGCAGACTCACTCCCAACCAACCTTGTCCACTTCAAAGTAGGAACTTTAGAATAGGTACCAGATTCACGCCCACACAGCCACTGCCGATTGACAATAACGCTGCCATAACAGCAAACACCACTATAGACCCAGTTCACAACTCCACCTCGGCCAAGAAAAAAACATTGCTCATCGAAAAGGTAACCCAAACAATTCTGCCCCCGTTATCAAGGGTGGACTCATTATTGCCAAATCCTTGCCGGCCCATGCCTTAGATATTACTGACACCATAACGTCTAATGACATTGACTTTCTTGCAAACACTGAGACTTGGCTACATGCAGCAGCAGGGCCTTCATCTCTTGCCTTACCCAATAATTACTCCATCCTTCGCCAAGACAGAGATACTAACCTAACCAAAGGCGGAGACATCACATATATTGCCAAAACCACCTTCGGCAGCAGCAGAGTCATTAAGTCAGCCGAGCTATCAATTAAATTATCCATCTCGGCATCACGCACCATCACTTAGTCTATAGATCACCAAGGCCCACCTACACATTTGAAGAGGACATCGCACTTCTCCTTACCTCCAACACTAAGCCAGGATCTCCAATTATCCAACTGGGTGATCTTAACCTGGGCTTCCAAGACATTTCCTCGATGTCCGAACTAGGCTTCAAACACTATCACAGAACCAACACATAAAGAAAGAACATTAGATTGGCTGGTCGACATTAACTGCGACACTAATATATTTGCCAACACACTTTGTGCTTGGACAGACCACCATTTTATCACATTCACTATAAAGGAAAGTAACCAGCCCAACCATCAGAATATAGCCCCTCCTTTATGCACAAGAAATAACCGCAACATAACAGCTGGGAAACTTCGCCCCCTCTGTTACCGCCTATTTTCACCGCTCCCATCACATTCTCTGATCCTACTGTCCTGGTAGACATCTACAATCACACACTTCTCAAGGCCATCAACACATTAACTCCACTAAAATTGCGTAAAGCAAAATCCCGGGCCCACCTTAACTCGTGGTTCACCCCCCACCTCAGGGCCTTACGCAAAATTAAAAGAACTGCAGAAGCTTTATGGAAAAGCCTCCCTCTAGTCACTAACAAAAACATACTAGCTTCCCTCAACTATAAAGAGACCATTATCCAGGCAAAAAAAGACACCTACAATAAACGCATCATCAACGCCAAATCTAGCACAAAAGAACTCTTTAATATTCTTAAAGAGCTAGAATCCCCTACTTCACCACCTGACACATGCACAAAAGACTACTTGGTACTCTAACATCGAGAAGGCCTTATTAGGGAAAATCACTGCTACAAGAGAAAATTGAAGCCAAGAAACTAAGCCGGTCACCTGACAATGCCCAACCGACTTCGCCAATGACACCGATGATCCATCATAAAACATTCAACTCCCCCCCCCCCTCTCTATTAAAGAAGTCGAGGATTTCATTTCTAAATTAAAACCTTCTAGATGTCAGGGCGACATATGCCCTGCTCCGATCATCAAAGAGGCAGCTTATGACCTGGCGCCATTCATCACGTCCTTTATCAACGCCTCTTTCGAAACGAACATTGTCCCGAACAATCTAAAAGACGCCTGGGTCCTCCCACTTCTATAACAAACAAAAAAACAACCCTTGTTCCTTAAATCCCCACGCACTATAGACCCATCACCACTGTACTGTTTCTCTTGAAAATTTTGGAACATTAGTCCTTGAATAAAATTGCCAACTGTGGTAGGAAATACTATTTTATAAGAGGTTTTGACCTTCATATTGGATCCCAAACCTTGGTTTGTTTTAGGAAAGGTTTTCTTTTTGACGGCTTTCTTCCCATAGACTTTAATGGGATGTACTTTCATTTTGCTTTTTTGAACCCTGTCCTGACATTTGGGAAGTAAAACCTTCTGCTTTAATTCCCTTGCCTTTTTGCCCATTCTTATAGGGAAACTGATCAGTCCTTAAGACTATCAGTATTGAAAGACTTTGCTCCTCATTACGAGTCCGGCGGTAACCGAGCTGGAACAACCGGCAGGTTACCGCCGGACCCGTATTACCATTCAGCCTCAGTGATTCCCGGAATCACCGGGGCATTACGACCCCGGTGACCTGGGAATTCCGAAGGCGGAATTCTGTAAATCCCCATTCCCATGGAAACACTGGTTCCGTCTTTGACAGAGCCGGTGTTTCCATGTCCGCCTGCAGGCGGGTGGTGTTAAATCCGCCAGGTCAGACCTGGCGGGAGTGACACCTCCTGCCTGGAGGACTCTTAATCAGCTGGTCCGGAAAGAACGGTGGAGGCGGTTTTACCACGACCGTTCTTTCCGGACGGCAGGGTCATAATGAGGCCCTATGTCTCCCTGTGAATTACTTGAATTGTTACAATTACACACATCACCTTAAAGTGAAGAGCAGTTAGGATACTTTGTATCCTTATAACTATTTCTATAATAGCAAGGTTAACTTTTGTGTTCCACAGGATAAATCTATGTGTATTATACATTTTATATTGTCAGAATTGTAAAATTACATCGCAAAATCTTTTTTGCGTGTTTTAATATTATCATCAATTTTAAATTAAAAAATCTTTTTAAAAGATGAAGAAATTGTGTTCTACTAGATGATTGTCTGTTTTTTAGGAATGTAAAGTTTTAGAAGAATTTGTATTAGACCTTGTCTTTTTTATTATTCTTGAATACATAACTGTTTTCATTATTATGTAAAACTGGACAAATTCTGTATGTATAATTATACTTTGAAAGGTTGAACTTTTATTCAGCCAAAATAATAAAATAAAAAAATAATGGCTTTATGGTTACTTCGGTTTCTGGTGGCAGCAGATCTTTTTCTACCATGTTTTGGTAATTTTACTTGTGCACTTGTTAGCACCCAAAGATGGCCGTGTCACAAGTTTTTCACTTGTCCTTGGCAATATTGTTATTCAGCCTTCTTCCTGCCTTCTGAAACCAGGAATGGCCATATTTGAAATGCCCTTTCTAGGGGAAAACTGCTGCTTTCGCAGGCAAAGCAGTGGTTTGTGTGCTAGCCCAGATGTGGGGGCTAGGACTGTCTGCCCAGTACACATTTGGATGCCTGAATGTCTATTGCTGGGCAGATGTGGTCAGTGGCTATCCATCAACGTATGGCCAGTGCATGTTTGAATTGTGCAGATCCTCAACATTGGTGGGCTTGGGCATGCTCCTCGGCCAGATCTTGGATAAAAGGAGGGCTCTTGCAGTCATTTGGCAGATCATCTTTGGAGCCAAGACCGCTATGAAGAAGTGCAGCCCTCGGACGACCAGAGGAAGACCCCTGAGGCTGACTAGCATCAACTCCAGCGCTGTTTCAGTGAAGCAGTACTCCTCTGTTCTGATCTCACAAAGGCTCTTGTTGGTGCTTTGACCTCTGTACCGGTGGGAACAACCAGTCTCGACACCTGTTCAAGCATATGTGCCCTCAGAAGGGTCCCTGGACCAACCGGTGAATGGATCAGCTCTCTCCTGGGCTGCCTTCCTGCAGCCATCACCATTCCGAGTACATGCTTGAAACTTGGAGGATCTTCAACCTGTACTACAAGAAACCTGCGACTGCACCTTCAGCCTTCTTGCATCAATGGAAGCGATGCAGGACCTACTCCTTACAAATCACCTGTCGCCACCGGATCATGGTGTTCCCAGTTGCAATCGCTCTACAATGATTGCTCAAGATAATTTGTTAGAGGCCCATTTGCTGGATTTTTTCATTGTACACATTTCACTGCAAAAAAAGCGTGTTAGGGGGACCCACTCCCTTCTCCCTCAACATCTCCCCCACCTTAATAAATACCTAAACTTACCCTTCCACCCGCATCTACTTTTTCGGAGAAATGTGTAAAATAAAAAATAAAGAGAACAAACGGGCCTTGAATAAATGGGCTAGTTCAGTGTCAATCCATCTTCTTCGCATTGTTGAGTTATTCTGAGGTTGCCGGCTCCACACAGGTTTTCCCCTTTTCTTAATTTGGGTCTTCAGCCAGAATGTGTCTGGAACCACAATTTGAGAACCACAACTGGCCAAATCTAAATCCTGTGACCAAATGTTATCTCTGCACCCAAGACACTGGGCCTTCCTCGACCGGATCAAGCACAAAAAAAATAGTATCCATAATGGACTACGGAAGCTCAGCAGTGTTCTCTGGAGACATCGGAGTCAGAACGGAAAGTAAACAAACTTATCCCTACCCCCCCCCGTTTTTTATATGGTTACATGGGTGTAAAGTCCTGTCCCTAAATCACTCTTACTTGACTTTGGTCGGTAGAGGCCTGGTCAAGGATCCCTTGCTAGGTCTGTCCTAGTGTGAGGGATTGAGTGAGTTTACTTCCCTGAACTTTACCTACCTTTTTGACTTTTGTATCATAACCACTGGCATCGTCCAATCTCTCAGCATCTTACCTAAAAAGTATAACTTTGGAACTCACGACTTTAGGGCACAATGCCCCAACCATCTGAGAGCTGGGCGTACTGTTGGGGAAACTATTCCCTATTCTAAAGTTTATTTTACTTAATTTAATGCATCCGAGTACTTACCTCTGTTACAGTGGTTATTGAATCAAATGCTCACCTTACTTCTCCTAAGGGTGAATGCATAGATCTGTTTTATAATAAGTGTGCGTTAATATTTGCCTAAAGGTTTTATTGTTTAGTGTGTACATTTTTGTTCTTACCTGTCTAACAGGAATTATTGGTGGTGTTCTATGTGGGCTCATTGTAGCCATATACCAGTCTCACAACCCAACTGAGAAAGCCTGGCTGCTCTGCTACATTCTACATTACCTTGATTGGATTTGGCTAGACAGTGTCTCTGTTCACCAGAATAGGTTGGCCTCCCAAAATACACCCCAGGGTTGATTATGTAAATCCATCTTAACAATGGTGATGGAATAAATAACAGCTGATGAAGTGATGAGGTTGTGATTTCATCCAGGAAGGGTTTGTTACTCTGTGGTGGGTGGTAGATCTAGTGGAAAGAAGCAGTGGTGTGGGAGAGCAGAAAGTGACATGTGAGGAGCGCCATGATTTTGGGTGGCGAGGGATCCTGGAGCATACATGTGCATGACGTTTTGTGGAAGACTGCATGGCCCCTGCTGCATTTCTATGGATGGTTGATAAGTTAGATGCTTCACTCTGCAGGGACAAGGATGTCCAGGATCTAGGAGGAAGCGGGGGTCAGCAATGTTTCTGCACATTTTCTGCATTTACTGCAAAGTCATCAAATCATACTAAAATGTTTACTGTAGGAGTGAAAGAACTTCACAAACATGCATTCATACAAGCTGTAGATTCAGTAAATCTACTGCATGCGCAACAGATGTACTTTAAAAAAAAGTATTCCCAAAAGATCGAATTACAAAGCCCACTTGCCTGTATTTTGACCGTTTGGGATTTCACCCGTTTGTCCCTCGCACTGCCTTTAATGTATTCGGGGGGCATCCCTGCAGCCCATAATACCGAACTGTGGGGGCTGAAGACATCCCACAACCCTCGCTCTCCTGTTTGGTATTATGGGAAAACGTTCCAATCTACCATGCCGAATGCACACTAAATGTGCATTTGGCATTTTAGATTCAATCTTTTCGTTCATTACCTGCCAAACATTTTATGCAAACAATATTCAGTCTAAATACTGACTTTTCACCTGGTAATCAGACTATCCTTTACAGACAGCATCATTTGTAACGATATTTTAATAATTATTGCCCCAACACTACTTAAAACAAAAAACAAAATGTTCCCTTACCTGTTATAAGTGACTCATCAACCATAGAATGCCCCTCCATAACACGCCCATCCACCGGGAACTTGCCTCCAGGGACCACTTTCACAATATCATTACGCTGAACCAGCTCCACTTCCACCTGATCTTCACTGTTTAAAATGAAAAGAACAGAGCAGAGTGATTTAAATATGTCACTTAACAGAAAAGCAAACAAGAGTAAAATTGCAAAATTATGATGAAAACTAATACCTTAAGATGGTATTGTTCGGTCCTAAATGCACTATGGTAGCTTCTGTGGCTTGTAGTGAAATCAGTCGTGAAAGAGCCTCTGATGTTTTACCCTGAAATTATGCACAAAAAAAAACAGTTCAATGCAAAACACTGCAAGTAAATATTATTTGTATTATTTGCTTTTCTCAGCTGGGGATGTTCCAGTCTCTGGTGTTAAGGGCTGCTAGGCGAAGTTTAAAGAGGTCTCCTCGATTTATAGAGAATCAAAAAGTAGCTTCAACTGACCCTCTCCTAAACCAGAAGGAAAAGTAAGGCACTAAACGAAATAAAACACTTCTGCAGCAGAAACATTTAAAAATATTATCATACAAGAGGACTTTTGCAACATTGGTCATGGTGAAATCACCAATTCTAGATTCTTTGATTTTATTTCAAAGAAACACACCCCAACATAAAAAAGTAAGCCCTCCCATGCCAACTTACTTGAGTCTAGCAAGCCGGTTATAACACTACTTTGACAGCTTGCAAATTAAAAAATTCAATCATAAAAATTATATTTACATTGTTTTAAAATAAAAAAGAACAGTCCATTCCATATTTTGGAAAGCAGAAAATATTACAGTTTAAGAAATTACTAGAATTTAGCCTTAAATTAAAGGGGTCTATTGACATCAGCAATATTGTTCTATGAGGCAACACAAAGGCAGTTATTGACCGAGATTGGAGCAGGGCTCTCCGCTTCACCTGGAAGCCTCCAACTCCCCAGCTGATTAATAAGTACCTCAGAGCAAATGTGTGCAACTTTGGATCCCCAGATGTTTTGTGCTATAACTCCCAACGTTGCCAGCCAGGGAAGTCGATACTGAGGGATCATAGAGGTCTTAGTCCAAAACACCTGAAGAGCCACAGGTTGCGGATCACTGCTTTAGAATATCTCCCCCCTTGCATCATTTCCCTTAAGAAGAATGAGTTGAATTTGAGAGTACAGCACAACATAAAGTGTGTGACAACAATATTGGGCTAGGCATGCCAATTCGTCCTACTCCATCAAGGACACCTCCAGCCAGTGCTGGATTTTTTGACAAAAAGCTCATTGCATGTTGAGACTTGTAGGCCCAAACTTATGTCGAAAAAACAAATCAAAACCCCTAAACCAGGTATGCAAAGTGCTGTTGGCTTAAATGCCAGGAATAGATCAAGTTAATCATGATGAAATGGGACCATGTGTTGTGTCATAAAAACTCTAGACCTATGCAATCCTTCAACGTAAAAACATCTAGCTAATGAGCTGCTAGCATAATTCAAATATCTTTGACATCCCATTCTTACCTTTGCAATATGCTCCAACCAGCGGCCTAGCGCGATGAATACAAACAGCATCGGAGGCGTGTCGAAGAATGTTATGGGGTTGACTTTGGCTTGCTCCAACATTGCGATCAGAAGAACGACACAAGAATAGACAAACGCAATGGTGGTAGCCAACACAATCAGCACGTCCATGTTGGCTGTTCTATGCTTTAGTGCTTTGAACGCTTGAATGTAGAAGTACCAGCCACCTAAAAACTACAAAATAATCATCAATTAAGATGTAGAAACACCACTACTCACCCAACAAGTGTGAAATTTTCTCAGTAAAAAAGACTGGCAAAAACATTATCTAAGAATATTTTTATATTATGACATACTGCCAACTCACCATTGCCATACTTTTTTCAAGGCTGGTTAGGGGATACTTCTCTTAATATGTAAGGAGAATAATTGCTCCAAGAGTAACTCCCATACATGTACATTTGATAAGGGTTTAGAAGAAGGAAATTGACAAGGATGGGTCATGTTTGGGCTATAGACTTATTTTAATATATATGAAACCTATCTATCCTCATCTCTAGAGGGGTTTCCCTGCCTCAACTAAGGATACTGAGGTGTCTGTCAGGAAGTCCATCAAATGAGAAAAGGGGTTTTTCCATCCTTCGTCAGAAACCACTAATCTAACCCTCACGCTATTAACTTAGGGTGCTAATCAAAAGTAAAGTTCAAATATTCATCTCCAGGAGAATGCCTCCCTGTCCTGGTTTGCTTCTTCAGCTTTATAATGAAAAGTTCTTCCAAAGTTCAACCCAAAAATGGGACCAGGGTAATGACTCCCTTAACCTGGTCCATCAATGAAAGTTCTTCACCAAATTGCTGATGTAACATTCTTAGCTTTATAGAAAGTGGACCATTGTCGAAGTCCCATTTGCTATTCTGGCAAGAGAGATTTCACAGAGTTCATTGTGAGTCTACTGTGGTTATTTTCAATCACAATAAACATGCTGAAGGAGAATGTTCTCTGTACACCCTCTTATATCTGCTTCAGCAGTGGTACGATACTGGCCACTGCAACGAGGTAGATAACTACAGATGCACTCTTCCTCAATCTCTGCCCCAGCAGTGGTATGAGATTGACCACTCCGCCGAGGGAGATAACGTCCAATGAACTCTTGAATCACTTTTCCCTCACCCCGGCCCCCACCCGGACTTCTTTCTTCCCTGTTACCGGCTTTGCAGGAATACTTCACCACTTCTTCACTGGGCTGCAGGTCTTGGTTCTAAGTCTTCATTTCTGTGGTATTTGGGTGTGGGGTTCTGTGTTATTGATTAAGGAGTGTTAAGAGGGATTTACCAAAATCAGCCTGGGAAGAGACAGAAGTTAGCCAAAACCCAATTAAGATAGGTGAACAAGCAGACAAGGCTTTGTCTCAGGAAAGGTTTGATAGTGGTCTACGGCTACAATGAGTCCACCCAAAGCAACACTTAATGACTCAAGTTAGTCAGTAAGTATATAACAATGCACTTATTTATTAGGCCTTTAGGAACACACTAAGCATATACAAATCACAGGTACGTAATGTAAATCAAAAACCATATACAACATACTAAAATAAATATATATATATATATATATATATATATATATATATATATATATATATATATATACACACACACACACACATACATACACACATACATACACACACACAAACATTCACCCTTAGAAATAGAATTGCATATAAATTATGTAACTGTGTTCAACAGGTGAATAATCGGATGCAGGGAAAATAGGTAGAATAGTTATATAAAGCACAAGCACAGCTCCCGCCATTTTATGAAGTCCAGTCCCAAGATGTATAGGGCCTTATGCTCAAAAGTCATAAGTGTTAAACTATGGTTTCTTCAGGGAAGATATTTCAGAACTGATGCAGTGGGCTGTGGTGGTGCTATGAAACGTTATTTAAAGTAAGATAAAGGTACCCCACCCTATCGTATTCCCAAGTAGAGTCCTCAGAAAGGATCCTTAGCCTAGGTTTGACAACCAGAGGGAGTCATGGACAAAGACATTACACCCAATGTTATGGTGTGGATGGGGGGCAGAAACCGTTAGGTTCACTTACCACCCGATTCTGATTCTTCCAGGTGACACTGCAGGTCTTCCAGAACTCGCTGGTGAGACTATCTTCTGTTCTTGGTTCTGGTGAGGGAAGTGTGATGAATGCTGCAGAGTCATCACTGTACCCCAGTCTGACGTCTCCTCCCATGTGGCCAGGGGAAGGCAGCCACTACCTGATCCTAACCCTGGGGGTGGTATTAGGAGGGAGGATCACATGGGAGGAGATGGCTGTCAGGGGGAAGTGGTGAATCCTTTAGGAGAGACGTGTTAGTCATCCTTTGCTGAGGATTAGAATCCTATAATTACCAACTACCTAATGGCATGCTGTCATTCAATTCTCTCCCATGAATCTACCCAAAGAAAATGCTATGAAAAGATATCTAACCCGAATAAGGTGTGCACTTTGGGAGTTCAGGCCTTAGCTATAACATCCTCTAATTGTCATGATACGGTCTTAAGTAGAGGTCAGAACACCAATATTAGAACAAACCATTTTTTTTACAACATTTCCTATCTCCGACAACTCTGTTCACAAATCAAGCTAAATTATAACTAAATATCAAAAGACCAAAACCACTCTTGACTTCAAGATCCATAATGCCTGTGGTACTGGGACGAGGAAGAGGGGCTCAGAGTTAGTAAGGATACAAAGTGCTATTGACCTGAATGTGCAGTCTAGTTGTTGTAAAGGAAAACACCTCACTGGGACATTTAAATGGAGAAATGTATTGCAACAAAGAAGGTGTGGACGGTGTACCTGAAGCAGATCGGAGTGTTGAGGGTACCGTAAAAGCAGCAGGAAGCCCAGCACAGCTGATGCGAGAAGGGACGCTGTGCGACAGTCCAGGGTGTACTCAGCAGGAAGCAGCATCAGAGAGGGAAGGCCAGCTGATTAGGCGAGCAACACTACGGTGTGCAAGGTGAAGAAAGGG
This sequence comes from Ambystoma mexicanum, assembly GCF_040938575.1. NCBI lineage: Eukaryota > Metazoa > Chordata > Amphibia > Caudata > Ambystomatidae > Ambystoma > Ambystoma mexicanum. The sequence goes on along the minus strand of NC_090930.1, from coordinate 176,240,265 downwards.
ATCAACAGAGCTGCCGGAAGCTTCGGAGAAGTGAATGGGCAGGACACAAGAGGTTTACCGCATCCGCTAACAAAGAAGCAGAGATGCCAAACAAGACTGGCGACTTGGCCTAAACTCAAAGGAGACCCCGGGGGCGCTCGGAGAAGGCTTTTTCATAACAAAGGACAATTTTTTATATCGAATAAAGAAAGTAATATAACAGCGACCAGGGCACAATTCCCCTTTGATGGGACACCAATTGGGGGAACCTATAACCAGCATTGTCAACTGCGAAGAGGCTGTAAAGAAACCGCACAGAAGCAACAAGGGCGCAATTGCTCTTTTGCGGAACACCAATTGGGGGAAATCTGTAACCCATATTGCCAAGAGTCAAGAATCTATAAAAAAAGGCAATCATTGTTCACCTTTCCTCACATGGGTTACTGGTGTGGAGATACTTGGAACAAATATTGCCACTAGGAACAATTGTAGCTGTAGGAGTTTTTATCCTGGCAGGCGAGTGGACCAGGAAAGAAGATGTTTTGAAACATTGTGCTTGTAAAAGGTATGGTAGAAAGAAAATGTTACCGCTATTATCGTTTTGATAAATGGTTGCTTTACAAGAAGAAACTCATGCTATCCTGACAAAAGTATTCAGTTGGAAGAAAAAGTGTGATATGCTAATAATTGCTTTATATCCTGAAGAGAACACTTTCTTTGGTTTATAAAGTTGTGTGAAAGACATTGGCCTTACCAAAAAGGATTTTGTGGAATATATCCTTTGCTTTGAACCAGTGTGTTGTGCGAAAGACATTTGCCTTACCAAGAAGGATATTGTGTAAGGTGTTTCCTGAACTGCTGAAGGAATGCTTTTTGCATTTTAAATGTGCGCTCCTGTTTACAGCTGATTTGCCTACAGCAGCACTACGAGCAGAGCTCTTGCTGCTCTATCTGCTTCCTGGAGGGGGCGGAGCCCTAGTGGAACACGTGACTGATCACGTGACCTACATCCTCCACAAATTGCCGGCCCAACCACCCTTGCGGTGTTAAGCCCTGGAGGCAGTAAGGGGTGGAGCTGCTGTTTTACTGTTCGGCTGTGACTTGCGATTGTGCTACGGCCCTGTGAGTAACACAGACCTAGGTCCTATGCTCCACTATCAGACTAATATTAAACAGTATTTAGGGTAAGAGGGGGCGGGGGGGAGTCGGACTCTGGCCGCTCCTCTAGCAACTCAATGGTTTCATTATTTACGTACTGACCCTTTATTCGGAACAATTGACATACTGGTTGCTATATTCATTTCCGATTTGTTATCCCTATTTCTGAAGGCGATCCATATTTAATTGTATTCCATTATAGTGTTTTAAACTGTATTTGTTGTACTATTTCATGTATTTTTGCTAACCTTTGCATTCAGTGTATTTTTAAAATTGTTTACTACTCTATGGTTCACAGATTTGATCTCTAGGAGCCCCTCTACTTTATCACCAATAGATTTTTTTCACTGTTAAACCCTACGGTTTTCTGCCTTTGTCCCTTCGCGTTCTCCACTGGTCTGAATGACACGTAAGGGACTTAGGAGTAAGGTAGCTATGGAGGCTTCTCTTGATTCTACTCTCCCCATAGTGTTGGCTTTTTCTCCTTCCCTTCCTCTATAGATTGTATTCCATCAGGAAAACCCATTCCTATTTCTTTGTGTAAACCACAACATACAATAGTAGACACTCCAGAGGATTCTGTTTCTAAAAAATGTATGGCTCATGCCCAAATTCATTCGCAAGATAGGACTGACGTACTTAATCTGATGGGTATTATCCCACGCACCCCAGCCAATAACAGTTGCATCTTTACTGGAAATCAAGATATTTCCATAGATGCGCAGGAAGATCGTTTGGCAGCCAAGATGCACACTGATCACCTGAAAGTTAGTACGGTTCTGTGCACCCAACCCCTGTCCCACTCCAAACTAGGCTGCCTTTACCTAACCTGATTTTGGATGACTGTTGTGAATGTTAATGAATCTTCTGTTCTTTCTAAAGAGTCTACTGTGCAACAACTGCCTCGACCAGAGGCTGATAGGAACATTGGTACTCCCGGTATTGATCACCTGAGGCATTTTTCTCTGGTAAGGGGGTTAACCATACTTCCTCTATTCATGCCAACACATCCACAGTGAAACTCTTATTGTTTAAAACTCCACTCACAAGACCTTTGGTCAATTCCCCTAAAACAAAATCTTACACAGGATCCCAGGGTAAACCTATCCAAGGGGAAAACATTTCTAATTTCTTTGCAAAAAGGACAGCCACGAGTACCCTTATCAAACCTCCACACTCCGTTTTAACAGTGGCCACCTTGGATCATACGCACTTGGCGGATGTAGTAAAGAAGTTGGACACTGAAGACCCCGTAAATAATGATATTGATGATATCAGTATCAGAGTGTGCAGATAAGGCAATAGCTGAGAGTCATTTGGATTCCAATTCCATAAATAATGTAACTCGGCAAACCTGTGATGCCTCGTATGTGGGCTCTCCTACGGAACTCACTAATTTTATTGATGAGTATACTGAGAAGCAAAATTGGCTGTGAGAATTACCAGGTTACTCACCGTAGTTACCACCTTACTCCTAGTCCATAGTCCCCTTTCCCCCATACTTGTGGGGACATCTCTCCGACCTATGGGACGGGACTGGAGCACTTTGTGAAAAGCATCCACATTTTTTTCAAAAATGTGTCCCTCCTCTCTTTTCTGCGCGGGGACCGGCGCACGGCCGTAACCCCGCCCACCTTGGCTCCCCCCCACGCATCGCCCATCAGTCCTTTTCTATCACCGGGTCAAAGACCCATTAGCAATAACAGAGGAACCTTATTAGAGGGGACGGCGGGCGGGCGTATGGAGGAAAGGGCACTATGGACTAGGAGTAAGGTGGTCACTACGGTGAGTAACCTGGTAATACTTGTACGTCCCGTCCCCTTTCCTCCATACTTGTGGGAGATTCCCAAGCACTCCTTACAGGAACTACGGGTGGATGGAAATACCCCTTACTGAAACAGGTTCTTCAGCACAGCCTGACCAAACTGAGCGTCAGCTCTAGAGCTCCCAGGGTCATATTTCTGAAAAGCAACCGCGGCTGCCTTCCCCCGCACCAGGTGTGAATGGATACCCTTAGGAGGTTTCTGCCACTGGACGGTGAAAGACTCTGATGCAGGCGGCGATCCACCTAGAAATAGTTGCCTTAGACGCCGGCTTGCCCTGAGGGTTACCGAAGGTCACAAAAAGTTGAGAAGAACTCCTAAACTCTGAAGTCCTGTCCAGGTAGAACCTAAGAGCTCTTCGGACATCAAGACAGTGTAGAACTCTTTCAGCCTCTGAGGCAGGGTTCGGAAAAAACACCGGAAGGGAGATCGACTGATTCAGATGGAATTCGGTCATGGACTACCTTGTCCATGTGAAAGACCAAGAAAGGATGCTCCACCGACAATGCCTGGAGCTCACTCACTCTCCTTGCTGACGTAACGGCGACCAGAAAGGACACTTTCCAAGACAAGTACTTGAGGTCTACCGTAGCCATTGGTTCAAAGGGTTTATGGCACAGCACCGTCAGGACTACATTTAGGTCCCATGGCAGGTGCGGATTACGAACCGGAGGGTAGAGGCGTGTCAAGCCAGCAAAATGCCTCTTCACCACTGGGTTAAAGAATAAGAAAACAGGTCTGTAGAAAGGTAAGCAGAAACCGCTGAGAGATAAGTCCTGCATGACAGAACATGAACCCCTGACCCTGCTAGGGAGGACACGAAGGACAGCACCATGTCAATCGTGGCCACCCTCAGATCCAACTTCTTCTCCAAACACCAATGACAGAACCTGAGCCATTTACTCTTGTATTGAGATCTGGTCGAAGGTTTCCTGGCTGCCTGGATAATGCGCATGTTATCCGCAGACAAACTCAGATGCTCCAAAGACTTGAAATCAGGCACCATGCCGCCAAGCTGAGCAATTGTGGGGAGGGGTGCCACATCTGTTCCCCTTGGTGAAGAAGATCGTGAGTTACTGGTAACCTGATCGGCAGATACACCGACAGGTGTTGAAGTTCTGAGAACCAAAACCTGGCCGGCCACCACAGGGCTATCAGTAGAAGGGAACAGTTCACAGAGTTCTTCAACTACCAAATTGCACAGTGAACTAGAGGCAGAGGCGGGAAGGCGTAAGCTCTCATGTTGTGCCATGGAATCAAAAGAGCATCCCCCAGAGAGGAAGCTCCCAGCCCCCCTCTGGAGGCATACTGAGGAAGTTTCTTGTTCACCGCCGTGGCGAAGAGGTCCACCTACGGTGTGCCCCAACGCGAGAAAATCCATGAGAGGACCTCCGCCTTCAACTCCCACTCGTAGCTGACCACAGTCCGCCGGCTGAGGGCATCCGCTGTGACATTCAGCTGGCCCGGGATGTGCACTGCAAGCAGCCAGACACCATGAAGCACGGGGGGGGATTTGTTCCCCCTTGCTTGTTTATGTAATACCTTGATACCACATTGTCCATTCTTATGCGGACCACCTTGTTGACAATGAGCGATCTGAACGCCTTGAGCACTAGGAAGATCACCAGAAGCTCCAAATGATTTATGTGCAGGAGCTTGTCCTGAGGCGACCAGAGGTCCAAGACCTGAAGAAGATCTAACGTCGCACCCCACCCGAGAAGGGAGGAGTCCGTCGTGATCGTCACCGTGGGGACCGGTTCCTGAAACCGCACACCCCCAGACAGATTGCCAAGAGATGACCACCAATCCAGGTCCATTCTCATGGAATCTGGAATCATTATCCGCATGAAATCCGGATCCACTCCCTGACGCCATGAATTCCGAAGAGCCATCTTGGTCCGTCTCATTTTGAGACGAGCAAGAGGAAGAGCCAGTACACACGAGGCCATGAGGCCCAGAAGCCTCTGGAACCACCAGGCCAACATGCTCTCTGACTGCGCAAACATCTGACACGTGGCCAACAGATCCGCCATTCTGTCCCCGGTCAGATACACTCTGCAGTCAATCGTGTTCCAACGAAAACCCAGGAAGATCAGGTCCTGTGAGACCGTCATGGAGGATTTCCACCAGTTCACCGACAGCCCAACATGGAACAGGAGCTGAAGGAGAGACTGGAGGTTGCCCGCTGCTACCAACGGACAAGGGCTGCGTAAGAGCCAGTCGTCCAAATAAGGATACACATGGATACCCTGGAGACGAAGATAGGCCACAATCACCGACATCATCTTTGTGAAGACACGCGAGCTTTAACCAGAACAGACAATGATTTAGCCGTCTGAGTGCTATCCTTGGTTTTGGTGAGCTCTACATCAGTAGTAGAATGAAAAAGCTCCTTACCATCGAATGGAAGGTCCAACACCTTGTCTTGAACTTCCTTAGAAAATGTTGTGGCATGCAGCCACGCCTGCCGTGAGGTATCAACCCCAAGCATCAGGCCCCGAGCCGAGGTGTCTACGTGATGAGCCACAGCCTCCAGGAGATCCTGGACCAAGACCCTGGCATCGGAAAGGCCTCCTTTGAAGTCTTCCAACTTCTCGACCGGGATGTGCTCCTCAAACTCCGACAGACCTTTCCACATCCGCATGTTAGCTCCCGCCAATATCAACTCAGCGTTGGCCTGCCTGAGCTGCAAGGCTGAGTTGGCAAAGATTTTCCTCCCTAGGGAGTCCATGAGCTTGTCCTCCTTTCCCAAGACCTAAGTAGCCGTCGTGGAAGAGGATGCTGCAGGTCTGGATTGCAACAGAGCCGCAGCCACCACTGTGCAGGAGGGAGGTGGACAAGACGACAGGGCCACCTCTTCCGAAGAATGCAGCCTGTACGTTGCGTCAATCTTTTTATTGCCAAAAAGTCCCGAGTGTGGCTTTTCCCAGACTCTTCGGACCTCGGCCAGAACGTCCTTCTGCAGGAACAGGCCGGTACGCTCCAAGGGAGACAGGGTGAACGCCCCAGAAAGCACACCCTCCTGCGGAGCAGGTGCCTCGGGCACCGGAACATTTAAGAAACTCATCCAGTACCCGGTCATGAAAGGCTCTGATAGAGCGGGGAAGGTCCTTGTTGTCCTGATCGCCTTGAGGGTCATCTGACAGGTGAGGATCCTGCTGAGCCATGTCAGGCACTGCCTTGTCCACCGGGGAAAATGGAGGCAAAGGCCGAAAAGCAGGGGGAAGCACCATGGACAAGGGAGGTGCCGACAGAACCACCGGAGGAACGGGTGGAGCCGGAGGCGCAGGTGGACAGATCTCCTTGAAAAGCCCTTTGAAATATTCCCTCATGGGGTCGGTGCGCATAAGCGCTTGAACTTTACCGAAAAAGGCATCCTCAGGAGATCGTTTCGGGACCTGAGGAGGCCTCTCATGAGGTGGACAAATCCAGGGTCGTAACGGGGAAGGGTGCCACACCGGCCCCTCCACCGACGTATCCACATAAATCAAAGGAGCCAACCACGCGGGCAACGAAACATTGTGCAGAAGAGACATCCGGGCGTTCCAATCATAAACCGGCCGGTAAGGATGCGCACAAGGGACCTTAAAATTCACCCAAGAGACCGAGCCCTACACCCGAAGCCGATGGGGTAGTTGTAGGGGTAGCACCTAAAATGGCCGCCATGGTTGTGGCGGGAACGGGCACCATTTTTTCCTCATCTAAGGGGAACTTCGGCACATGATGAAGTGTGGCAGGGGTCCCCGTCGATGGATCAGGGGTCTTAATCTTAGCCTTAACATAAGGAACCTCGGCCGAGCTGGTACTATGAGGCCTGGAATGTTTTTGTGACGTACCAACCGCCAACTGAGCCTTCGAAGGAAGGACCTCGGCATTGCCGGTAAAAGAAGAACTTTGCTTCTTTGCCCCCTCAACAGATCTGGTGTCACCACATGAGCGGGAACGGTGAGCAACCGCTTTCACCGACAAAGCCTTGTCCGGCCTCTCAGAACTGTTGGTAGCTTTAGCCTCTGTACGAGGGACCTCGGACCCATGCCCGGTAACAGCCTTATCTGTGCGGGCCTCGAACATCCTAACTACAAGCCCAGCCAAGGCCTCGGGGCGCACCCCAGTTTTGTTTTTGAGGGAAGCCAACAGAGAGGCCTCAGAGCGTACTCCGGTGTTCACAGCCCCTTACGGAGACCCTCGGAGAAAACTCTGGTAGAATTATTAGGCCCAACGGGCACCTCAGGGCGAACCCCGATAACAGAGCGATCAACGCCCCTACCGGACCGAGAGGAACCCTGGAAGGTATCCCCCGGCCGGGGTGCTCTAAAAAGTAAAGAACGTACTGGGCGTTCTTTGTTCTTGTCGATGAACGCCTGAAAATGCGAAGGAGGAGTTCATCGGAACACCTCCTCCCACCGCTCCAACCGATGTTGGAAGTGCCCGGACCGAAAGGGAGTCACAGTAAAAACATGAGTCCCAACGGTGTTCCGGACCCAAACACTCTAAACAAAGAGGATGGGGACCCGCCCTCGCGAAGCGACAGTGACACGATGAACAATCCGGAAAGTCTAATTTGAAAGACAGACTAGTAAACGAACGCTAGCGAGAGCCAGACAGGAAAAAAGGGAAGAAAATCTTCGAGGATGCAAGTGCGTCCGGCCCCAATCAAGCAGAGAAAAGGACTGATGGGCGACGCGCGGGGCAGAGCCAAGGTGGGCGGGGTTACACCCGCGCAGGAAAGAGGGATACATTTTTGAAAAAAATGTGGGTGCTTTTTACAAAGTGCTCTGGTCCCGTCCCACAGGACGGAGAGATGTCCCCACAAGTATGGAGGAAAGGGGACGGGACGTAGGAGTGAGGGGTTTACTTTCAGATTCAAAAAAGCATCATGCTAGCCAGTCTGTTATGCACCACACCGTTAAAGAGGCAGATGACAGAATAAAATTAACTCAACCCACTTTATCTGCATTGAATATGGTTCTTAGTGCCTTTGTGAGTCTCTGTGACAATATATGGCCAGAGGTTAGATCACACTTTCTTTTACTCTCTGAAATCTTTAACAGGCTGGAAGGTCTGGATAGATTTGAAGAATTGGTTAAAATTATTAAGGAAGAGCATCCCTTAATAATAAAACGGTCTCCATACTCGGTTCTCCCTACCCACCCGACTACGGAAGTGCCTTCGGTCAAGAAAGCCTTAAGTGTTCAAACGAATAGTCTCCCATGGAACCCCATTAACAGGGCCTCAGGGACTCCCCTTCAAGGTATGGACAGGGGAATTTCTAATCAACTTCCTCTGACTTCCCCAATGAAGGCTGAGCCCATACAGGTGGGCCGTATTCCTGATGTAGATCTTGTTACTACCCCCACAAAATTAACTACCAAACCCCTAGTAGAGAAAGCCCTAGAGGGGCTGATCCCTAAATCTTTAAGCCCAATTTCTAAGGGTTTATCTCCAGGACCTACCATTCAAGCAATGGCTGACTCACTTAAGGGAAACAATATTGTTCCGTTATTTGATCCTAAATCTGACTTTACTTTGAGAAAACCGGTTGACACTATCGACCTCACTAAGGTTTCGGTACAGTCAAGGGGTTTTGCTCATATAGCTAAAAAAAAGCATAACCAACAAATAAAGAAAACAAAAAATCAGAAGAATATGAAACAAATAAACTCTTATACTAATCAATTCTTCAAAAATATTTTTCTGACAAGTGCCCCTACGCGTGTAACAAATCCTACCACTTCTAAAGGCATTAAGAATCCGGTGGAATTAGTAGTACCTGTGATCACTACTTTAACTGTAGCTACTGCTTCTGCTGGACCAACCTCATTACTGTCTATACTGGCTATACCTAGTCAGCCTGATCCTTTGGTACTTAGTCCTATACCAGGGGACAATATTCCTGGGGTGGAGGTTGGCTATAGTGGGCGGGCCGAGGAAACTCCTGTTACCGGTCTTCCAAAAATAGTTTCAACTCAACCGGAGTTCATAAACAATACTGCTCCAGTTATATTGGATGCCCAAATTGTATTTAAGACGACAGCACCCGTTTCGGACGCAGTTCCCCTAGCTACTCAAGGCAATGCTTCATCTACATCAGTTCCTACCCACCCTGAGCCTACTATCACTCCGGTATCAGTGACTTTGGTCAACCTCAACATGGTAAAACAATTATTTCAGGAGCTTCTTAATACTTATTCATCTACTGGGGGGGGCAGTGGGGGGGGTTCTTATTCCAAATACGCGCTTGGCCGAGGATGGGGCCCCTAATACCTTTCCTGCTCCTATAGTTAGCCTTCCATTTTGCCACTCCGATGGTCACCAGACCAATACAGAGTCCACAATGGGGACGAGTGTTATGGGATTCAGATCAGTGGAGGGCCTCTATGTTCCCAACTCTCTTAATTTAACTAATTACAAGCCGCCAAATGGAGCTTTAATTAATGGTCATCAAAGCACTTCTATCAGCCCTGAACTCTCTCAAAATGAGAATTCCTCTCATCTGAAAGATTTCCTTTGGGACCATATGCCTCTCAAAATAGGTCCATATTAAGAGGTGCTAGGGGCACAGATCTGGAAGCTGATTCTTTACGTCAGTTTACTAAAAGTATAACTGACTCTTTACCGCATTCAGTGGAGGTCAAAGATTCTCTAGATATCTTGCAGCTTACTAGCCTTTGGGGTCAGGATATGCCCATCTGTCTCAATCGTGGAAATATATTAAACATTTTCCATCAACTTCCCTCTCTTTCACTCATTTCCTAGTATGATATGGAGAGGATTTCTTTCCCCATTAAGGGACGTGTAGATTTGAGCAATATTGTTCTGAAATCTAGAGTGGTTTTAGAACTAATTATGGCCCAAAGGGATGGCCTATTGCAGCTTGGTGTTGATGTAAACTTGCTACAAACTAATCATCCGCCTGGTAAATATGGAGGGTGTAAAGAGTATAGGGGAAACCTTACAATGGTGTACCATCTGGAAAGAGCTCCACAGTATCAGTGGAAGCAATTTACGCCCAGATTCAATGGAAACGCAAGAAGCTGGGCCCAGGTTACCTCAGGTCTGTGGAAATGATCTTTCTCCCAAATGCCCCGTTACATCTACTCATGCTCCGGGCCCGAATACATTTATTTTTCTCTCCTGGAATTCGAGGGGAAGCACTCATCTTTTCACCAACACTGATACAGTACGTATGATTAGGGCTTCACACTGTTTCTTCTTACAGGAAACCTGGTTGCTCCATCCAACCGTAGTTGATGGATTTGTTATCCATTTTCAAAGCGCTAAATCCAGTTCAGGAGGGAGGTCCTCTGGGGGCCTTCTTATTGGAACCAGAGCTTCTTTTGGCTTTAGGAGCAAGGTTATTGCGGTTACGTCCTTTGGTATTTTGGCTTTGGAGGTCACTTCCCTTGATGGTCTGGTTAATATTCTTCTGATTAATGTATATTGGTATAAGGGCATTGCTGTACTTGAGTCATTTTTGGAAAGTCTTACGGATATGGTACTTGCAAGGAGATCTTCATATCCTAGGGGGAAGTTGATCTTGGCTGGTGATCTTAACTCTGACTGTTCCATTTCATCCGAGGCCAAATATGATGATCTGGCCTTGGTTTGGGAGGACGATAATCAGCGAGAACAGAAATTTAATTGGGGTAAACTCTGGAATATAGCTCTGGACTGGGTTGGGCTAACTTGCCTCAACGGCTTCTATGATGATACTCTTCCACCATGCCCTAGTTGGCATAGAGGTCTCTCAGCGTCTACTATAGACTACGTCTATGTAGACCATTCTTTGTCTTCTCTCTCACCTGAGGATGAGGTTTCCTTTAACCCATGGAGTGACCATGGGTCTTTGGTGGTTACCTTTCCTATGAAGTTATTGCCCATTGGGGGTCCTTACAATCTTAAAAGAGTGCGACAAGGGACAGGGATCCGTTGGTCACCTGCCAATATTAATCTCCTTAACTGTAAATTGATCTCCTCGTTTAACCATACTTCTTTCTCGTGGAAATTGGCTGTATTTCTCTGTGCTCTCCATAGTAGTATCTCTGGCTCTCTTAGGAAGGGTTTCCCTAAAAAAATCGCATTCTCATAGGTTTTATCAGGACTTGGCCAATGAAAAGGCCAATGAAAAGGCATATACTCTTAACTTATCAGAGGTTCAAGTACTCGATATTGACTGGGATAATAAAAAAAACAAAATTAAAACTATCCGCCAAAAATATAAAAACTATTGCAAAACAAGAAAATCTAGTTTGCTACAAAATGATGCGGAGTGTATGCTTAGAGTACTTGTTAATAGAGATCAATCTTAGGGCATTTTGGGCCATTTTTTCTAGTCAAAATGATGTGATGGGGGCTGATCAGCTCAATGCCATTCCAGAGGATCAATGGGTCGAGCATTATACTGAACTCCATGGCACAGGGGGAGAGGGGCTAGAACCTTGTACAATGGGGCAGAATGATCCAAATGATCCTTGGGTCCCCCTCATTGATTATGAGATAATACCTGGCCTTATTAACAGAGCTAAGAACTCAAGGGCGCCTGGGCCCATTGGCTTAACAAATAACACTTTCAAAGCAGAACTGGAAATTTGGGCAAAACTATTATGTTTGTTATTCCAATATATTGTTGACTCTGGTAATGTTCCAACCAGTTGGCAGACGGCATACATTGTGCCCATCTTTAAGAGAGGCCAAAGAACTTTGGTAAAAAATTATAGACCAATCTCTCTTAATGATGCGGACTGTAAGCTCTTTGCCTCTATGCTTCTCTCCCATCTGACTGTCTGGATTAAGGAAAATCATATTCTGCCGAAGCAACAAACAGGTTTCAGGGCGGGCCATTCTACCAATCTTAATGGTTTCATTCTAACTGCCCTCCAAAATTCAACCTAGGGAAAATATGGTGCTTCTCTGTATGTTGCCTCAATTGATCTGTCAAATGCTTTTGATTTGGTAATTAGGTCAAGTCTTTGGGGAAAGCTGTCAAAGTGGGGGATCCCCCCAGGTGTTATCTCCTTGATAATGGCAATGTATGAGAACTCAGGGGTCCATATCAGGATTGATCTTGAAGGAACACTTTCCAGAAGGATTAGGACTCGTATCGGGGTTAGACAGGGCTGCTCATTAGCCCCATTATCCTCTATCTTGCAGATGTTGAGGAATTTCTTGGAAATACAGGTATGGTGAATGCTAAATTGGGGGATCTTAGGCTCTCATGGTTGGCATATGCCGACAATTTTCTTCTTTTTGATCATACCAAAGTCGGCCTACAGAGGCTTATTTGCAAATTCGAAGAATATGCCACCCTTAACGGGTTAAAAATCAACCCGTGTAAAACTCATACAATGGTCTTCTCAAGGGGGAGAGGGGAACAAGAAAATCTGGAAAATTGGCTGGGAAAACATAATAAAATGGTCTATTTGGGACTCCTTATTCTGGCTCAGCCATCGGCCATTGAATTAAGACTTTCCCTTAGACATGAAATGCTCCCGCTTATTTCTCAATCGATTAAGCTTGATAAAAAGTATGGTATGTTTTCATTTAAGCCTATTGTCAATTTCTTCAAGGGTAAGGTGACCCCAAAATTAATTTATGGCATGGAACTGCATTATCTAGCCCTTCTGACCTTTTGGGATACCCTTGAGGGTATTTATTGGAGGAAAATTATGATATTACCTAATTGTGTCCCAATAGTGGCTATAAGATATGAATTGGGCTTGGTCTCTCTACGAGTCAGAATTCTTTGGAGAGTCCCAACCCTTTTTTCTGCTTTGCTCTCTCCTAAACTTGACACCCTCTATGTTGATGTGGGTAAAACCCTCTTTGCAAAGGGATCCTTAGATCGTAACCTATATCTTTCTAATTTTTGTGAACTCTGTGATAGGACGTTATCAGATCTTTCCACAGATAGGAATACCCTGTTAACGAACCCCAAGAAAGTCAAGGAATCCCTATTTAGTGCTGATTGGAGTGTCACCCTTGAAAAATTGCATGTTTACCATTCTCTTATTCATTTACAATTTGACCACAAGAAGAGAGGCATTTTGTCTTTTATATTGACTCAATTCCCTAATGGTCACTTTCGCTCACTTCTTCTCAAGCTCAGATGGAATCTTCTCCCTACTAGGGAAGTTCTTTATAGAAGAAAGGAGATTAGTGATTTAGATCTTTTATGCCGGTTTTGTCATATTGAATCTACTCGACATCTCTTTTTAGATTGCATAGCTCTGAAAGGTCCTAGGGATCTTTATCTAGGAAGATGCAATACCCTGGGTATTTTGGGGGCAGAAGACCTTATCTGGCCTAGGTGTCTTGCCATCTCTAATATTAAAGATGGTCTTGCTGTGGCTGGATTTATCAAATTTTTAGATCTGTATGCATCTTCCCTTTGATTAAAATGTATGATAATCTGTATGATGACATTTTGTAATCTTACCGCTATTTCTCTAAGATTGATGTTTTGTAAAGGGAAGCTGCCTTTTAACCGGCAAAATTATTTCGCATTTTAACTTGCACTGAATTCTTTTATCTAAAATTGATTCGTAATGTGTTTCTCATCCTTAAAAAGGGATAATTGGGGCTTTATGTATCTTTATTAGTATATATGAAATGAAATTTATTTTCTCATGTTTTCTACTTACTGTATTTGTAAAGGTTTCTTTTTGTAAACCATAAACAATAAAAAAAAAATTGTTTAAGACAACAAGTGCTTTGCTTTTTGGAGCAAGTGTTTATGAAAGACATTTACTTTATCCAAGGGATGATCGGCATTAGGAGAAACATAACTTGTGTTGAACTGAATAGAACTTGTGGAATCAGAATTTTTCCACAAGTGTTCCTGCATTTAGCCAGGGGAAGGGAACACAACGATGGTCACAAGAAGTACTCTCTAAAACGTATATGGTTGCATTTTTGATCTGTGGTGTCGAATTGAAGATAGCCAAATATTCCTTGTGTTTGTTGTATGTATTAGTTGAGGGTCAGAGAATTTATTAGACACTAGGTCATCATTATTTAGTTTTGTTTGCTAGGCAGGGACATCCTCATTAGGATAGGGAGAGACAGATGTTTATCTCATCCCTTTTCATTTAATAAATGGCAAATCTTGAGAAAAGTATACTTTTGTGTCTGTCTCACATTTCTGACACCTCACAGAAAGCAGGGGTCATGGATGCAGAGGTCACTTTTCAGGGCAGGGACTGGTCGTAGTACTCACCAGACAGTTCCAGTAGACTTCAAGAAGACCCCAAATAAAGAAAAGTTGAATACTTCAGCGGTGCAGACCATTCAGGACACCTCTCGGCAGTGCATTAAGATTGTTCCAGCAGAAGTCACCACGATTAGGTGGTAACAGGCTATCATCCAGCAGTGAAAACAGAGAGGCAGCCCCAGCACAGCTTCCCTTATGTTGAGATGGCTGAACAGGCGATAACAGGAGACGTATGGCATACGCTGATGATCTTGCAAGTCCCAAAACTCTGCTCACAACGATGATGGCTGCAGGGACATAGCCCAAAAGGGAGTTAGTCAGTCCACTTTCGAAGGCTTCTGAGGCACAGATACTTTAGCAGGTGTTGAGACTGATAGTTCCCAATGGTAAAGGGTCGAAGCACCCACAAGGGTCCTCTCAGAACATCCAGAGGATCAGGGCTTCACCAGGCCAATCACTGGAGAAAATGCTGGTCAGCTCCAGGGATCGCCCTCGGGTCATCAGTATGCTGCTCTTCCTCGTAGAAGTCTTGGTTCCAACAATGATCTGTTAATAGCTGCAGAGCCCTCCTTGTATCCAAGATTCAGGCTGGGGGCAAAACCAAGCCCACCATTGGTAAGAATCTGCAACATCCCTCCAACAACATACTTTTGGAAGCCAGAGGATGTGGCCCAGCCCCCTGCTCTGTTTCACACACACACACAAAGCCAACTTGCCTGCGAAAGTAGCACCTTTCCCCGGGAAAGGGGTTACCATATATGGCATTTCCCGACCTGAGAATGTAGTGATAAGGATAAGCTGGCCAAAGAAAAAGCAAAGATCTTGTGGCAAAGCCATTTTAGGGTGCTGACCATTTTTAGTAGCTATTAGCTGTAAATGCAAAAGTACACAAGAAAAATATCACAAAAACTGTAAAAATCACACAGCTGACCACCAACTTGTCTTAAGCATATTGCAAAAGTAACCAAAAATGCATTGGGTATAAAGCTATAAGTATAGAAAGCATCCTTACTGCACTTCACCTTGATGCATGCAATTGTAAAACATACAAGAATTCCAAAAGAGAAAGTCTCTCAGTGCTGACAGTCTTAGGGACTAGTCAATTTCCCAATAAGAATGAGAAAAACAAGCAAGGGAAGTAAAAAAGAATGCTTTACTAACCTCCAAATGTCAGGATGGAGTTAGAAAATCAGCAAAAAGACTGGGGGCCCCATAGGAATCTATCTAGGAAAAGGAACATATTTCTTAACAGTGAGGGTGTAGGGGAGTGAGGCCGGGTGAGAAAGATGAAAGAATGACAGGTGGTTGACTAAGTTTGGGAGGGCGCCAGTAGCAGTCCCCTCCGCCTGTGTATGGTTACAACTGTAGAGTACCACTTACAATCGCCCCATACCAACCTTATCCGATGTAGGCCAGTGTTTTCTGGGTGCCTGCAAGGCAGAGATTGGCCCAGTGAACTAGCTAAGCCTGAGAGCCACTGAAAGGGGGAGGTGTAAAAGGATAATAAAGGGAGGGAAGAATGGGAGAGTGGGGATAGTTCAGCTGAGGTTAAGGGTTAGAAGGTGGACCAAGAGACCAGCCAGAGGAAGTACAGTGGGGCAGAGCACGGTAGAGACAAACAAGGAGGGTATACAAGGTGAGGTATTGGTTGGTGAGATAAATTGCTACTTGGGGTGGGTGCATGTATAATGAGTAAGGTGAATGAGACTTAGTGGGGAGTCTAGGCAAGTAAGTGCGGAGAGAAGTGGGGAGTAGAGGGATTGGAGAGTAGTAGGCTGAGAGCAGTGGAGAAAGGAGTAGAGAGTAGTAAGAGTAGAGAGGAGTGAAGAGTAGTAGAGTTGAGAGAGAGTAGGAATAGACACAAGACAGAGTAACATTGGAGAGAGCGGTACAGAAAGGGAAAGAAAGGAGAGAGGGACGGACTTAATTTGACCGCATTGAAATTATTTATAAATATTCTTGAACCGTCTTGGAAAGTTGATGGCTTCAAAGGGCAGGATGCTAGAGTAGGGGTGAAGACTTTGTTCTCAGCGGTCCAGGCGTTGAAGCACCAATGAGGGCATTTTGGAGATCAGACAAAGAAGTGAGCTTCAACAGGACAGTTGCGGAAGTCAATGATGCTTGCCTGCAACAACGGTCCTCCGGTCTTCAGCTGGTAGCTCTTTTATTGAAGGGGTCTTGGCAACAAACACAATCTCAAGAATGGCTGCAGAAGTCCTCCTTTTATCCAGAATTCTAGCTGAAATTGCCCACGAGCCCACCAAGGATAAGTATCGGCACCTTTCATACTGCCAGTAGATGGTCCAGTCATGGACAGCCTCGGCCACCGCATCTGCCCAGTGACAGACCCTTTGGCCAGGATGTGAACTGGGACCAGTCAGTCCGAGCCCCCATATCCAGCCATAAACCCACAACGACGCTTGTTAGGAAAGATTCTGCTTTACTGCACCTTTCCTTCCATCTTTATGGAACCCCCAAACTTTTTGCTTTTATTTTTTAATCTGACCTGTACTTTTTGGAGTGCAATGAAGCTTTATGCTTCACTGCACTAGCTATTGCTCATATGTCATGGGAAAACTGACATGTCCTTCAGGCTGTAAGTACTGGGAAACATTGGTTCCCTTAGTCCTGTTACTGTTTTACTACTTTTGTATCACTTGTGGCAACTTTTTATCATTGTACAATACAGTTTACAGTCTAGTACAATGGGGGTGAATTTTTTTTTGCCCCAGACGAACTCTCAAGAGGATTTTTGGTTACTCTAGGTGTGTTAAAAGGATAAACTGGTGGCAGCAGTGACCTTTTCCCACTTTTGGGGAATTTTAGTTTTAGCCTTACCGCATTTGGCTACTAACTGTGGCTACTGATCATACATGGCCGTGCCATGTGATTTTTCGTTTGTCCTTTGGTCATCTTGTACTTTAGCCTTCTTCCTGGCCCGAGAGGCCAGGAAAATCCTTCTAAGGACGTCCGGTGCCCGGGAAAACAGAAGCTTTTGGCGGGCTAATGGGGGGCTGTGTATGTTTGCTGGCAGGATGTGGGCTGGGACTGTCTGACCCCAATCCACAAACTGGTTTCAGTGTGTGAGTGGTATGCATGAATGTTCCCACCAGTGGTCCTGATTGGACCACTGCTGGGGTTTGTGTGGGGGCTAGCCCAGCTATTGGCTAGTGGGAGTTTCAGCTCTTACCTGGCTTTTAGTATAAGAGGAGGACTCCATGCACCCATTCTTCAGAGATCCCGGACAAACCTGAAGGAGCCAAGTATCCTGTCCAGCTGTGAGACCTGCGAAGAAACCCGAGACCTGACTGAAGGAGACCTGGCAAACCACTTCTGCTGATGTCCTGGAGGAGCCCTGTCTTGCTTGTGATCTTTAGCAGTCCTGCAACCCTTGGAGTGGAAGCACCATCCATTCCTGACATCTGCTCGGTGCACTGCCAAAGTAAGCCTTCGGAAGTGCCCTGGAAACGTCCTGTGGCTGACTGTTAGGGAGAATTCTCTTCTAAGGCTAATTTCCCTTACCTATAGAGCCCCCCAGCAGCTTTGGTGGATTCGAAGGGTTTATTTTTTTTCTCCTGCCAAGAGTGAGACCCTTTTTTCTCCACTCTTAGACAGATTGCTAGTGTGTGTTTTAGGCTATCTTGTGTGCTTATGGTCTATGGGGTTTTTCTCACCCTCATAGGAATCATCTTTTTAACATGTGTGTTACACAGCACCCACAGCGCAGTACCACAGGGGTGTTGTAGCGACCCCCAAACAGACTCCATACCCTGGGACTGACTACTGTCTCCCAGGGCATGTAAAGTCCCCATTGACTTTACTAGTCAATACTTATGAATTAAACCAGCACAACCCATCTTACTATGGAAGTACTGGAAAGGGTTAATAGTTTTTCCCTAGTGTTCATTTTCGAGGGGGTACCGTAGAGTCCCTCTCTCAAAGGTTTCTGGCTGGTAGCAGTGGTTACTACTGTAAATATTCGACCGCAAATATTTCCCTATGGGATTGTCCCATTGTTCGAGGCTACCACTTTTTCTGACAGCCTCTAACATACTGCCGGTTTAATTTAATATTAACTTTACTCCAGTAGGTTTTTATTGCCAGAACTTTAATAATAATTCTTACTCGTGTCTTTCTCTGTAATCCTAACCCAGGTCGGGGATCCTTTTGTTCGTCCTTTTGGCGGGCTTCTGCACAGAAGCCCTCCATTCGGCGCCACTGAGTCTGGGGTAGACAGGATGTGTGGGAGGGGGGGATAGGCACCCTGGACATGGTTGCCTACGCAACCCAAGTCGCACTCTGCCCTGATAGGCTGGGGGGTTCTCGCGCCATGCGAGCCACCCCACTGTGCGAGTGATAGCTAGCCTGTATGAATGGAAGTCTTGCTGCATAAAAGCAGGGTCCTGAGAACAGGAGGACAAGACGTCGCCACAGGAACTAAGAAACAAAAGAGGGGAGAAGCTGAAGACATCTGCAACGACTGAACCACCGGTGAAGCCCTGCTGCAGATCCTCACCACTTTTCTCCAACGACTTGAGAACATCTTCCTCTGCAAGAGTCTTCTTCCCTTGAGCTGGTGGGGCCAACCGCTTCGCCAATCGCCTTCCAGGACCTGCCTTGGTCGAATCAGCAGTGTCCTGCACTCGGAGACTGGATAGCCAGCCACCCGTCCACCACAACCACGATTTAAAAGAGTGTACCTTTTATTCATTTTGGCAGCACTGCGGCTGGTTTCATCCCTGGACAGTGCAGTAACTCGAACCTTCCTCCACGACGAGAGTCTCTCTTCCTCTGCTGGACATCCCGAACTGCAGGAACTACCGCCACCGCAGGAGCCTCTTCCACTTCAAAGGTACATTGTTCCACCAGGCCTCCTGTTTAGTTGGGTATCGCTAAAGGTGTTTTAAATCCTTTACTTACCTACTGGGTTGGCCGCCCCTATCATCTAACATTGTCTTTCACCTTCTGCAACCACCTTTTCAAATAGTTAAACAAAGACTTGACTGCAGCTACTAGAAGAGTTTGATCCTGGGCACATTGCCTTGTACCACTGACTCTGGCACAGGCCTATTGACGCTGGCTAAATCTGTTGCAACTGCCTTCTCTAGATTGCTTCTCACCTAGAAATGTGTTGGTGCACCTAACTCTTATAACCACATTTTTCCTTCCCCTTTTTAAACTTGTGAAGTGCCATTTGGCTTGGTTTTCACCTCAGTATTGCACATGCTATAGTATTGCCTTGCCTAACTTGTTCACAATCTACTTGGGAAGTGTTGCTGGTGTGTTAAAGAGTCTAAAGCTGTATAACTTGTCCTTTGCCTCCCTTCTGAGAAATTGTTAGTGACATTTCTGCTTGGTTTACACTGTGCTGTTTTGCTCAGTTTTCACTCTTGCTCAAACTGGTCTACAATTTAAATAAGGAGCTGTGTATACTTTTCTCGACTGATTTAACTTGCTTTAATAATAGTGATTTGTGTGTGAACGGTTCTACGTTATTTCGTCGAAGTACTTTTCATCGACACTTTTTCATCGACCAAAACCTTTTTTTTTTATTTCTGGGGGGGTTCCGCCCCGCCGACCCCCCCCTTATTTATATAATCATACCCCAACCCCCAAAAAACACCCCCCAAAAAATATTAAAAAAAAAAAAGTTTTGCTCGATGAAAGTGGCGATGAAGTCCCACGATGAAAAGTACTTCAATGAAATGTGTGTATTCCGTGTGAACATCAGAGTGTGTAAAATAAATATATATATATTCTTTTTGATACAAAGCTTTGGTCTGTGTTTCCTTGTTCCATTGTACTGCAGCCCTAATGTGTAAACCCTGAATACTGCTCATCTCCCTCTTGAGATAAGTCCGATTGCTTAGCCACAGCTACCAACTAAATCTTTGTTTTACAGACTGATACCAAGGGGGATTTTATTGCATATACCTGTAGTCTTAATCTTCTTTAGTGCTCCCTAAGGGAACTGCACAGGATTCTGCCCAACACTGACCAACTTCGGATTTGGGCTACCATGCTGTCAGCGTCACCGTTCTGTGTTTCGGCCTGACACTTGGGGGATCCTCAGCTGGCCCTACAAGGCTAAACTCTGCGAAATGTCGGCATCCTAGCATTGTGGGGACCCAAGATAGGATGGAAAGTCAGACTGCAGCTGCTGAGTCCATTTGCATCACCGTGCTGCAGTGACCACTGTCTGAAATGGCTTACCTGACCAGAGTCAAGTCCTGAGAGGGGTCCTGCATCAAGTTTTGCTGCATTCTTCCATCGAGAGTCCTTGCAACAGTGAAAGACACCAACAGGAGATCAGCTCGAAACTGCAACTAATGGGAATCGAGGACTGCAACCTTTGGTGGGAAAAGCAACCCGAGACCCTCTTCCTTTGTCCTGCCAAGTCTGGGGAAGAATCTGAGTATGGGGGTAAGTTACAGAGCTTCTAACCAACCCCTTCACTCCCATTACAAGTCAATGGGCTTATAATACACCTTTATTCTAACACTTTTGGCTTTGTCATTGCTTGCTTGCACAAGACCTCTGAAAGTTGGGGTTACTTTTGGGCGTTAGTTTTACTTACACCCTAACACTAAGAACCGTTCACTGGACCCCAGAGACCCTACCTGCATTCTTCCCTGCTTCATAACTTCTGTGGAACTTTTACCTGAACAATTGGGCAAAAGGCCCCAGACAATTTAGGGCTGGACAATTTTAGTTAGGGATCATCTCTGTGGACCTGGAGTGCATAATACTGATCTATCCTTGCAGGAGTTTGATATGTATTGTGCCCTATAACAAAGTGAATGTATATTTGCATTTAGTGTAATAGTGTTGTGTGATAACTACTTGCTAGTAGTCCTTTCTCTATAGTGTGTTTTGGCAAATATATGGTAACTATTTGAATACATCCTGTCTAAGTGTAATTTGTTATTCCCATTGTGTGACCTCATCGTGGAGCCCTTACAAGCTCACCACCGCTGAAGAACTTCGCCTAGACCGCCTGTCCCTGCTACCTACACTGGTTTGGCTATAGCTTCCCAGATTTGTCCCAGACACAATATAGGTTGGCCTTCTATACATATGTCCACCAGTCCAGAGTATAGAAAATAAGTCCTAACAATGCTATGCCCCAGAAAGGGCTTACCATATACAGCATAGCCAGCCCAAGAGGGCAGGATGTAGGCCAAAACACAAGGAGTCAAACAAGAAGGCAAAATCTCATGACACCGCCATTTTAAAGTATATGGCAATCTAAAAGGCATCATGTGGTAAAACAGATTAGCAAAGCAAGGTAAGTAAACAGACTTTACTTACCTTCAAAGGTCGGGTACAAAAAAAAAAGAAAACGATGGGGCTTCCATAGACGTCTTTGTAGGGAATCCCATGCCATGGTCTGGGGGTGTACATGCAGATTTGTGTCTTTTTCTTTGGTTCAATAATTTTTATTAAGAGCATGTTAGATGAACAATGAAAATAGGACATGAAAACGGTCAACATTTTATAAGAATTCATCTTGAGTGAGCAGCTATATATAACAGCGATGATGATTTCATGTTGTGAAATAAATGTGGACTAACAGGGGAGACAAACAAGACAGAAAAAGATAGGAAAGAGGAAAGATAAGGGGAGGGGTAAGTGATATAAATATGACAAAATAACATCAAGGCTATTCAGTATTGAGGTATAGAATACACATATCCCATTTATTATGACATTTGTGTCCATTTTATGAAGAGTTTTATAATCTGTTAGAAGTTTAATTCTATTTAAACCAGTTCTAGGGGTTTTTCTTTACATATGCGTGCTGCATGCCACCACTGTAAATAACAAGTATTGCTCTTCAACGCAATAATACTCATTTGAGTGACTTTGGAAGGCATACATATTGGGTCTGTCCTGGTGGGGACTTAAACCTGCAGGATGCACCAAGTTCTCAGTGGTGAATGCTTAGTTTAACAAGTTATCTTAACAGTGAAGTACACTTATAAGAAGCTACGGATTTCTAGACGTGTGCCTCGTACAGGATGAAACCATTTTTATTCAAGAAAGTACAAAAAAAGAAAGCAATGCATGTAAGCATTCAGCATCACACATGTAAATGTACAAATCAACACAGAATTGATGGACAACATCACTACAAAAAATGAGGAAGTACAGGTTTTTCCTTTGGAAAAGGTTTACCAGAATAAGTTCCCTTTATTAGAATAACGAGTGGACAGGGGAACCAAAGGTTGCATTCATCCCTCTTGAAAAAATGGGTGTCCTGAGATACAAAAAACAATTCACTGTGAAAAAATTGAATATAAGTGTTCCCCATTGTTGCCACACCTAATGATGTAGATGCATCCTCTCAGAGGTACCGGGCACAGGATTATGTATACAGTACCAACCATACCAAAGCCCACACAATAAAGCAAGCCAAAACAATAACCAGTGAATAAAGATGAGCTATTTTGGAATTACCTGCACAGGCACACACAAGAGGAAGGAGAGCAGATTCATGATGGACAAACCAGGGAGAAGTTGGCGCTCTAGGAACATGTTCTGGTGATATTGCTCTGCATCATCTGTGCTCATGTTGTGATGGTGAACGACTGAATGATGCTGATCCATGAGCATCATGTGAATCATCAGCCCCATGACAGGAATGCAGAAGAACAGGCTCACCAAGAAGGATCTCTTCCATCTATCAAAAGGGAAGAAAAAATGTGCATCACTCCACTGAACTTGCAATGGATGTCTACTCAGAGTGGAACATGGAAAAAAAAAACGGTATCAATGTATCCGACCCTCTGCATCCAGAAGACATTTTTTATTAGAATATTGATTGATCAGACTATCTTTAACAAACATATCTTTTTTTTCAAATGGTAGAAATGTGTGCCTTTTCCACCTTCAGTCAGACGGAGAATCGGTAGTGATGCAGGGAAACCAAACTATATCATTGGCCAAAATCAGACAAATTGGCACTCAAATGGACCAAATGTTTTAAGTCATGAGGCGGAATACCTTGGAACCCGACTAAAGACGCAACTCGCCTTCAGGGGTTATGGCATTGCCAATTAATAGGCCATACAACTGAAATAGTTAAATAAAAACTATTGCAAGGGAAGCTGTATCTAAGCACAACCCACTGTTCAAATGTCTAGGTGTTAACTGAGGTTTTAACCAAAGACTGGTTGTGGGATTGAAGACCTCCACTGAGCACCAGCCACCACTAAAGTAACAAAGATCGGCCATGGCCGATGGAGGCTCGAAGGAGCACTGAACCCCCACAATCAAGAATCCCACAATAGGTACACAGGTTTTATAATTAGCTGCGCTTCCTTCCGATCTCCCGCCCCCACCCCCATCCAGAGAAGGAAAAAGCCACCTGGGACAAGGTTTTCATTGAAATCTGCCACATAAGTGGCCTCTGCTCCCCTGGGGGATGACGAAGTGGTATTGACCTACAACTTAAAACGCCCCCCCACCCAAACCCCTGGGGAAGCAGATTCCCACTGACCACCAAGGACGAATCAGAGAGGGAGGGTGCCATCATTAACACACCCACACAGAAGTGAGCCAACCCTGAATTAGCCAGATAGTTTGGCATTCACTGGGTGATAGATCAG